>NC_047665.1:19434731-19761954 GCF_011762505.2 Arvicanthis niloticus
TGCTCTGCCCTTTCTGAAGTTAGGTGATGGGGTCTATCCTAGAAGCTTCATATGTATGACTGCAATGAATCCTAACAAATGCTGCTGGTCTGTGGGTTGTAGAAAAGACACTGAGGCCCAGGGAGGCCAAATGGCTTGTCCAAGAACACACGCAAGTGGTGTAGAGCCCAGGCCCGTACGCTCCATGTTCGTAGCCAGGAAGCACCGGCCTGCTTCCTCCAACTGCTGAGGATTTGCCTTGTTCAAAAGGGCAGTCTGGCATGTTTTAAGGGAAAGATAAAGTTTGACCTTTCATTTTCACCTTGAAAGTAGATTTGTTCATCTCCCTGGGTACCGGAAAGAAAGAATGTGCAAATTAGCCTGTGTGTGCCTGGTTTTGCCTTTCATGCTTGCTTATTGTTCTTAATAGGGTGACAGGGAGAACAGGAGAGAAAGGGCTTTAGGAAGAAGGCGCATGTTCCAGAAGCACAAAGTAACCTGTTTGCAAGACCCCCCCCCCCCACATGCCCTTGTGGGTGGCATAGTGAATTCTTTCTATGGTTTAAATGACTCCTCAACAAGTTCATGTGTTGGAAAGTAAATCCCCAAGTTCATTTGTTAATGGTAACAGGACGACATGAGGCCTTTGGGAGTTAATCAGAGTAAGATGAGGTCACGAGGTGAGGTGGTGTTGGTGGCTCTGTGAGACCATTCAGAGCAGCCAGCTAGTATTCTCTCCACCATGTTATGAGTTGTGTAAGGCACTCAGCAGCTAGCTCCAGGCTCTTGAATTTCCCAACCTACAGACCAAGAAAGACACTCCTTTTCTTTATAAGTTACACTGTAATGATATTTTATTACAGGGATAGGAAATGCAGTCCAAATTTCTCCCTTGGTCCAAAGCTTCTGTATGACATGAGCATGGTCAATGTTTGTCAATAAACATGTTTGTTTGTTTGTTTGTTTTGAAGAACAGAGGCCAATGTGCAGAAGGTGATATTGACTGATGTTGTGTAGGCAATATCCCAGCAGTCCTTGGGAAGTCTCAACCTTCTAACCTCCTTGAAACTGGAGAATAAACATCTCTTCTCATCCAACCTCCTTTCCCAGGAGTCAGTCGGAGTCTCTAGGCAAGGACAGAGGGTTTTAGTCTCAATTTTCCCTAACAATAAATAGTATTGGGCCCTGTGCTAGTCAGATTTCTGACACCATAGCAAAGTACTTGAAGAAATGAACTTATGAAAAACAGAGGTTTATTTGGACTTACAGTTTCCAATTCAGGATGAGACCAACCCTTTGCCTGTAGGCCTCTGGTGGGGGCCAAATTATTATAACTGGAAGCATGTGATAGAGTAAATTGCATATCTCATTGACAGAAGCAAAAGAGAAAGAGGCCAGAGCCCCAAAATTCCCTTCAAAGGCATACTCTCAAAAACACCTATGAGAAAGTTTAATTTATAAAGTAGTCACAGTAAAAAAAAAAAATTAACATTTAGCTGGGCAGTGGTGGCGCACACCTTTAATCCCAGCACTTGGGAGGCAGAGGCAGACAGATTTCTGAGTTCGAGGCCAGCCTGGTCTACAGAGTGAGTTCCAGGACAGCCAGGGCTACACAGAGAAACCTTATCTCAAAAAAAAAAAAAAAAAAAAAAAAAAAAAAAAAAAAAAACAAACAAACAAAAAAATTAACATTTAAATAAAACCATTTTATCAATACACCATAATAAAGGTTATAGGAACATGGCCCCTCTCAAAATATCTTACTGTCTTATGTTCACCCTTCCTTGTGCGTCTGTGAGATGACACAGTAACAATTCCTTTGGCATATCTGAACTGACACCATCACTACTCTTTTGTGTTTTGGGTGCACTCTTATATAAAATAAAGGCTACTTGATCTGTCAGCCAATATGGTTACCAAATGATGCCTGGGAAAGTAGTGGATACAACGTGACTACAGCAGACGTGGAGGGGAACCATAGCTCAGGTGAGAGAGAACGAGATTTCTCTATGTGTCTCAGAATGCTATGCAACTAAAACCCCGTTAATTACTTTTTTCCAGAAACTTCCATGTAATATATTTGGAACATAGTTGACTCTTGGTATCTGAAGCTTTGGAAAGTGAAACCAAGAGACTGTTGTACAGATTTCCAGAAGACAAGAGTTTTTGCTTCATTAGTTCACTGGTGTACATAAAGCTTCCAGAACAGTGCCCAGCCAATGGAAATCCTTAAAAGTACATGCTGGGTGAATATTTGCCAGACTAATGAATACTCCTAGCTTCAGAATCAGCTGGTTTAGGACCCAACCCCCACCTCTACCTCTCACTAGCTATTTTCCCCTCATAAATCATGTATATTTTTTTTTTGCATGACTCTCTCAATCCTAAAGTAGAGAAAACCCCAGTTACACCAGGGATGGTGTTTAGGAATGGCATATACAAAGACTGCAACAAAGGAGACGGAATCAAGTGCCTTGGTGCCTTAGATACTGGGATTAAGGACCTGGAGTTAAAGCATTTGGCAGACTCCTCATGGAGCCAAGTACCATGTTATGCTGAAACTGAAAATGTAATGTGTCACGCATCATACAGCATCCCAGTGCAGAGACGGAGTCCGTGACATGGCACTCTAGCTAGAGCTACCCAACAAATGTTTCCTTCTGCCTGTGCCCATGTGACAAATGATTGTCATCGGTTCACTGTTGTCCTGGAACTCACAATCAGTTAGTCAGATGTCATAGTTCCTCCTGTCTCTTCCTTTCTCTCTCTTCGTTCTCCTCTGTGGTTTCAAGCCAGACCTATCTAGAGAGCGCATACCTGCCCTCAGTGGGAATTGCTTATCGATGTTATAGTCTGCAGATGTGCAAAGCTTTGTGTCTTTGCCTGTGAGGAACAGAGGACAGTATACACCAATTGTATGTATATAAATATCTGTCCTGAAAGATCAAACTATTCCCACCACATCAGCACTGACGGTTTGTTTGCACTCGTATGGCTTAGGTATAATTTGTATAAATATCACTTTAGCTTTACTGCTAATTATATGAACATAAACTTAATTTATACTGATAATCACCATTATAATGTGTTGCTGCCAAACATCCCCACTGATGTTTTGCAGCATGGTGTACACTCAGCCATTAGTAATCACAGAAATGTGCCCATCACTCATTATAATACTGGCTAAAGGATTTCCCTAATTGTTATTTTCCTCAAGTCCACAGGAAGCAAGAACACTGGGAAACTAAACAAAGTCCATCTCTTTATTAAAAGAACCTCTTTTTTTCCCACAACATTCTATGGAGTTAAGTCCAGGCTGCAAAGGAGGATCCCTCCCTGCCCCCATCCCCAGTATGGCACAAGTATATTCTCAACTTCCAAATTTAGTTTGGGACACATTAATTGAATCTCGACTCTTCAGATTCAAATGCCAAATAGCACTTGTCTCTGGTGACATGCCACCTCTAAATTCTCATGTCAGGAGTTTTAGAAATTTTGCTACTTCCTGTGAACGCATCCTAGCCTTTAATGTAAGGGGTCTGGATAGAAGTGATACAGCACATGTATGCTTTTTTTTTTTATCCTCTGTGGTTTCAGGGCCCATGGAGGGGGGCCTTAAACACAATCTTCACAGAGAAGGCAGCATTATATGTAAACATATGGAATTCTGTAACACGTCATTCACGGTTGATGAAAGCCCTTCTCTCATAGCAGGACTGTGTGGGTGAACAAGCCCTTAGAGGAGGCGTACCACGCTCTCATGTCTACCTCAATGTTTTCACTTAAGAAATTCAAAGTGGTTTTGTGATTTAAGTTGGTCCAAGTCATTCCTTGGATGGCCTTCTGTGGTAAGTCAGGGGACCACTGTGGCTGCCACCTTGTGCCCACTTTTGCGCCACGAGGCACCAGGCTTAACTTTGCTTAAGGGATGCCCTCAATGTGTATTATCCTCACACAGCAGGCTTCTCCCCCAGACTCCAAGCATGATGTATGTGGGCTAGAATAAGAGAATATGAGTATATAGTTCTCCACCACAGTAAAAGGTCTATGAGTGAACACATGAGCCAATCTAGTTAGGCAAAGTTATTGAGATTCAAGCTTAGGAAGCAAAATGTCTTCTTCTCTGCACCAATTAACTGGCTCACAAGAAGATGGTTCATAGAGGTACCACCCTGATCCTAGTAGACATCCCAATAACAAAACATTTTACTGAAGACAGCTGGGGAAACTGAGGACAGGAGAGCAGCCTCCATGACCTCCGAGCTCTCAAATATCATTGTACTCGATATCAGCTCCCTTCCCAATGTCTAAATGAGATGTGCCAAGAATCTATTTTGCTTAATGCTATTAGGGTGCTTGCTTACTGTCATGACCAGAACAGTCCTGTTGGATGCAAGAGGTAAGTAGGTATTGAGATGATTAGACCCATTCTAAGATGGAAAGATGGACAGAAAGAAAGGATGCCCCATCAGGATAAAAGTTATACAGATTAAATACAGAGAATGGCATATCCTGAACATTCTTTGATTTGAGTGCAAAATAGTCCCTGCAGGCTCATGTGTTAGAAT
Source organism: Arvicanthis niloticus (assembly GCF_011762505.2). Taxonomy (NCBI): domain Eukaryota; kingdom Metazoa; phylum Chordata; class Mammalia; order Rodentia; family Muridae; genus Arvicanthis; species Arvicanthis niloticus. The sequence goes on from NC_047665.1 coordinate 19,439,279, forward strand.
TCCTGTTCCCCACTCGGTGCCACTGTACTTGGGGGCTGTAGAACCTTTAGGAGCTGGGACCTCACTGAAGGAATCAGGTTGCTGGTGGGAAGGGAGGTCTTAGGGTTCACAGCTCAGTCTCATTTCCAACTTAACTTCTCTCTGTTTTCTGGCCCATCAAGATGTGAGCAAGCAGTCTCAAGGTCCTGATGCTGCAGCTCAGAGCTTCTAAGATCTCTGCCATGGTTCTTCCACCATGATGAAGCTCTTTCAGCCTCTCAAAGCCTGAGCTGAAGAATGTTAGTGTTCCTTCTGCCGGGTATTTGTCGTGGCAAAAAGAGAAGGTCCTCGTGAGCATTCCAACAGCAAAATATCCTGAAAACATTCCAAACACCAAAATGTCTTATAAGCATTCCAACATCAAAATGTCCAGTAAGCATAGAAGAGTTTTAACAACTCTTTAAAACTTGGCACGAAATCCTGGTACAGAAACTGACGTCTTTTATTTTTCAAATATCTCTGAGTCTCCAATCGATTCCCTAGCAAGGAAAGCAAATCTCAGGGTGGACAAACAGAAGCCTTGGGAGAGGTGTGAGGAACTGGGTGTGGGGGAATAGTATATGTAGAATCTACAACGATCAACTCTAAATTCAGAAGAGTTGGAGAGAAACAGAAAGGAAATGTGAGAAGCCAGATTCATACAATCCTCTTGTCCTTAAGAAGTCGAGTGGAGTGTGCCAAGCTAAATAAGTGTGAGGAAAATCAAATCCTGAGGGCTTTTGAAGATGCCATTTTTCATCTTTGAATCTGTTCTCCCAGCACCCCACCTGCTGCTCAGTGTCGTGCCGGAGGAACATGTTATCTGTCATGGTCCCCCCCAATTAGCACTTTGAATGCAACCACAGCAATGAGGACTGTGCCCTCTATCTGCCATGGGCGGGCTGGTTTCTACAATTAAGCTCAAGTTCAGGTTTTGGCTAATAACAGGCAAGGACTGTGACAGGGAAGCAAGTACTTATTCATTAGCTCATGCTAATGGGCGCCAGAACCAGCCCCGCCACCAGCCTGCTACTGTGAGAGCCAGGCGTACAGTGTCACTCTGATCTCAGAGTGTCTGCAGGTTTATTTCACAACATTGCTGAGGTCTGGCAGTTATCTAATCAGGAGCAGTTTTAAGGGGAAAGAAAGGGATAATTTGTTTTAAGTGCCAGGCTTCAGTCTCTGTATTCTATGAAACAGTCATTAATTATCAATACAAGGCTGATGGCATTATTACGAGGCCCGTGTGCTTACAGAGACCGTTCCTTGGATTGCACTCAGCGCTTGGTGAGTGTAAGGAAAATAATTATCTTTTATTTACGTAAGGCAAACGGTAATTATCACATCGGTCTGATATTTCTGAAAAGATAGGTCACTGCAAAGAAAGAGTTGGACCCACTACAGTCATCTCCCAGTACAGCATCAGGATTCCTGCTTAGGTATCGCAATCCTCAGATGCTCGGGGCTAGCATAAAATGGCTCAGTGTTACCATAGAACCCATGTATAGCCAACTGTGGGCTTTAAGTTGCCCCTTGGTTACTTGGCACACCTACTACAATGTAATGGCTGTTTCAATAGCAGTCATTCCATATTGTTTAAAGAATAATGATAAGGAAAATTACGTATATACTTAATACCTTTTTTTTTTCTTCAAATATTTTAAAGCCATGGGTGATTTGGTCCCAGAATGAGGAATCTGTAAGAGCAGGCTCCATCTGTACCACACTGGACACTACTAGGTGTGGAACAAATGATGCTTGTGGCTGGAACAGCAGCTATTCCACAGACATTCTTTTAACACAGAACTATTGAGTGCTGGGGCTGTTGAGAGACAGGACAGTCAACAAAGTGTATGCTGGGTAACCCTGAGAACCTGAGGTCCCCGGAATCAGTGTAAACGAACAAACAACTAGGCACACTGGGAGGTAGACACAGGGAGACAGATACCTAGGGCTCACTAGACATACACGCTAGAGGAATCAAAAAGTTCCAGGCCATCACTGGTCTCTTACAACCCTGCTTCAAAAAAGGAAAGGAAAAAAAAAAGGCCCTTGGTTTTCTCATTCGTGCACATATACACATTTATATGTAGTTGTACATGCATGTACATCCACACAAACACGCCCCCACACACATGTACTGGGTACCCACCAAGTGCCAAGTGTTCTAGTAGCTGTGTCATGTTTGATATTAAACCAAGCAGGTCTCCCCTGATCTTCTGCCCACTTGAGTTCTTTCGGCAGTGGGGAATTGGATGTCAGGAGACAGAACTCAGCTATGTGTCACATAAAGGAAAAATCGTAATGGAGCATTTGTCACTACACACCATGTCTTTGCTTACCCCTCATAGGCAGATCCTCTGCACTGGGGCATTACTGACCTAGAAAAAGTATTGAAGGTCATGTAAGCATCGTATTTGAGCATTTGGGATTGCAAGGATTAACCTCCAGGCATTGATACAGACTTTGTTCTTTCTAGGTCAGTTGGATAATGCAAGCACACAGCCCCTGATCCTCTTTGTCCCAATTAGACGATTTTTTCTCTATTGCATTGCCAGAGATAGTACACAGCCCTGGCTCCAGTTAGGTGTCTTGTTGAACCAAGATAGGGAACATACATGGGCGGTGCATGAAGAAGACAATGCTTGCCAATGAGTGTGGGACAGACAGCTTAAAATATATAATCCAAGCATAATGAGTCACTTTTCAAAAACAAGAATGCTTGTGCAAGCCCCCCAAACAGCTGTGAGGACTCTGCAAATCTACGGCAGCATTCAGGTCATCTGTCAGGGAGGGGAGGCGGGTCATGTAGGTCGGACTCTGGATTACAGCAGCTGCAGATATGTTCCTAAATTGATGCTTCCATTTTAACTATTAATAATATGGAGCCAAGTCCGAACTTCCCTCCAGAGCACCATCTAGTCCAAATTAATTTATTAAAAATGCATTCTAGTCATTAGTGCTAGGCAGATTTATGAAAGGCAGATCAAGGATCTACAGATCTGCCAGCCCCAATGTTCAGGCTATGCTGTCTATTATTTAGCTAGAATCCTGGCCATGTGCATCCATCCTTGTTGGTCTCCTCTTTCTCTTCATCCATTTCCTGTGGTGACATGGCTTTCCACCAACCTCTGACGGGTAGTAGTCGATACTGGTCTAGAATAACTTCAGCTGAGGCCCACAATAAGTGAAGGCACTGTTCAGATTCCTGCGTATGTGTTCGTTAAATGCTCGGGGAACACTTTAAGTGTCTTCATTTTCCAGTGACGAGCATTTGGGCTTTTATTTATATTTATTTATTTTTGACTGGCATTTTTTACTACTTTCATCTTCTTTTTGTAGGTTGTGGGCTGATTTAATGACAGTTGGCAACACCAGCTATAAAATACATTTCTAAAGGGAAAATCTTAATACGCACTTAGAGTCCTGCATGGAGTTCCTTTATTAGCCGTTTCATCAATGGACTGTAGGGGGGGAAAAAAAGCCCCAAAGACTCCTTTCTTTCAACTAGCCACCGTAAGAAGAGTTATTAAAAGACCAGTCCTTTGTGATGGCCATGTGCTTTTTCTTAAAATAGGATGATCTGGCATAAGGTTATATCTCTAAGCACAGTTTCTCCAAAATGCATGAGATCAAGGGGTTTGTGTTTGGGGTTACTCTTCATCTTAATGCTATTAATGGAGATGAGGGAAATGCAGAATTTTAGAAGTGGGAAGGGTTCGTTTACATTTGTCCAGTGTGTAAAGGTTTCTTACGTTAACCTTGGCTGTGTTTACTTTAGACACTGTAGATACTGCAGAAACAAGCATGAATTTGTTTCCTAAGGTTTTCCTAAGTTAGGTGTATGTGTGTACGTACACATGGTTGTGTGTGTGTGCTTGTCTGTGTCTGTGCATGTGTCTGTGTGTGTGCTCACAAGCATGCGCACTCGAGCACATGTGGTCAGAGGAGACAATTGCCTAAAGAAGAGAGGCAATTTGGGTGTGTTAAAGTGCTAGAAGCCACGGGGTAGCAGGTACACGCTGAAGGAGGAAGCCTGGGGGTTTATGCTCTACAATCACCCATGAGCTCTGCTACTCAGACTGCAGCATCATTCTGAGAGTTGTATTTCTAAGAAAGCAGTGTCCCCAAGTCTGTCTCAGAAGCCTTGTAGTGGAATCTCCAGGGCTAGAGGAGCAAAGCTAGATTTTAAAAAATGCTTTCTGGTTAGCTGTAATACAGATGATCTGTTTAATCCCAGCACTTGAGAAGCTGAGGCAGGAAAATTTCTGATATATATATATATTTCTTCATTGTTCTGCTGGCCCAGCAAAGTTGCTGTCCTTTGTTCTCTACAGTCCAGGGCTTAGGCACTGGTGGAGTGGATTTGTAAGGGCAGCTGTCTCTCCAGATAAAATTGGAATGCTGAAAAAGGACTTTCCAGACTCTTAGGGAAGAGTGTGGACCTGGTTTAGTTCTAGGTTTCTTGCCTACAACTTTCTCTGCCAAGACAGTCTTGGCAGAACAAGAGCTAAAGGGTCACTGTACACAACTCAAGGCCTGCGTGTTCCTCTCTGGGCAGGGACCTAAGCAATGGGCCTGGGTGAAAGCTTAGACAGCCAGGCACAGGGCTGGGGGTTGTCTTCCTAAAACATTGCGTATACCATTGGCATTACAAACAGGCTTCCCTGTGCACAGTAATTCCAAAGAGCCATGTGCAAATGGTTCACTGAAAACTCGAGACAGGAAAACCAAGTGAGAATTTCCTAAAGCTTCCTATGATCAGACTTTCAAAACTGAGATAAAGAATCTCTACTCTTTAGAAGTATGCAAAATAATGTTTAATCGCATTTTTAAAATACCTGTATTGGGAAAGATAAAAGTCTGTCCACCATGGGTCTATTTCTGAGTTAGTGTTTGATACTAGGACATCTTGGAAGAGCCAGACCTGTGTTCTAAACACAACTCCTTGACTTCTCTCTCATCTTGCTATGTTTCTGTTGTTCTTCTGACATACATGAACACCCAGCATTGATCATTCTTGACCTTTATAAATCGCCTTTTATACTATATTAGCAAACTTTGATTCTGTTCCACTGGGGTTATCCCCATGACTGCACTTGCTGCTGCGTGCAGTCGGAACTCAGATGTAGTAGCAGTAAAGATGACTTATGAAAGTGTTCACCGGGGAACTTGACAATTTATTTCACCCTCCCTCAAATTCACTAAACAAAATTTCAGAGATATTAAATTTTTTCATACCAACAGGAGGTAGAAAGAGTATTACCCTTCAAATGAGTTTCCTCTGTGAGAGTCTTCCTTTGTTCCAATCACAATATTTGATGCCAAAACCTTAGCTCTTCGAGTAGGGGAAGGCATCTCCCTCGTGGCTGGGGGACTCAATTTATGTGGATATGAATAAGATTTATGATGTGCAATAAACATATCTAAAATGTGGCAAAAGAGTGAAGATTTAAAGACACTTACTAATTTAGGATGACATTTGGAACATTCGCAGTCTTTGGAACAATCCATATTTCAGGTCCTGATACAGGTTTCCAGGCAGGATGCCTATTAGGAAATGAAAGTCATGTGTGTGCTTTCCTCTCTCCTTTGTACAGCCCCCATTCCCATCTATCGCTACTAAGTAGCTGCCCCATTCATCAGTGTTTAGTGGTGCCTTTATGTTCAATACCTAAATGTTAAACAAATTAGAATCTTAATATATGAGGTATAACCATGAGGTCTAAAAGGACTTAAGAAAAAAAATTACATGGGGTGGGGGACAATGTTGGCAGAACTTCACTATGGGTACTATTTTAGAATTCTACATTTTCTAGAGATGACTTTGACATAGAACTTTTTTTTTGACATAGACTTTTTTGGAGGGGGGTTGTCTACACTGTTTTCCCACTGACATGGAAAATTATAGGAGGAAACATGGGATGAATTTGTAAAGGTGGTGCTTAGCCAACTTTCACACATCTGGTTCACCAGGCAGTCTTGGTTCGCCGGCTAAGAAGGACTTAGGTAAACCCGGATTAGTCTGGGCCCAGCCCTTCCAACCATATTTGATCTCACCTGGTTGTCAACCCTTGAGGTTGGCCTGGCACTCTCCATTCAAGATTTCTTTTATTTCCAACCCAAAATGGTCTCGTGTTGTTAAATGGTCTCTAATTTTTCTAATAGTAGACAGTAGAGTTTCTTGCTGGTTTTTAGTAAGTGTGCTTTATTTTCGCCTCCCTAATTTGCTCCCAGTTGACTCCGACTGCATTTACTTGCATAGAAGGGAGGGGCTGGGAGCTACCCTGAAAGCCATGTGCTTGAAGTAGCCCTAATGATCTCACGGGGTGTTGTGTGTAATGCAAACCCCAGGGCCCCTCCACTCTGTGTAGATGCCAGTCTTGATGATTGACATGTACTCAAGCACTCACGGCTGCTTTACACTGTGTGATTTTCTCTCTCCCTTTAATTTCCCTGGAGAAGGCAAACCCAGACCACTGGAGGCCAGATACAGCATGCCAAGGAGCAGGTCACAAACAGCACCTTGTCCTTCTGGGGCCTAGGTTCTTTCAGAGACAGAGTCCATAATTCGCCTTGGAATGAGTCAATCTCTACATATTTAATATGCGCTCGTACACACACACACACACACACACACACACCTTAGAGAAACTGTTCCGTTGAATTATGGTCAGCCTTAGAAGAGAATTTAACTCATTCTGAGAAGTCTCATAATGTTTAATTTCCCATATTACGCACAGCTATTTCTCATAAATTAGCACCCAATGTTCCATACATGAAGAGTGTAGAAAAGGTGGCTCACTTGCTTCCACGAGAAGTTCTCGCTGCAGTGCTTACCCAAATCCTGTCACAGACTCATAAACAAATGAAAGTTAAGTCAAAGTTACCTCAGATTCTCCTAATCAACACAAGAAGTATTCGGACTTGAAAGCACAAGGAACAAGTCAAGGATGCATAGCTCACATCAATGTGATCCTCACGGGTCTCCAGAGAAATAGAACCAACAGAATGTATGTGGAAGTATATACAGGCATCCATTAGATTGGCACACATCATAAGAAGCTGTAAGTGTACCATTTACAGTGGCGTGGAGAGCTAGAGAAACCAGTAACTTCCCAGTATAAGAACATAAATGTCTCAGAATAACTCATGATACAGCCTCAGTTAGAGGCTGAAGACTGGAACTAGGTCTAGGGCGTTAGTACTTACTCTGGAGTCTGATGACTAAAGGTCAGGTCGGCAGGAAGAGCAATCTCGTCAGTGTGCTTCCACACTCTTCCTCATTTTAGTCTACCCAGGGATTAACTTTTCAACACATCAACTCTGGGGCTCATATTCAAACTGTACCATTAAATGAATAGATACATAAGCCATATTGTATCCAGCCAACAGAATAGTATTCAGCACAAAAGAACTGAGCTTTTAGACCGGGAAGACAGCTCCGTTGGGAAAATGCTTTGTGTGGCAAGCATGAGGATCTGAGTTTAGATTCCCAGCACCCACTTTAAAAAGTGCAGATGGGGCAAGACGTGTCTAGAGCCCCAGGGAGTGGAGATGTGGAGATACAAAGGCCCTTGGGGTTACTGGTCAGTCACGCTGAGTCAGTGAGTTCCAGGGCCAGGGAGAAGGTGATGAGGAGACCTGACCCTCAGCTTCTGCCCTCACTTATGTTCACACATATACACACAGACACACACACACACATACACTCACACACACACAACACACACACACACAAACACAAAACACACACTCTCACACATACACACATATACATACACATGCAACCACACACATACGCATACACACACATATATAAACACATACACGCACACTGCATGAACACATTCATATGCACACACAGAGTGTAGGGGAGGAAGAAAGGGAAGGAGGGAAGGAAGGAGAAAAAGATGGACCAAGAGAAAGGAGTGATCAAGTTATAGAATGACTAGGACATTTAAATGCATATTCGGAAGTAAAAGAAGCCAATCTGAAAATGGTGTATACATGCTGTGTGATTTTAACTACATGACAGACATCCTAAAAAAAAAAAAAAAAAAAAAAAAAAAAAAAAAGGCACAACCATGAAGACAGTAAAAACAATCTCTGGCAGCCACAGATAAGTAGGGAGGGAAGGAGAAGTCGACAGAACACATGATTTTTAGGACAGTGAAGCCACTCGGTATCACATTAATGGAGAGTATACATGATTACGCGTCTTCCTCCTAATCTATAGAATGTGTAACACCAAGAGGGAACTCTAAACTGTGGACGGGGGTAATAATAGCGCATGGACTCGGGGCCAGCAGTTGAAACAAACATGCCATGCCGATGAGGGATGTCATTTTCCCTTTAAACTAAAAGGCAGTAGATTTCCGTCAAGAATGGGATAGTAGATACAGAAGGCAGGACGAGAAGCTTTGGAATCGCCCTGGGCACTGACAGAAGGTGGTACTGGGTGTGCGTCTGCGCCTGCGTCCCTGCGTGCCTCCGTGCGCGTGCCTCTGTGAGTGCCTCCTTCGTCCATTAATTGCTTTGGGAACTGCAAAAGCCTCTTAATGTTTTCTCCTGACGTCAGAGCTCCCCCATGGAGAAATAAAACCACTGCACGTTGCAGCTGGAGGTGGGCTATGAACTTTGATGAAATCAATCAGACAAAGCCCAGGAAACAGCTTGCTTCTGCTTCACGTAGGTTCACTTGATCGTCGTCCCCCCCTTCCCCCGACAGAGAGAACTTTCTGTGCATGTAACCTTATGGGGTTTCCCACGGCTGTTTCTAATGTGGTCTCTGAGGCCAAACAGCAAGGCTAAATTGGGTGAAGAATGAAGACTTCCTGCTAAATATTTCTTCAAGTACCCGTTTTCCTTGAGTAGGCTGAAACTCATTTCTACAGCCCCTTGGGCAGTGAGCAGGCAAACAACGTTAAAACAGTTCTAAGAAGGAGCTTTATCAGACGTCTCTAGAGGAAATGTAAACTCTCCGTGCAATAGTGTCAGTCAAAAGAGCGCATGCCCTGGGCTGGAGTGAGACATCTCAGCTGTTCAGATTGTGTACTGTGCTCTTCTAGAAGACAAGATCTGGTGCCAGCGCATACTTCCTAGGTAGCTATGGAACACCTGTAGCCCCCAGCCCTGAGCTCCAAGAACTCTGTACTCATAGAAAAAAGTTCTAGCAGTCTGGGTCAGTTCCTGGCAGCAGAAGCCTAGCTCATGTGTTCCTCAATGTGGGTCAGTCCTCATATTTGCATCCAGTTATATATCCACCTATGAACAGGAGATGTATTCACTTATTCATCCATTGCTTCATTGACTATCTACCCAGTACTTTTGTAGAGTGAAAAATTATAAAGGCCATTTTATGAAATATGTGTAGATTTCTTTGCCCTTAGACCTGGGCAGAAAAGTGTAGATTCCAGAACGAGGAACTGAAAAAAGATTTCAGGCCTTCACTTTCCCCGGGGCACATTCCGAGTGGAGGACATTATTCCCTGAATCAAGCCTCAGGCAGTAGGCCCACCTATGGGTGGAAAAGGCCCAAAGCAGGAAGACACATTCCTGACCATAAAAAATACAAGCCATCTAGGTGGGGCTGTGACTAGAGGAAGCAAGAAATATTTTGTAATGATGGTATAGGGGACAGTGACTTGGTAAGACCACATTTTTGAGAAAATGATTGTACCGAGTAATTTCCATGGCCATTAACCTTTTAGGGTAGGTTTCTCTGGAATGTTTAGCTATTCTTATGTTATGTATCCTTGGCAACCCCTCACCCCCTCCCCACTCCCCTGGTTTGTGGTTTTGCTCTTTAAAAGACCCCTTACTCATCACTCTGTCAAACCTTGCTCTTGCGAGAGAGCTTGTGGTTTGACTGCCGGCCATTTTCCCTAATAAAGCCTCTGCTGTTTGCATCCAGGTACGGTGTCTTTCGAGAGTTCTTGGGTGGCTGCGATTTCCCAAGACTTGAGTGAGGGTCTCCCTAATTTGGGGGTCTTCACTTTCTATATGACAATCCCAGGCTAAGCTCTGGGAAGAACTAGATGAACAAATAAGATGGCTTTCTACTGTCTCTTCAAGATATTTTCAGGGCAGGACTTGTGTGTGTTTGAGTGTACTGGGGAGGCAGTATTAGGATTTGCTCTGCTTTGATTTTAGTTGGTGAGGTTTAATTTCAATTCTTTGTTCCGGCCCCCATTGAAATGCCTCTTTGCTTTCCTGGCCCTTCCAGGCCAGGAAGTTTGTTTGTTTACCTTGGCAAAAGAATTGGGAAGAAAAAGGCCTCCATTTTTATATCATGGTTCATCATCAAAGGAAGTCAGAGCAGGAACACAAACAAGGCAGAAGCTGACCCAGAGACCATGGAGGGGTGCTGCTTACTGGCTTGCTCTTCAAGGCTTGCTCAGCCTACTTTCTTATAGAACCCAGGACCACCAGCACAAGGATGACAGGGCTGACTGGCCAGCTAGGCCCTCCCCCATCAATCCCTACTTAAGAAAATGTCCTACATGCTTGCCTGAAGCCTGATCTTATGAAGACATTTTCTTAATTGAGGTTCCCTCCTCTCAGAAGACTTTAGCTGTGCTAAGTTGACGTAAAACCAGCCAGCACGGTGATGTATGTGTACATGTGTGTGCAAGTGGCTGTGTCCAGATCCCCACTTTATGTCTTTGAGTCAGGATCTATCACTGAACTTGAAGCTAGCCAGGTGGACAACAAGCTACAGCAATCCTCCTGTCTCATGGTGACACATCACTGGGGTATAGATGCTTATGCATCCCCATGCATAGCTTTTTATGTGGGTGGCTACTGGAGATTTGAACTTGGGTCCTTGTGCTTGAGCATCAAACATTCATACCCGGTGAGTCATTGTCCCAACCCTCCTGTGCTCTCTTAATAGGGCCTGAGCTTCTGTTGAAGGATCGACTGGTGTCATTGTTTTCTCTTAAGCGGTCTGGTGTCTAGAGTGACCTGGCCACAGGGTGCCTAGGTTCTGATGCAGATTTAGAACCCACAGTCTGGAGCTCTTCTCCCATCCTCAGGCATCTTCATCTCCATGTCCACTGAACAGACAGAAGAACTTGAACCCCTAAGCAGAGTTGCAAGAAGTATTGTTCATCCAGAACAGTATCACCATGCAGCACGAGCAAATACAAAATTCTAAACAGAACAAAACCTTAGTAATACGCACCAGCTCTGACTTAATAAGCAGGGTGTTTCATGGCTACTCTGTTAATTTGCTGGTCGTTTTCACAACTTACTCTGCATGCCTATTTCTTTTCATGGAAAAGAACGGGGATAAAAGTACTTTAGCATTTTTTTCTCTTTACTGAGGGCTTTTCACATTTCTCCGGAAGCCCATTTGCACATACAGACTATATTTAAGGAGCTGCCTTCTGATTAAAGAGGAAAACATATATCTAACTAATTTCCTATAGACGTTTAAAACGTTTTGTTCATCTAGATGTGTATATTTCTACTCGAATTGAAATTCCTAAAGAGTCACTTTCTGAATTGTCAAAATTGTAAAGCTGTTGATGGGTGCAGCTCTGAGGTTTCCATGGTAACTACTTGCATTGCCTAGGAGATGCTGGTCTGCTGACACTACTTGCTGAACTGGCTCAAATCTTGAAAACTTGGCGCTACCCAGAAATGTGCAAGCATGTCCTGAAAGTTTAGCAGGCTTTCATTTTTAATGGCTGACACCAAGTATGGTTGTTTCAGGGCTCGGGCTGAGATAGTTCTGTCTGGCCTGAAGTTCTTCACACTGTCAGTGATAAGAAAATTGACAACCATGTAATGCTACCAGGTCCTATTTGGACAGTAATCATTTATATGAATAATTCCCAAATAACATTACCTTGGTTACTAATAGGTGACCAAGGATGACAGAATCTTAGTTCATTCATGGGACAGCAAGATGTTCCTAAGGCAAATGGTATGCAGACCATCACACTAGTCCCCCCATATCTCTCTCTCTCTCTCTCTCTCTCTCTCTCTCTCTCTCTCTCTCTCTCTCTCTCCCTTCCTTCCTTCTTTCCTTCTTTCCCTCCTTTCTGTCTTTCTGTGTTTTCTCTTCCTCTCTCTTGGCCAAAGAAACAAGAGACACTGGACGTTATAAACACCGTGGCTTGGTATACATGTTCCTTGCTTGTTAGAATATGGCATGCCATTTCTAAGCCCTCTCCTGCTCAACTGTTATTCAGAAAGTTACATTAAAAATAAATCATTTCTTGATCGGTGTTTTTCCTGGTGAGTGGTTGAAAAATTATTCAGGGAGAGGGAATTCAGTTCTCCCCATCATACAAGTCTCTCTCTCTCTCTCTCTCCCTCCCTCCCCCTTCTCTCTTATTCAGGAAACTCAAGTTTCTTTTAATTACATCCTGAGGATCATTTAAACAGGGTGGTCCGTTTGAAAGCAGTCCCATTTAAAGTTATTTTGCACTAAATGAGTTTGCTTTTAGATGTGTTTGGCTGGCTCAAGAATCCATCACCACATGCAAATGTGCTGATAAATAAAGCTCTGGCTGCATCATGGAGACTTAGCTTTCTCAAAAACTGATGCTCGTGCTGTCTGCTGAGTGAAACGGATCCCTTGAACACTCCTTATAGTTAAACATTTAAATGTATGCAACTGAATCCAACGTGTCCATTTGATATGTGTCGATTCGTGAGTTCCACAAAACAACAAGAGGAATGTGAGTTTTCCCCCCACAAGTTAGCTGGTGAGGATGTCTAGGTGAGACAGGGATGGTGGGAACAAGAGGAAATGGCTTCCCACACTTACGGCAAGGAGTCGTTTCAAAGTCACTAGCAGGTGAGATGTGACCGTCTGTGAGCCACTTATACCTCTTCTCTTTGGGATCTTTGTTCCCACTCTTAGTCTTGGCTTCTAGTGGAAGACAGACACCAGGAAAAGGGAAGGTCTCCAAGATGTGATTGACAACAACTTCCTGGGCTTCTAAACCAAATCATGTACCAAATGGACCTGTTGACAGCTGACCCAGTTGTTACAGTGTCTCAGCACTTGGTCAGTTGTATCTTGCAAGGACAATTTTTCTATGTTGCGCTTTTGATTTAGGAAACCGCAACACGTCTGTGACACACATTTTTAAGTATCTACCAACCCCAGTCTTTCTTTTCCTTTAGTGATTTTGAAGCTGTGTATGTAGCTTCCACATTAATAAAATGGCCATGGGCGCACGGGTTAGTGACTTCCAGGTGTGGCAATGTGGCTGCGTTCTTGGTGGAAAATGGAAGTGTTGTGGATTGCTTCCAGACTTGGTGGAAAATATTACACAAAAGCTCCTCTGGGGGCCTTTCCCATCTTCCAGAACAAGGAAACCAGCAGAGTGCTAAAGAAGGCAGCCTGGGTCCCCAAAAAAATGACATGTGCTTATCTGCTCTGTCTACCAGCTTTTCACTTCTTGAATTTTTTGAGAGTGTAAATGTCTACCTTTAAAATTTTTTTGACTTAAATTTTTTTTTGATAAATACTATTACACCTTTGGGTCTTTGGTCTTAGGCAAAATGCTTTGCATTTTGACCTAAATAACATAGGCACTGAAAGTAGTGATTAGAATTAGGACCAAGATCTGCTTTCATATGTAAATTCTTACCTAAATGTTTAGGAAGAAGTTTCTTTCTTTTTAAAAGGTGTTATTATTTTTAAGTGTGTGTGTGTGTGTGTGTGTGTGTGTGTGTGTGTGTGTGTGTGTGTGGTGTATGTGTTGGTGACCAGTGGGCCAGAGATGTCAGAGTTACAGATGGTTGTGAGCTACCTGATGTGAGTTCTGGGAACCAAAGGAAACATACATAGGTGACCAGGAAGAGCAATACGTGCTCATAACCACTAAGCCATCTCTCTGCCCCATTAGAGAGTTTCCTTACTTGGCAGTCTCTGCATTAGACTCACAAAAGAAGAAAGACACACAGAAGAAATGCCAAGGGATCACTGTCCAAGTGAGATGGGTCCAATATTGTAGTTTTCAAGACAGGATATGAGCCTTTTGGTTTGCTTTTTAAACACAGAATTTGACCTTCACATTCTTCTGTATACAATAGAATTCTGCATAACTGAGATGCATCTGAGATTATTTTTGCAAGGTTTTATCACCCAAATACGAATGTCTCAGAGAGCTATCTGCAGCATGTAGCAAACTGCTCTGAATTATAACAGTGTATTGCTTGTTGTGACGCCATGAAGTATTTGGCTCAGCTCTTTCTCTATGAGGGGACAGCTATCTCCAGTAAGCACTGTGTCAGGATAGATAGCGTCTCTTTCTTTACTGTCTTTAAGATAGCATCTCTGTCTTTACTGTCTTGCATAATGTAGATCCTGGGCATCTAAACACCTAACTTGAGCAGTCTAAAAACTTGGCTGCCTCTATCTATTTTAAGATTTGGACATAGGCATTGGAATGTCACTTTTATTGGTCAAAAAAAAAGAGTCATATTTAAGAGATGAGAGAGAGATCCACCTCTTGACAGAGCAGCTTGCAGTTTCAGAGGAGAAAGACATTGACTGTGCTTACGGTCTACCTACTTCAGGGAATTGTAATATAACAGAGAATATTTCTGTTCTTTATCCCCAGTTCCTAGAACAGAGCTTCAAAAACTCTTGGATCTTTCAGAGTGACACATGTCTAATGCCTTGTGTCTAATGTCTTTTGTTGTTCATAACAAGCCCCTTTCTATCATAGCTGGGCATATGCTAATGAAGCAACTTATTATACAGAGCTCTCAGCCTCAGCATCAAGATAACCCCCACCCCCTCAGAATCCCCACAGGCTTAGAAGTTTGGAATTTCAACCCCACCTCTCAATGTCCTGAGAGGGGAGAAAGACTGGAGGTTGAATTCAATTCTAATAGCCTGTGATTAAATCAATTATGCCTATATAATGAGACCTTGATACAAACTCCCAGAACATGGAGGCTCAGACAGGTTCCTGGCTGTGGCACGTATCCTTGTGCTGGCAAACATTCATGGAGTCCATGAAGAGCTTGACACCAAGTCTCCAGTCCCCAAGACCTCGCCTTGTGAAACTCTTCATCTGGTCATTAACTTGCATGCTTCGGAAGCAAATAAGAGCAGCAGGAGGGTGAGAGAGATGGCTCTGTGGGAAAAGTGCTCGCAGTTATGCCCGAAGACCCAAGTTCGAGCCTCAGGAGCCACATAGTAGGAAGGAGAGAGCTGACTCCTGAAAGTTGTCTCGGACCTCCATGCATGTGTCATGACACATGCATGCATACACATGCACATAGATAGATAGATAGATAGATAGATAGATAGATAGATAGATAGATATAGATATAGATATAGATATAGATATAGATATAGATATAGATATAGATATAGATATAGATATAGATATAGATATAGATTGATAGATTGACTGATAGATGAAAGATGATTGATAGATTAATAGATAGATAGATAGATAGATAGATAGATAGATAGATAGATGATAGATAGATAGATAGATGATAGATGATAGATAGATTGACTGATAGATGAAAGATGATTGATAGATTAATAGATAGATAGATTATAGATAGATAGATAAATAGATGATAGATGATAGATATAGATTGACTGATAGATGAAAGATGATAGATAGATAGATAGATAGATAGATAGATGATAAGTAGATGAGAGATATAGATTGACTGATAGATGATTGATAGATTGATAGATTAATAGATAGATAGATAGATAGATAGATAGATAGATAGATAGATAGATAGATGATAGATAAAGGGACAATAAGAATAGCTCTTTCTTGGGTTACACAAGTCACTCTAGTGACTAGTTGAATTGCTGAGAGTTGGGGAAGGTGCTCCAAAACTGTCATCATGTCAGACAAAGGTGCTATTTGGGACATGTCTACTGATCTTGTGAGATGGAAGCTGCTTCTAGTTCATTGGCATCAGCCTGGAATTGTAGGACACCCAATTGGTGTCAGAGGACAGCTGTAGGAAGGCAATACCTATAACATCACCTAGAGGGCCTAAGTTCAATGACTCGTGTATGCATGGCCCATGTGCCCCTTGCAAGGATGCCATTCTCTCATCAGCTAATGTTGGCATGTACATTCATGGTTAATAAGCAGTTAGGATGTCTAGGAAAAGCACTTTATAAACTGAGGAACATAAAGCAAGTATTAGCTAAAATTATGTACCAGACTCTAATACATAGTCAAACATCTCTGAGCACGAGTGCTTGGTGGCTAGAGCCTTACCCCTGTACCAGCCAAGTGGGAGAAGTAATGAATGTAGATTCCCAAGCTAAAGATAGAACTTTCGTTCTATGTATCTTCTGTGCGCATGTCTGGAATCTTTTTTTCTTTTTCCAGTTCAGTCCCAGGCAAAAACTTGGCAATCTCTTCTCATGAATCATCTTCCAATGGCGCTATTCCACACCAGCAGAAGAATTATGGGAGGCCACAGTCTTGGCTGGCCTGTATTCAAAGAAAACACACAATCCCAAATTCCATGTAGTGTTTAAACTGGCCCTCAGATCCTTCACTGGGTCAGCTCTAGAAGCTGAGTTAAGATGGATTCCCATCTGAATGCTGTGGGGATGTCTGGTGAGACTCAGCCGAAGGGATGGTGCTGACCATCGGATTGCATAATACCTACCCCCAGAATTTTGCTGTGCCCATCCATAAAGTAGAACATGAGCCTGTACCACTTTTAATAGTTCAAGCATCTGGCTATTGTCTTCCCAGGTCTACTGCACACTCGAGGAAAGGAAGGCAGAAACAGGGGAGATGTCACAGTCAGCAAAGCAACACTGTATGTATGTATGGTGTCGACAAGTGGTGTCCCCAAGGCTGTGAGGATTAGAATGTGGAAAACACCCATCAAATATACATGGAGTAGTTTTACCAACATGGAAGAGGAGGCATGATACACAGTCTCCAGCTTCAAGTCTTTTATGTACACATAGACGCACACATCAGAATGCACATACAGTGATCATGTCGTGCTCTGCATGACTTCTATAAAGTTCTGACAAAGGAAAATTGAAGAATGGCTACTTAAAATGCCATTCTCAGGCTGAGCTTGGTGGCACATAATCCCGGCATTCAGGAGGCCAATGTGAGTGGCTCAGGAGACCCAGGGCTAGCCTGGCCTACATAGCGCAGCACCATTTAAGCAACAATAACAATAATAATAACAACAACCAACTAAAGGCTCCCCATCACAGACAGGTGTGCATGGAAACCATTTCTCTCTTCTTAAATGACCTTATCTCTTCACACAGCTTAAAAAAAAAAAAAAAAAAAAAAAAAAAGAAGAAGAAGCAGAAGCTTCCAGATCATTTGTCACCATCACAAAACTTATAAAAACGAGATGGGGTGGTGTACATTATTTTGGCCCACAGGCTTCAAGTGGAGTTGTATATTTCCCTAAGGGGACAGAAATAGAACATTTATTAAATGGCGAGTTATTCGAAAACCAGCACAGGCCCCAGTTGTCTTTCAAAAGCTGTGATTTACTGCATACTTCTCCCTTGAGAAAGGCCTTGTTAAAATGTTCATTTCCATTTTAAGAGACTCCAGTTCTGATCTGTTGGGAGGGTTCTCACTCTTTCCCTGACTGGGGCTCCTTGGTACTTGAGATTAGAGCCTTTCTCTCAGGGCCTGTATCTCTCTGTGGCCTGTGCCACAACTCCTGCAAGTGCATTGTCACCCTAATTAATCTGAAGGTCAGAACTGGTGTCCCTCCACCAGGTGACATCTTCACACCCCAATAAAAAGCCTAACATAGTAGCTAAGAGACACATGAGATAGGCTTTGGGGTTTTAACACCCCAAAGCCTGGGCCAGATCTTCATTTCAATGTTAATCCAAAATTTCATAAGAAATTTAATCCTGTTGCTGAAGTAAACTTACAGTCATAGAAATCTTAGACTGTCTTTTGCATCAGAAAATATTCCTATCTAAATTTTCCTTTGTTTGGGTAACACTGACACCTGTGGAGAGCCAGCTGGCCAGAGGTGTTCTAGCCAAGCTGAAAGACAAAGGGGGGCTCAAGCCACTTTTAATATCAAGCCTAGAGGAGGAGGAGAAACTGCTTGCATAGCAAGCACATCCTCAGCAGTAGCGTGTGAAAGCCTGGTGGTGGCACTTGAACCCCAGAGCTGGGTGTAGAGACAAGGGCATCGTTAGAGCTTGAAGGCCAGCCAGACGAGCCTAGACATGAGCTCCAGATTCAGTGAGAGGCAAAGTAAGGTTACAAAAAAAAGGATGTGACCCCGTGTAGACATGTGCTATAGGTAAGCATGTCTCTCTTGTCTCCCTCTGTCTCTGTCTCTCTCTGTCTCTCTGTCTCTGTCTCTGTCTCTCTCTCTCTCTCACACACACACACACACACACACACACACACACACACACACACACACACTATATCAAACCTGTTGTCCTGTTTTGCTTCTACACTGACTAATCTTCCTTTGCCCTTAGAGTGAGCTTGCAGGTCTTGCCTCTGCAGGGGCAAGAACAGGTCCCTGGTAGGGACAAACCTAAGGTTGGGTTTTAGCCTCCACATGCCTTACCACTGTGGTAATAGTTGACTTGACCTCTGGCTTTAAGTCTTCTGCCCACACTTCCCCCCTCACACACACACAAGGGGAAACATACACATGTGCATTCATGAAAAAGGGGACACACACACACACACACACACACACACACACACACACCACTGTAGTTATATCAGAGGTCCTTTCCAGGAAACCATCTCCATCTCTTCCCTTCTTTTTCTGTCTTTTTTCCCTTCCCCTCCCTTCTTTCTTTTCTGCAGCAGCATTGAACATTTGCATAAACTAGCTGAAGCTCCACCTCCTAAGGCATAGGCCTGTGCCCTGACTGAGGTCACTGCCTCCAGGTGTCCCTCACTCAGCAGTGTGTCACTAGCTGTTCTATGGAGACGCAGGCTAAGTGGTTGTTAGTGAAAATAGAATTAGGAGGGGAGCAGGCACAGAATGCCATTTATAGCCAGGCTGACTCCACTCCTCACAGGTAAGCGACATGCCTGGCTTAAAAAGCCACAAGGCTCCCATTTCGTTGTCGCATGTTCCAAGTGCTGTCCAGTTCTGTGTTCGGCTGATTGTGATCCATGTGCACTTGCAGCTCTGCAGGTGAAAGGAAGCTGGTCTGAGACGGTTCCTACTTAGGGACAAAAGGGGACAATAAGGATTTTTTTCACTACTGACTTTCTATGTTAGGGAATAAAAGAAAGTGCCCTACCCCAGCCCCCAGGAGGAAATGGTTCATTTTTATTTTATTATCTTATTGTTTTGTTTTGTTTTGTTTTGATAGCTATATGCAATCAGTGGATAAGCGAGTGTTACAATCCTGGTACATCTCTAATTAATAAGATCAATTGTTACTGTATTTTCTTTTACAAACTCATTTAGATATGTCAGGGCTGCAATTATTTTGAGAATGATCTGGCTTTGAGCTCATTCATCTTTCCTCTTCCTCAAGGAGGAAATAAAACTGTCAGCTTGAGTGCCCTTTGAAGTCTGTTTCAGATTCTTGATTGAAAATGAAAAACAAAGCTCTCCAACCTTGAATCATTTACAGGGTTAAAAGTCCTGTTCTCCACTCTCTGTGTGTGTGTGTGTGTGTGTGTGTGTGTGTGTGTGTGTGTGTGTGTGTGTGTGTATGTGTGTGAGAGGGTCTGTGTGTGTCTTTCTGTGTAAGTGAGAGAGAATGTGAGAGTGCCTGTGTGTATCTGTGTGTGTGAGAGAGAGAGAATGCATGCAAGAGTGTCTGTGTGTCTGTGTATGTGTGTGAGTATGTGTCTGTCGGTGTGTGTGAATTTGCATGTGTATGTATGTATGTATGTATGTGTGTGAGTGTGTGAGTCTGTCTGTGTGTGACAGTGTCTGTGTGTGTCTCTGTGTGCCTCTGTGTATGAGTGTGTGTGAGAGTGTGTTTATGTATGCGTATGTATGTGTGTGTGTTTGAGAGTGTGTATGTGTCTGTGTGTATTTGCATATTATATACGTATGTGTATGCCAGTATGTGAGTGTGTATGTCTGTGTGTGTGTATGTATGCAATGTATCTCTGTGTCTGTGTATGTGCCTGTGTGTGTCAGTGTATATGTATGTACATGTGTGTGTCTATGCATGCATCTATGTGTATATATGAGTATGTGTGTATGTGTGTGTTGATTTATGTTGAATAGGGTAATATTTTAGCTTTCAAATCAATTGTTGAAGCTCTGCACTGTCAGCTACTTTGAGCGGAAACAACTCCAAAACCGGGCCTCAGAAGCGCAGGACGTTGTCATTCTGCGTGTTTGTTGACTTTTGCTCCTAGGCATTTCTCTACAAACGTATCTCGTTAAAACCTTGAGGATAGTTTAGGTGGTGACATTTGCCAATGTTTTATCAATGGCATTAATTAACATCAATGAACTGAGTGAAGATCTCCAGCCTCACTTATTTCTTTCTTTATCTTTTGAGACAGGCCCTACCGTAAAGCCCAGGCTGGCCTGAAATCTGTGATCCCCTTCGCTGGACTCCCTAAGTGCTAGGATAAAAGGCAAGTATGTGCCACCACACC
Organism: Arvicanthis niloticus; assembly: GCF_011762505.2. Taxonomy (NCBI): domain Eukaryota; kingdom Metazoa; phylum Chordata; class Mammalia; order Rodentia; family Muridae; genus Arvicanthis; species Arvicanthis niloticus. The sequence continues at coordinate 19,459,876 of NC_047665.1, forward strand.
CTGCTTCTGTCCGTGCTCTTTGCCACCTGAATGGCATCCCAGCAGGCCTGGTGAGATTTCTTTTACTTGTCCATATAGATAGTTCCATGAGTCTCTTACAAGACACTGGCCAAATCTGCTTGGCTATTGGATCCTTCATTCTGAAGCCTCCCACGCACAGAGACAAACACACAGAGCACCAGAGAGATGCTTCTAGACCCTCCATCTGGGGAGGGTGAACCCAAAGAGAGATCTAAACCTTTTCTTAGAGATGGCAGAGGCTGGCATGAGGCTCACACATCAAAGCAACAGTTCCGAGGCAAAGCTGCCCTCTCTCCCAGACCATCGCCGCCAGTTCCTCCAGCCCTGCCTTCCGTCTGATTTGTCTTTAAGGCTTTAACATTATCCCTCTGTTGACAAATGAATGCTTTCCTGGAAAATGAGGTATTTCCAGAAGCCGGCAGACAGAGCAGAGCACAGCAAGTGTGCAGTAATTCTCGGGCTCCCTCAATTCATAATGAGCAGGAGAGGCCTGGAGGTTTGAGCAAGCCTTGCATTCAAGGTGATGATAAATGAGGTGTGGCTGGGGGTGGTAACACGGGGATTTCCAGCCAGGTCCTGTCTAGACCATGGTTTGTTATGGAGGAAAAGCCACGAAAGAGGGCCTACAGAATCCTGTTCCTTAGAGACACCACTCTCAGGGAGCGACAGCCACATTTCTAGCTTTAGCCTTCGTCTGGCCCCTCATGGGGACTGCTGTAAATAACATTAGCTTGTCTTTCAGCAAGCTTCAAGAAGCTTATAAACTGAACATGGTGTTTGTTGTCTGTACTTGTACATTAAGCTCGGTACTGTCAAGTCTAATTATTCTCATTAAGGCCCGAAAGTTTTAGAGATTAATTAAGCAGAGAGCAAAAGCTTATGCATAATGGCGCTCTTCTTCCTCCCACAAGGATTAGCCGGTCTTTCTAGTGGGGTTTTCCACAAGCCCTGCCCATCGCTTTGTGAGGTAGCGGAGTGAGATGCTCATATCATATGGATTAGAAATTGCCTGCATTTCACATGTGCTATTCAGCCATGAAAATAAGCCCCGGCCCTTGTGTCCATAACCCAGAAGGCTCACTAATGAGAACCAGGCAGTAAGACTAATGAGAAACTCAATGTGCGCTGTCTCTTCTTCCCGTTTCCTTTAATTTGCTTTCCACAGCATCTGACATGGCCAGAGAGGCCGGAGGAGATGCCTGTGTTCTCTCCTCTTGCTGGGAGCTGAAGAATGATCTAATTCTGGGTTCTCCTTGTGCACACATGGAACACAGAATCTGTCCACTGGTTTTGGGTTACTGTGACAAAATGCCTGGGATAGTCAACTTAATAAGAAAAATGGTTTATTTTGGCTGATACTTTCAGAAATGACAGTGCCCAGTCATCTGGCCTTATTTTGGACCTGTGGCAGCCAGAGTGTATCATGGCGGAAATATGTGGCCAAGGAAGCTGGTCCTCTTATATAGCTAGGAAGCAGAGGCAAGGAGAAGGGAGACTGGGGATCCAGTATCCCCTTTAAGAGCATGTTCCCAATGACCTAACTTCTCAGGAGGCCACACACTTCCTCACAGTTCTACCCCTTTCCAGGAGAGCCATCTGAGGACCAAGTCCTTAAGTTGTAGGCGTTTAAGGGACACTTACCCAAACCATCACGTAACATCTTAGTTACTTTCTCCTTACTGTGACTGTAGAGCTGTCCAGAAGCACTACCCAAAAGAAGAAGGAATAATTTTTTTTCCATGATTGACAGAATACAGTCTATCATGGCTGAGAAGACACGGTGGTGGACAGCTTTGTGGAAGCAGCATGGAGAGGGAGTGCTTGCTCACATCTTGGTATCCCAGGAAGCAGAGAGATTGAGATGAAAGCGTAGTATAACTTCAGTACACCCCTGTAAGTGACCCACTTCCTCCTGGGAGGCCTTGCCTCCTGAAGATTCCACAGCTTCCCCCAAATGTCACTGTCAGCTGTGAAGGGAGTATTTGAACATGTAGGCCTGAGAACATTTCAGACTCACACTGTCTTAGTCAGGGTTTCTATTGCTTCAAGAAAACACAAAAAAGCAAGTTGGGAAGAAAACAGTTTATTTAGCTTACACTTCCAGGTTACAGTCCATCACTGAGGGAAGTCGGGACAGAAAGTAAAGCAGGACAGGCACCTGGAAGCAGGAGCTGATGCAGAGGTCATGGAGGGGTGCTGCTTACTGACTTGCTCTTCACAGCTTGCTCAGCCTGCTTTCTTACAGAGCCCAGGACCACCAGCCCAGAGATACCACCACCCACAATGGGCTGGGTCCTCTCTCCTTTTATCACTAATTTTAAAAAATGCCCTACAGCAATGGTTCTCAATCTGTGGATCTCAACTCCTTTAGGGTCACATTTCAGATATTCATGATTTATAATAGTAGCAAAATTATAGGTATGGAGTAGCAATGAAATAACTTTATGGTGCCACTTTTCTTCACACCCTAAAGTCCCCCTTTGGCAGAATGCCTTCCTTCCCAGAATTCCTATATCTAGCTGTTCCATGGTTGTCTTCTAGGCAGCAGGGGTACATGCCTCAAACACTGGTTGGGATACAATGGGGAGGGATGGATTTGGCTGTCACACCAGATCAGGAATCTCAGTGTGCCTCCCTCTGTTATCATTAGGGAACTTGTTTGAGCTTTCTTTCTGAGGAGAGCAAAAAGGCCTGCTGTAGAATCTGTGTTTACTCTGCAGAACTACTGCAAGAGTGGGTGAGGCCAGGTATGGCGGCCACGGAGGGAAGAACAACTGTCTGGTGGCATCAACAAACATGGCTGACAAGTCAGTGGGCACCACTGTTGCTGGTTGCACATCACTTCCTGAATATGATAAATTCTCTAGGATCCTCAGTCATGGCTCATAAAAGCCTCGTTCTTGGGACTGAATAAAAGACTCAGTCAATAAACTACCTGTCACTCAACCATGAGGAACTGAGTTTGGACCCCAACACATACTTAAAAGCTAAGTACATCTGTAATGTTAGCATTGGGACTGAGAAGGCTCAATCAATTAAGGACTGTAATCTGTAACGTTAGCACTGGGTGGATGGAGAAAGGTGGATCCCAGGATCTCACTGGTGAATGAGCCTAACCAATTGAGAGGCTGCCTCAAAAATAAATAAATAAATAAATAAAGTCAAGAGTAATTAAGACTTGACCACCATTGACCAGTGGGATAAGCGTGTAAACAGATACACATAATAGCTTCATTCTCTCCACAATTCTCTGGGCATTTGCCTGTAGTTATCTCTGTTGTATAATTGCTATATTTGTGGCAGGATCTATCTCTAGGTGAACCAAAAGCCCAAGAGGGGCTCTTCATTTTCATTGATCCTCCCTGCCTCCCTCAACCCCAATTTCTGTGCAGTGGACTGGGTGTACCTCCCCATTCATAGATGGAAGCCCTATGTGATTATTAGGGTTAGATGAAATCTCGTGGGTAGGATCTTCCGGATAGGATTCATGCCCTATAAAAACAAAAGAGGAAGACTCCAGACTTTTCCCTGACTCTGAGTCTGTACACACTAAGAAAAGGCTGTCTAAAAGACAAAGAAAGAGGGGCCTTACCATCACTCAGTCATGATGGACACCCTGATCTCAGGCTTCCCAGATGCTCTGGAAATCAACCAGTTGTGTTATATGTGGCTTAAAGAGGTCATTTGGCATCATTTTTGTCTAATCAGGCAGTCCAACGGGGTCATGGTGTCACCATCCTCCTCAGGGTGCTCAGTAAACATAACTACTTACAGAAGAAGTGAAACTGCAGGAAGCCCTGTGAGCTTGTGAGCTGCCTGCCCAATGAAGACTCAAGTCAACAAGCAACTGACAATATGGCCGCCCAGGGGTTATACAGGTGTGCTTATCAAAGCTGCCAACTGACTGCCTGAGATTTCTGTGCCTTGAACAGGTCATGCACACGTGTCCAACTCCTGCAGTAGGAAAGGAACTATGTTGAGCAGCCCACCAACCATTTAAAGTTGCTTAACACAGCAACTTTAATTCTGTCAATCAGGGGTGGGCTATTATGCTCACAAGCCTAATTAATCATATTGCCAGCGCATACACTGAATAGCCAACAAAAGAAATCAATGACATAAATCCATGCTTCAAATTTGAAGTCTTCATATCTCAAGGTCTGAACTTTAAATCAGAACTGTTCAGTGAGAATGGGGGTGGGGGGGATGGGAGGAAGGTATGATACACAAATGTTAAAGAAACTCAAGGAGGAGAAATGTTACAGCTCTGACCTGTTACCAGTTTTCCCCTTTTTCAGTTCCGCAGGCATCTAAGGCAAAATAAATACTTAATAACTAAAATGAGTGATTGGTGGGTCTTTTGTTGTTTCTAAATCAACCCATAGAGGTTGTTGATTACAGATGCCCAAAGACAAAGCTGAACACACTGAACCTATGCATTAGGGAAGCTCAGAATAGAATAATATAATACAGGGTGAGGGTTATATGGTCCTGAGAACCCCATTGTAAACTCAACTACGGCAAGTCAAAAACACATCTAACGTATCCAGCATCAGAACACATTGTAGAGTGTAGACTGCTTCCCCATTGTAATAAGAAGCTGACTGGAAGCTGCAGCTCCCAGCACCTACCTGATGTCACCAGAGAGGAGCTTCAGACAACACATTAGCAGCCCAGGAGAAGATACAAGTTCAATATTGCCAGTACAGGCTCACCATTATGAAGTGCAAGAGTAGTTAAGTGGAGCCATCACCAAGTCAGGAGCCATCTGTCAGTGTCCCTGTCACTTGATTACAATGTCTCCTCAGATGCTGGAAGCTGACACGAACCATCCAGCCCTCTCTAAGACAGGACTATTCTGTTCACTGGGCTTTTGGCTGACAGGTCTAAGATGTGTTTAGCTGTATTTAGCCGATGGCACCATAGGACTGAGAGGTGGCAAAATCGAAGCTTTAGGACGTTGTAAAGCTTCTAAAATGTGTGAGGTGTTATATGCACTTTGCTAACACACACACTTCCTTGCCTTCTTGGCTGTGGTTGCTAGGGAGCAGAAATGTTGCCGAGGGCTCTACAGCTGAGAGATCAGAGGAGCAGGAGTCTGCATACTGTTGCCAGTGGGGACCTGAGCAACTAAAGGCCAAGGGATTCTTTCCTCTTCTTGATATAGTGACATCAAGTAAGCTAGTAAGGTAGCATCTCTGGTCTGAAGCAATCCTTGACATATTCAGAGTACACATTAGCAGCAGTTACTTCTTAGAGGCCCACAAATTTCAGCTCACTGTTCTACCTTGTTTTCCATTCACAGCACAAAATATTTGGCAGCCCATGAAATAAAACAACACAACACACATGCATGCGTACGTGTACACACACACACACACACACACACACACACACGTGTTCTGGTTCCTTGGAGGTTGGTCTCAACCTGGCTCTCTCCCTCCTTCTCCTCCCACTGATCTAAACAATGTAGGAAGTCAGAATTGATTCAGGGCACCGTGGTTATAGATACAGGCCTCATGGCTCTGTTGCTGTGCATCTTGGGAGAATGGAATCCAGAAGGACGTTTTCTGCTTCCGTCCCCTTTCTGACTTTTTGGCTCTGTGAATGTAGCTTTCTGAAAAAGTAAAGCGATCTTTGACAAGAGTTATTCCTGCAACCACAAGAGGTAGAGTTTGGGCTGAAGGAATCCCAATACAGATTCTCATTCTTGGCCCTATGCACAGTGGACCCTGAGGTACAAAGGATGAACAGGCGCGTGGGTGGTAAGTCTGGAAGGGTCCATTGAACAATTCCTCAAGCATCTCCTCTAATTACCCGGAACAAGGAAGGGCCCCACTCGGCACAGGACCAGGACACACTGACATCTTCCTAAGAAAGTGGAAGAGCAAGCAAAGAAAACGCACGTAGAAGCTGAACATGGAGGCACAAGCCTGTAACTTCAGCATTCAGGAAGATCTGAAATTCAAAGTCATCCTTGGGTGCTTGGGGAGTCTGAGGCCAACCTGGGCTACATGGAACCTTCTCTTGAGAAACAAGCAAGTAAACTAAAGATGAAAAGTTCAGATGTCGAGGCAATATGCTTCCTCTTATAGTTCCATCATTCCGTATTTTGTTTGAAGACAAGGTCTTACAGTGCAGCTGCTATACTGTGAGACATTATGGTGTCCTCTAACCAGTGATCCTCCTGCCTCCAGGCAGGCATGTCATCTCGGGATCCTCTGCACCTTCCTGGCTATTTGTGAAAAATGTTCAGGGCAAGGATTCTGGCTAGACCTTCATTATATGTTACATGTATAAGTCTGAATCCGACAAAACCATTTAGAAGCAAAATTCAAATAATTTACTCCATACACTTGACAGATGTATTTGGGCTTCACTCCCAACACTTCCTGCTGTCACCCACACCGGGCAGATCAAAGTCTTTGACATTGTCCACTATAGGCCACCTTTGCGTCCTACACTTCCTTCTTCTGTAGAAAAGTCCCATGTAGCCCTGACAAGTCTCACCTCTTCCATCACTCACTTCTAACTACCTCTAGGCTTCATTCTTCTGGCCCGAGGTCCTGCTAGCTCACAAAGGAGAGCCTGCCCATTCTTGCCCTCATGGTCCTTCCCCTCAGTGAGTGTTCAAGCGCAGCTTCATAGGGGATTTCAGCATGTGGACTGCATTAATTATATGTCTTATTGTTATGATTAAATCCCTGGCTAAAGCACATTAAAGGAGAAAACTCTTTGGCTCACCGTGTAAGAGGCTACAGAGAGCATGGTGGAGAAGGCGTGAGGGTCGGGGTGACAGTGGGAACCTCATGCTTGCTCACATCTGAGTAGATGGGGAAGGAGAGTCACACAGGAGAAAAAGTCAGGAAGTGGAGCCAGCCTATTAACCTAAAGGGCCACCCCTGAAGAAAATTATTTCCTCCCCAAATCCCCCAGAACAGTACTACCACCTGAAAACCTCTTGCTCCTACACAGGAGCCTGAAGGATGAATTTTCATTCAAACCAATATATGGCCAGTCTTAGGGAGGACTTGAATGTATGTCTCATTGGTACTGACAGCTGTATGCTGAGCGCTTGGGTCCCTTGCTGCCTCTCTTACCCTTTAATCCTTCCAAAGTTTAAGAGATGTTAGACACAAGCATCCCTAGACATCTGATAAGGCCTGTTAGCTGTATTCAGAGATTCCCTTTCATTCGGACACTGCTGATCTAGAAGTGGGTCAAGAGGAAGAAGTTACCAAGTGGGTTTTTCCTTCAGGAATTTCTCACTAAAGAACATCACAGTAGAGGTCTCCTTGGCTTCTCCAGCCTTTCAGCTACTCAAGTGCCACTATCCAAAGAGGACCATGCTTCGTTAAATAAAATATCCACGGTAAGACATGGGCATACAAACCACCTGGGATGTCAGTACAGGCAAGCCTAAACTCTCCACTGCATGCTCTGATACAATGCTCAGAGGGAAGGAGATGCTATTTAAAAAGCACGGGATGTCTTCCTCCTGGCCTCTCAGCTGTCAGTGGGTAAAGAGAAGCCGCAGTGCCCCAAACCTTTGTTCAAGGCCAGGCATTCTCCATGTGGATAGATTTATCGGCTTAACATCAGAGAACAACATCTCCTCTGAAGGATACTGTGGTCCTCTAGGGAGAATATACCCAATGTGATGCCTACCCCTGATGTAGAACTGTGTCCTGACATCTCATGTCAAGAATGACTACATTACTTAAAAATGGCTGATCTGGCACTAGCCTTGGTACTTGGGTCAACCTTCACTGTTACCTTATACCATGGTGGTACAGACTCGGGTCTGGCCTTTTGGGTAGTTTATTCTCCACTGCTGCTGGCTACAGGGGAATCGTGGGTGAAATAGCAGTAACCCTACAGGATATGCTTATGTCCTAAATGCAAGAACTACGAATGTGGCCTCATTTGAGCAGGGAGGTCCTGCTAATGTAATTAAGTTAAAGATGAAATTACTTGGACTAGCTGGGTGAGCCTAAAATGGCATCTGTCCGTGCAAGAGGTGTAAGAAACTCTTATAGGTTACTACAGTTAACAATAGTATGTGGTATTGTATTTCAAAATAGCTAGAAAAAGGAAGGATTTTGAATAGACTCATTGGGTTTATTGGGTGGTATGCATAGTAATAACATTCTATTACTGCTACAAAGTACTTGAAATAAAGGGAAAGACTTGGTTTTGTCTTACAGCTTTGAAGATTTCAGTCTATGAGGTTAGCCTGTAGTGAGATAGCACTTTGAGGCAATGCACATGGGTGGGGTCCAATTCACCTCAAGGCTTCATGGAAAGGACAAGAGGAAGAGACAAGGACTCTGTAATATGCTACAGGGATACACCTTTTGTGACTTGAGACCTCCTATGGGCCAAGTGCATCTATATATATATACCACATGGTCTTTTAAGGAACAGTCTAGATCCAAACTAAAGCAGTGCATGAGTTAGACTTCAATAAAGTCACCTTTTAAAAAGTAAGCAGATAGAAAAAAAAAACATACTCACACCAAAACCATAAAGCTCCAGTGAGCTGAGCCTTGGGTGCCATAAACTGAAGAAGGCTGAGGTGATGACTCGGCCAGTAAAGTACTCGTCAATGTCCTGAAAACCCACATAAAAAAGCCAGGCCAGACATGGTGGGATGAACTTGTAATCCCCAGTGCTGGGGAGGTGGAGACAGGTAGATAGATCTTTAAAGCTTCCTGGTCAGCTAGTCTAGCTTGCCCAGTGAGCTAAGGACCCTGTCTCAAAACTCAAGGGAGTCAACACCCAAGGAACTATAGCCATAGGTGTCCTCTGATATTCACAAATGTTCACACACACACATACATAGAGAGAGAGAGAGAGACAGAGAGAGAGAGAGAGAGAGAGAGACAGAGACAGAGACAGAGACAGAGAGACAGAGAGACAGAGACAGAGAGACAGAGAGACAGAGAGAATCCTCATGTGCTAATAGAACCTCTATACCAGCCTGACTCCATTGGTAACTAGCCAGAGCGTGTGGCTGCCTTTGGGTGACTGTTACAGCCACACGCCTTGGTGTTGGAACTCAGATTCATTGACAACAAGAGCATAGGTCAGGATGCTCACCCCTCAGGCTCTGACCATCAAAGTTACATTTTCCCTCTGCCCTGCAGCCCTATGCACGGATCCTTCACCCTTTCTCTTAGCAGACCTGGGATGTTCTAAGCCCCCCTCCCCTGCCTGGCCTTTCCTTAGGCCTTCAGCTTTCCCCTCCCCCATCCCTTTGCCAGGTTGGAAGTTGAAGCGGAGTGCTAGAAAATTTTGACTGAAGTAGTCACAGGACAGCAGCAATTTTCAACACATTTTGCATATTCCCACGTGTAAGAAACACAAGAAGCACAAAACCAAATACAACTTGTCAATTAGTTCCTCTGTGCTATATCAGGAAGTGCAATCTAGAATCAACCCAGACACTCTATGCTTGCCGGAAAAGCATCACAAGTGAGAATGGAAACTCAGCTAATAGAGACAGGAAAACAGCATTCACAGAACAGCATATATACAATGCGAATCTGTTGTCCATGGGAGGCGTCCTATCCAGACTAAGTGTTCTCTATCATCAGATCTGACGCTACCACAAACATTCAGCAACCTGCCGTTTTCTTGGATAAATTTGTGTTTTGCCCATATTAAGAATGCAAGCACAGAAGTCCAAGGGGGAAATGCTTAGGGCTAAAGAAAAAAGGAGTCAAAAATATTTTTTTAAAAAATAGCATCCTACTACATGCCACAGGTCATCTTGGGGAGCCAGTATTAGGAGATTTAGAAAAAAGTGACCGGGCACTGCACAAGAGCTAAGAGCCTGTTCTATATGATTCTACTTGTCAGAGAGTCGGCAGCTTGTATGCAATGTCTGTATTGATCAGATACTTGACCGAGCAGGGACTGACTCCTTGTCCTCTGACTAGCAGACTTTCCAGAACGACACAGGGAAGGACAGATTTTGGTGTTCAAATAAAGAGCAGAGCAGAGAACATAAAGACAGCATTTGATGAAATAATTTGGCACTTTTATTAGGAAATCGTTACATTTACTGAAGGAAAAACTCATTTTTGACAGCAAACATGGGAAAAAAAACCAAGCAAACGATTTCCGAGGCCGCCTAAGGAAGATTAGTCAAGTATACATATGTTCCCAAAGAAAGACAAACTGAGCAGGCAAACCCAGCTTTTGATCATTTAGGGCTGTAGATACATCATACGACATCTTTGCTGCCATTTAAAATGCGTGTCATTTGGTACTGGGAGTTGGCTTCGACGGGCCATTCAAGTAGATAGGTCCTTACTCTCACTGTGCTTTGTCGTCAGCTATTGCTCTGGATTGACTTCAGCCAAGGAGTGACCAGGAGGATGGCGGAAGACAGAGGCTGGGAATGGAAGAGAGACACCTAAGGGTATAGTGTGAGCCTTGCAGCCTCCTACCCTTGTTTACACGCAGTGTGTGGCTACGATGCTTTGGGCTGCGGTAGCCATTTTGCAAACATGAGATGGTAAGAGTAAAGAACAGGAGGTCATAGTGAACACAGTGAGAAACCCTGGCTCCATCGGGGTTCAACTGGGCTGTTCAACCAACACCAGCCTCTACCTATGTCCAGATTTTTAAGAAAAAAAGGCAAATATCTGCTGATTAGGCGTGTAATGGCTGCAATGTGTGTCTTGTGGGCCTAAGTGTTCCTTCCTGGGGCAATACGTAGCAGGCGTCTGGAGAGCAGGTGTCACAGACAGCATGGCACTGTTAATCTTCTCTTTGCAATTCATGTCAGAGCCCTAACGTCAAACACGGATATGGAAAGGAGATCCTGAGGAGTGCTTGGTCATCAGTATCCCATCTTGAAGGGAATTCAGGACAGGAACATAGAAACAGGACCTGAAGCAGAAGTTCTGGAGAAACTCTTCTCACTGGACTGCTCATTCTGCTTTGTCTTGTACCACCCAGGACCACTTGTCCAGGATTGGTACTGACCCCAGTGAACAGGGACCTCCAACATCAATCAGTAATCAAGAAAAAGGCTTGCCTACAGGCTATCTGATGCAGGCGCTTTGTTAACTGAAGTTCCTCTTTCCAGATAACTCTAGTTTGTGTCAAGTTGTTTAAAAAATAAATAAATAAAAGGCAGGATAGACGTGGATATTGGACACTTCATAATGTTTTAGTACTAACTCGTTTGTTTCTTTGTTTGTTAGTTTGGTTGGTTAGTTGGTTGGCTTTTTAAAAAATTTACATCTCAAACACTGTTTCCCTCCCAGTCTTTCCCTCACAGAGTCCCTCCCTCAATTCCCCTTCCTCTACTCTTCTGATAGGGTACCCCCCCCCCCCCAAGTATCCCCACACCCTGGCATTTCAAATTTCTGCCAGATTAGACTCATTCTCTCCCAAAGGTGTTTTGTTTTGTTTTTCAAGACAGGGTTTCTCTGTACAGCCCTGGCTCTCCTGGAACTCACTCTGTAGACCAGGCTGGCCTCGAATTCAGAAATCCACCTGCCTCTGCCTCCCAAGTGCTGGGATTAAAGGCGTGCGCCACCACAGCCCGGCCCAAAGGTCTTCTTTTATAGAGAGAGCCAGAAGGCAAATGGAATGGTCAAAAATGCTAAAGGTTTCATAAGAATAGAGATAGAAGCAAAATAGATACTTTAGCACCTTGTTGGCAGGGCAGGGATGGCTCGGTGGATAAGGCATTTGCCATGAAAGCATAAGAACTGGGGTTTGGATCTCTAGGGTCCACCTAAAAGCCTAGCAGCTATAGCGGCCATCTGTAATGTAAGCATTCCGAAAACAGGGCATACCTTAGGCAAGCTGGCTAGCTAGACTATGTGGTCAGCAAGCTCTGGATTGACCAAGAAGCCCTGCCCCCAACAAAAAAATGGAGAGCAATCAAGGAAAATGCTCAGTGTGAACTCCCGTGCTTCATACATGCATACACATGTGTGCCTGTGCATACATCTGAAGACAGATAAAGACATGCACACCACTCATACATCACCACCTCGGCCACAGAGTATGTCTCACACCAGTCAGATATGCCATGCTGTTGGTCCCTCAGGAGAGACTGCAACTTTAAAAGTCCAAGAAAAGAGCGACATGGGAAGAAACTCGGCACTGGTGGGGTTAAACATGGCACCTTGGCCTTCCAGAACAGCAAAACCAGGAAGGCCACCCTCCTCTTTCCCCCATTCTTTTCCTGTGAGGAAGGTTGTCATAGATAAGACCCTCTTGGACGAGTACCCTTCTTGTGCCTGGAAAGAAACTCTAAACCAGTAGTTCTCAACCTGTGGGTCATGACCTCTTTGGGGACCAAATGACCCTTTCACAGGGGTCACCAAAGACCATCCTGTATATCAGATATTTATATTATAGTTTATAACAGTAGCAATGAAAATAAGTGTATGGTTGAGGGTCACCACACCATGAGGAATTGCATTAAAGGGTTGGGAAGGCTGAGAACCACTGCTCTAACCATAGTTAGGTTCAACCAAAAGTGCTGCCTTTAGATCAGAGCATCTTCGTTCACATGGGTCTCTACAACTGTCCTCTCTTCATCAGATCTAAGCGTGCAATCACTTAAGCTTCATTGCTTCTTTGAACCCTCACTTCCTGAGGAAGACTCTAGTGTCCTATACAACTCTACTAAATTAATTATCTTTTGTCCCAGGGGTCATTATATGACTTCACAGGGAGATGTGACGGATTGTCTATTCACTCCCAATAGAGTGGGTACCAAACAATCTCAAAAAGGATTTCTCTTAAGTCCAGATCGCAGATCCAGCTGGTGCATAGCAATGGTCAATCAGGTGCATGAGAGACTTTTAGGCAGCTACATCATGGAAGAGTTCTACAATGGTTAATTGTTCAGATCCTGGGGAGTCATGACCCTCCTTCTCTCTCCCTTCTAAAAGGAATGCATGGTATCAGGTTCAGTCTCCGGAAGTCAACACAGCTGCATTGCTTCAACCGGGAAATGGTCACATGCAACCCAGAGGATCAGTATCTTGAGAGGGGTCTCAGTGAGGAATTCAGCAATGGGAAGTGGGGAGTGCTGCTTCCCTGGGCCCATAAAAGCACTGGGCATCCCCAAGAGCAGAGCTGGAGGACAGTGAAAGAGGAAGCTTCCTCAGCCAGGTCAGGGGGTGAATCTCTGACGCTTGGGTGTATGAGGGTTTAGCTTTTTACTGTATGGTAATTTTAGGTGTTGTGTTAATTTACAGTGTGTGACACTCCATGCGTGGGATGTGGTATTTCCCATAGTACCACACACCTGCCAACACTTAGTATTTATGGCCTTGTTGATTACATCCCTCACAGTAGGGTTCTACCACTCTCTATATTTGTATTTTCCAGAAGACTCATGGCACCGTCACAAATGCATTCTGCCATTTGCATCATTTCTTTTTCACCTGCTTGTTTCTTACATTTTCCCACAAACTGTCTTTTCCCTGTTGGCTAATGTTTTGGATACCAGGTCCGTGTCCCGTAGATGAATGGTCCAGCATGCTTCCCTGTGCTCTGCCTTTGCTCCCGATTAATTATTCTTTCCATGAATCTGTATTCTTATTGTATTATGTAGTCAAAAAATTCACTTCTTTTGTGCTTACGACTTTGTATGTGTCCTATTTAAGAGACAGTTGTCTACCTTAACATTATAAAGAGAGTTCCTATTTTTCATCTAGGTAGAACTTGAATTACTATCCCATTTCATCAGTGACTTTTCTCATTGCTATGGACAAATACTTGAAAAGAAACAACTTATGGGAGGAAGTATTTATTTCTGATCACGGTGCAAGGGTGCAGCCCATCTTGGTGAAGGCTTGGCAGTAGGATCCTGAGGCAGGAGCCCACCATGTCCACTGTCAGGAAGCAAAAAGAGGCAGACGTTGGCACTCGCCTCAGTTTCTCCCTTTTCCATTTTGTAAAATTCGGTCTGGGCCTCCAAGCCTTCGGGATGGTGTGTTCCCCACTCGTGGCGGTGTAGCCCACGTTCAGAGTGGGTCTTTCCCCTTCTGTTAAGCTGCTCTGGAAACGTTCTCACAAACATGCCCAGGGGGTGTTCTCAGTCAACTTGACAGCCAAAATTAACTGTCATAAAGGCATTTATAATTTCCCTGAACCTGATTTCAAATATAAGACAGGAACAAAGATATTACTTCCTGTGTAGATATTTGACTCAGATCATTAGGGAAAAGGCCATTCTCGAACCAGCATGCTGCTGTGCTAACTTCAGCACGAATCGAATGCATTTTATTTTGGAATCGATTTGCTAACATGCCAAAAAATAATTTAAAATGTATATATGTATTTAGTGTTATCTCCCTGTGTCTGTCTTACAGTGCCCTTACTTCAGTTTGGATTATAACTAACCTAATAAAGTTTTTAAAAATATTTTTTGTTTGCTTACTCTCTGGAACAATTGTATGTGATCATGTAATATGTTTATTAAACTCTGGAAAACATTTACTAATGGAATCATCCAGGCTTGAGTCACCTTGAGGTTTTCTTAGATTAAAAAAAAAAAAGATCAAATTTAATAAATGTTGAATGCTTACAGAATTCCTACTGGTATGTCTCCACTTTCTGTGAACTATTTTTATAAATTATTAAGTTTTGGCATGAAGTTGTAATATCATCTCATTTTGGACACAATAATATCTATAATAACATATCCAATTCCTAATATAGGGATGGAGAGATGGCCCAGTGGTTAAGAGTTAATATAGCTCTTCCAGGAAACCTGATTTCCATTCCCAGAACCCACCTCAGGCCGCTCACAAACACCTCTAACTCCAGCAGATCTAATATCTCGGGATTCCTTGTGTGGGCCACACACAAGTGGCATATACTTACACAGACAATGAGACACATAGACAGACAAACAGTCAAAGTTAAATCTATTTTGAAGATTCTGATAATCTATCTTTCTCTATTCTCTCTCTGTGTCTCTGTCTCTGTCTGTCTGTCTCTCTCTCTCTCTCTCTCTCTCTCTCTCTCTCTCTCTCACACACACACACACACACACACACACACACACAGAGTTTATAAACTGTATTCTTTTTTAAAACCCCTCTGCTGGTGTTGTGAATTTTCCTCTGCTAGAAGCCTGTTGTCCCCTTGTTTATCCTGTCCTCTCCTCTATTACCTCTGAGTGTCACTGAGCAATGCCTCCCCAGCATCCCCATGTGAACAGTCATATCTTTCCTCTGCATTCTCTCCCCGTGACTTCTGCATTGGTAAGTATTCACTTCTGATATACACACACTCTAATTCTCTTAATCTTTAAATATATTTTTAATTTATGCCTTGACAATTGCACACATTTATTTATACAGTGTACCGTGCTCATGTCATGCCTCATCCCACCTTCATAGCCTCTCTGTCATTGCTGTTATAACACATTGAGTCCAGTTAGTTTTGCCGGCATGTACATGGTCATCCTACCAGCAGCCACACTCCCAAAGAAAAATGGCTCTCCTTCTCCTCTATCTCCATCCATCAATCCCTCAGAGTTCCTCAGCTCCTGGGGAAGTATTATGAGCCCCTCCCTCGTCAATGCTGGAATTATTAAATATAAATATGCATTTTTATTTTTCTCATTGAGGATAAGTCAGCCATAATCCCCAGGTAGATATTATCTCATATAATCATAGTGTCAGCCATATCAGATATCATCTGATCCTTTAAAACAATAATTCTCAACCTTCCTGGTGCTGAGATATTTTAATACAGTTCCTCATGTTTTGATGACCCCCCCAACCATAAAATTATTTCATGGTTATGTCATAACTGTGATTTTGCTATCATTATGAATCATGATGTAGCTATCAGATACGCAACCCCATGGGGAACGAGACCCACAGGTTGAGAGCCACTGTTTTAAATGGTGCCAAATTTTATTATACTTTAAAAAAAAAATTCATAGCCTTATCATCAGCTTCACCAAACAAAAGGGAAAGAGGACTCTCTAGCACTTAGCAGTTCTCTATGCTCTCCGAATGTGGTGTCAGTACATTAGTCCATCACTTCCTTCCTGAAACAGACAGAAGACTTAACAAAACTGGAGTGGCCCAAACAGCATCACACACTGCAAGCCATGCCATGGCTGTAGATCTGACTTGGGTTTTAAAAGCCTGTCTGTGGAGAGGCCTGGAAGTTCCCAGCTCTCCCAAACAATCATCACATTCTGACACTTGCCAGCTGGGACAGCTGCTGCTGCTCCCTCAAGTCCCCTTTGACTTGCAGCATCTCAGTTAGCTTTCTGTGTTCCTGATGGTGATGCTTAAACTACTTTGCATTCAACCAGGTCTTGGGTTTAATCCCACCATTGCAAACCAAACAAGAACAAACAAGCAAAAAGCCAAAGGAGGTCAGAGAAAGGTCACAGGGGCTCAGATGTCCTTAGGAAATTGAGGTAATCTAGGAGTTGGTTCTTTGTGTTTCCCCCAACACTTCTGTTTACTTTAATGGCAGAAAGCATGGGCAGAAACAGATAGGACCTGGTCAGATTAGACAGGGCAGGCAGGGGAGAAGAGAGAAGGGTTCTCTGGGACTGGCAGCTGCTTCCCACCAAGTTGGTTGACTTGTGATCTATAGCGCAGGCTGACACCTGCCATGTCTCCCCTTCCTTGTGGAGCATCTTCCCAGTCTGCCTTAAGAGATACTTTATGCTTGATCATCAGAAAGCTGACTCAGTCTGATCTCTGCCTCTTTGGGCAGGCCAGGCACAGGCCATTATTCCATCACAGGACCTAGAAACCCACGCACCTCAGTTACCAGGAACTTAAGATGCAAAAGGTTTCTTCTCTCTGCGTTAGGGATCCATGGAGGAGCCCAGTGTCCTGCGGCTTCCTGACATTCTCAGCTATCAGGCTACCCACAAGAAACCCCTGTCCCCAGACATCCACCCAGGTTGTTTTCATTGCCTTCCCTCCCAGTCAGGTGTGAGGGATGGGGGGCTGAGGGCGAGGCTGTTAATCAGTTAGGCAACCCTGATTACATCTTAATAACAAATGCAAAGCACTGAGAGCAGCAATTTACAGTAATGGGAAAAATCAGCAGGTCCCTGGGGTGAGACGGGAAGTAAACACTCTCCAGGTTCAAATTTGGGGAAGGGGAAAAAAAAAAGCACTTGTGAGTATCCTGGTAATGCCAGGAGACGCCTGTGCCTTACTGCTAGGTGACAAGAGACTGTGTGTGGCAGCAGACCAAGGAGAGGCTGCAGTCGGGCCAAGGCCACTGGCTCTCTGCCTGCGGAAGGAATCTGCTGTGGGGATGCGGCCAGTGCATGGACTGTACCAGCAACACCAGGCGAGGCTCAGCCATGAGACTCAATGCCAGTTAAAGAGACAAATAATGGAGAAAAACTAAGAAGAAATTTAACAGGTCATCAAGAAGAAGAAGGAATAAAGGGGTCTCGTAGCCCCCACTAACTTCGCCTTCAGGGTCTAGACCTGAGCTTTAGGTTAAACAGAGGATGAATTGGGGAAAGGGGTAAGAGGTGGTCAAGGAGGGGTTAATCATTGTCTCAGCACTGGTTCTGTAAGGTGATCCCCAAAAGTCCTTATTGCTTGAAGGGACACGCTGGATCTCCAGAGATGATAATTTGTGCTCCAGATTGCAGCCTAGCCACGGGGAATAGCTCTATCCTGAAATGCTTTACTCTTCCTGGAATCCTACGTGACTACAGATGGGGGACAAAGGCTTATCTTGGTGCTTCAGCCTTGAAGGGGAAAGATAAAGGTTAAGTAGATACTCCCTAAGGAGATTAACGTGCCTATGCAGAACCTTGCGGGAGTCTGAGCCAAAGCAGAACGGGACAGACAGAAGAAAACAGCTGTGTCAGACTTTAATCGCTCTTAGTTGGGCCCGATCGAAGGGTCTGCGGCATCGACGCCATGATTTCTAGCAAGAACAGCATCTATGAGCCTGTTATACGAATACCACACTCTCCCTCATCTCACCCACCAAATGTCTACCAGAAACTGACAGAAAAGAGCTCTACCAGTCAAATCTGGCTAAACAAGTATACTCAATCAAAAGTGTACCTGCTGTCGGGTGGCCAAGACAAAGATGACTGCCATTGGCCACGAGTCCATCCTACCGTAGACACATCACGTCAGAAAGCTGAGGCCTCATCTACCGTAGCCTGCCAGAAAAGCCTTTCTTTTTATCTCTCATGATCCATTTGGAATGCAAAGGCGCAGTTATTTCCCGCTAGAAAGCAAATTGCTTCACGGTGTCCATTTTTCTTCCTCTTTGAGAACATTCCCAACCCCGAACACACATATTTTTCTTACGTGTAATTTGATCCGGATGGTTTCTTGACCTGCATCCAAATCATGCCGTGGGTAATTATTACTGTCACTATTGTTATTAACACTGATATTTATCATAATCTTACAAATGCCGGGGACAGCCCTTAATCTTGCTGTTTTATTTGGTTGAAAGGAAAATGTGAAGCGCTGGCCTCCCTCCCGGTTTAGCGTCTTGTATTCAGTTTTACCAAACTCCTACTATGGGGATAATTAGCCCAATTTTCAGGGATCCCGAGTCAGCTATAACTCTGAATTGCAGCCACAGGATGGAGCCAAGGCCAGCAGGTGGAAGTCACTGAAGTTAGATTAATCTCACTGACACATGGACACATCCAATTGTTAAGGCGTGCAACCAGCTGCCAGTTTCTGCAGTGAGCTCCTTGTAAGTAGAACCACTCAAGTAGAGACGGGAGAGTATCACATATGAAACTGTAGAACTTAAGGGAAACTCCCCTCCACCCTTTGAAGAATTGCTAGTCTCAACTGAGAAGAAGGAAGCCTTGGAAAGATCGAGCATTTGTTACAGGCAGGGAAGCACTGAGGGTGATTTGGAAACTGAAGAACTCCTTTTGGATAGTAGATGGGCGGAGTGGGGAACGCAGAAAGTTTGTAGAAAAATAGTAAATGGCTTTTCAGGGAAACTCAGTGGTGTGCACTGGAGAGTATTCTGTGGCCTGTAACAGTCTATTTGGCCTAGATATGAGACACTGGTTTGGAAAAGCTTCTCTATGGACCAAACAATGGCCTCTGATGAAAAGTCCATCCAGGTGTATTTACCAATCTCAGTTTATCTTCCTGGGCTATGAGCTGTTTTCTCTGGTTAATGGAGCCGAGTGTGCAGCCTGAAGGCTTCTCTGTGTGCAGATGGGATCCTGAGGAGGATGTGAGGCCTTTGTGGAAAATCTCTGCTGGAGAGAGGAGGAGACAAAGGAAGGTCAGGAACCGAAATTCTGAGTTTAACATCAGGCCTGTCAGATTAAATTGCTCAACATCCATACCAAAAACGCTGCATTTGAGGATATCCATCACTGTGTTCCAATCTAAGAAAAAGAATACTGTCTGCACGGAATTCAGTAAGTCTAAGGCAGGGCCCAAGAACCTGCAATTGTTTCTGGCACAGAGACAGATTCAGATAACGACCGAAGTAAGAGTCAGCTTAGATTGTTCAACTCTGCTCCTGGTCTAAGGTTTTATGGTGCCCTGGGAACAAATCATTTAAGTAACCAGAAGCCGGCTCTGAGTAAAGAGTTGGGTGTGGTGGTCCCCCCTAGAAGTGTTAATGCCGATTCAGAACCAGAGGACTGGACTTAATCTCCACCTCCTGGCATAATTCTGTCTTCATGGACGACCTGATTTATCCCACACACTTTCTCAAGGTCTGCTTTTTTTTTCCTTCCTCCCCAATTGGTTCAGATGGGGAAGCACAAATTTGAGGGGGGGGGCAGGGACTAGAGCTGTGGCTGCCTTTCGCTCTTGTAATGGTTATACACGTTGTGACTTTGATGCCTTGAGACAAAACAGAACAACAACCTGTTTCCTGACACGATGAGGACAGTCACACCACCTTACCTGATGATCTGTACTTGACCCTATGCAGGGGTTGTAAAATCACCTGAGTGCATGTGTCCGAGTCCCACAGACAGCTATAATGGGTAATAAGGAGATACAAACAGTCTCAGAATATCTTGTAACTCTCTGTGAGCGCTCTGTGGTTGCAGACCATTTCCTGGGGACATCCTTGTGTCTGGGCAGCTTACCCTGTACAACAACACACAAGGCACTGTTTGGGGGAGGAACATGACACTGGGGACAGCAAACACTGTAGAAGAAAGATTCGAATCATCTCCACTCTGTAACTAAAGCTTTCTTGGGCTAGAGGGATAGGGGAATGGAGACGTGGGGAGGAAGGAAGGGAAAGGAGTTTTGAGTTTCCCTGGAAGCCAGAAAGCAAAAGAAATGGTACACACTAGGGTGTGGAGGGATGGGCTCTGGGGAAGGTCCCTGGGCCTGCCAGGGACTCAGTCACTCCCTGCCTTCTTCAAGAAGCCCTTTCTCCATATCCATCCTTTCTCTGCCTTTCTCCCCTACCTGCATCCCTCTGGAAACCTAGGAAACATATCAGTGGATCAAAAGAGGGAGGAGACAGACAGTAGGCTAAGAAGAATCTCTCAGCAGCGGTCTGGGGATAATGTGACAGTATCTAGAGGAAGCTAACCCTGCCCTAGGAACACATATTTTAAGACTGTGTACCTCCTGAGGTAAAAATGAAAACAGGAAGAAAAGATAAGTATCCTGATTTAGCAAGGAATTGACGTTTTTTTTTTTAACTATTGGGGTGAATGTTACACAAATAAACAAACAGAACATTTCAAAACTATATTTTTTTGCATCCTTTGCATTTTTAATTTGACTTTGTGGCGATTACAAGAGGCTCAAGGGAAAAGCAACAGGTAAAATTCTGGAGTGTACAAACAGAGACGAGTCCCAGCGAGTTGTCTTGTCTTTGAAACTGTGGCAATGATGGGACAATAGAAATGGGTTCAGGAGATTCTCAGGGGTTCTGCGTTGCATGCTAGAATGCTTGGTCCTGGGCTCTTGCATCAACCATGGGCCTCTGACATCCTACAGGCCATAGAAAAGAAGCAAACTTAGTAACGCCAAAAAGATCTTGTCCCACCTACTCTACAGAAAGATTCTCCTTTCTTTTATTCCACTTTTACTCCACTTCAGGAGTAAAGTGACTCCTGAAGCTGGAGAGATGGCTCAGATGCTGCACAAGAAGCATGAGGACCTGATTTCAGACTAGCGCAGCCATGTAAAAAGCTGGGCATTGTGGTAGACTTCTATAGCCCGGGGTTAGGGTAGAGGAAGGCCCAGCGAAGAGGTTCCTGGAGGCTCATTTGGCTAGCTAGACTAGCCAATCAGTGGACTCCAGGTTCAGTGAGAGACTCTGTCTCAAAACTTAGAGAGTAATAGAGAAAGAGGCCAGACATTGATCTGTGACCTACACAAGCAAACACTGGCCTGTGACCTACACCTGCAGACATTACTCAGTGTACATATATGCACACTCATGCATGCAGATTGTGGTTATTAGCACTTCTCCACAAGGAGATAAGAAGTGCCAGCTGGTCTCAGGGGTTAAGAAGTTGGTCATTGCCATTGCTACAACCTCAGCAGGCCGTGGTCCCCCAGCCTCAGCTAAAAGGGGTTCTTCACCCAGGTTTTGAGCTACCTGATCCAAGGAAGCTTCCAACAGACCAGCAGGGAGAAAAGACTGTCTCAGGGACACCTGCTGATGCCATTCCATAACCCTGAATGACTCTTGTCATCTTCTGATGTTCTCAGCAGTGAGGACATTCCTGTTTCCTCAACAAAAGCAGCCAGGATCACTGGAGGACACTTCTTGCAAAGATCCAGCTGGCCTCTATCGATATGTCACCTGACTTAGTGTCCCTTTCAAGAGTGATGGCCATCTCTCCCACAGTAACAATTACCCTGTAACTGAGCTTGTGAGGAGTGTAAGCAGAATCCTTTTAATCTACAAAATAATGCCTCGGTCCTTTGTCCTCTTTCAGAAAGGGAGAGAGTGGCTAAAATCCCGACAGTCTTTGTTGACTCTGGAACTACTGAAAAGAAACAAATGCTTTGGAATAAAAATAAAAGTGTAACGTGAAGCTGCCACACATACAAACATCCATCTGCATGCGGAAAACATGTCCCCAGTGTGACATTCTGGGAAAGAGCATCACAACACAGGGCTGGTTCAGATCATCTGCGCATGACATAAATATATGTTTATGGAAAAGCAAGCCAAGTCCCCTGTAAGTCACCTCTAATCCCTTCCTAAGCTGTTATTGATAGTGTCTCCAAACCCCAGGCCTACCCTCAATACAATGGGCAACATATCAGTAGAATATATACACTGTCTTCCTTCTCACAGAAGTGACAATCTAATGGAGGACTCAAGATAGTTACCTAGAAGCAGCAGTTGGAGACCAACACAAAATTTATTATAATCAGAAAATACACTAAGAACAATAGCTGATGTGTCTATCGTAAAGGCTTACAAAGTGTCAAGTCCTTGACTAAACTTTTCAGATAAGTTGCCACATTAAATCCTTGGGAAAAAGAACAAGAATGATTATTAGTGCCTGAGAGGCCTGAACTCAAGTCTGCTGGACCTCAGGAAAGGTGAGCATCCCCAGTGCAAAGAATGCCCCGCCACAAAATGTAGCTGGCTTCACTCAAGGAAGGTGGCACTGGATGCCAGAACAGTAGGAAACTGCCTTGTAACAGGGCTGTATGAGGCCTGACCTGAACTGATGACAACTAAAGAGAAGACAGAGGCAGGTGGACTCTGATCAAGGCCATGTGTGAAAGTCATGTGTCCTTGACAACTTGAGTTCTGTTCCCAGATCTACCTGACTGAGGCCTAGAATGGTAGGTGACTTTTTCAGTGTCACAATAATTTTTTAGCTATGAATGGTGGCACTTAGATATTGTCCAAAATTTGTCTTAGGTACAGGGGTCAGAGGAGAACACAGTCTTATAGCACACGATACAACCTGGGTTCTTCTGGGGCTTTTCTCCTTTGTAAGAATTTCTCTTATTGACTATGCGCCTTGAGTATCAGACTGGCACAGAGCCCACACCCAATACCCAACCAAGCTAGACGGGCACACCTCCCCTGGCCTGAGTTCTCACTCTCCGTGCACTTCCACTTGCGATCTTAAGTTATCTTGAACTAACACAGATCCTGAGGATGTAAGTAGAGTGTTTCATCTCGATCATTCGAAACCAGCCTCTGAGAGCTCATACCTTCTAGGGGAGCTAAGGAGGCAGGTGGGACCAGGAGATGATGATGGGGTGGGAGGAAACTGTAATCTTGTGGGCAGTATAAAAGATGTAAACCTGGGGACAAAGTCATTTTTCTGTATCCCATACTAGCTCATTCATTTAGTGGGACAAAGGTATTCAGGTGAATGTTTTGGAAACTTTCTATTGGATATCTGAGTCAAATTCCCAAACCATCTAGAAGATGACAAAGAGATCCTCAGTTTATCTTTAATGTCAAAGTCTGCATGTATGTCCTCGTCTGGTCCCCTGCAGAATCTATGAGTTGAGCATTGTGTATCTCTCATCTACAGGAGAGGTGACGGGAAGCTGTGCAGTTTGTTCAATGTCTAATAGATGGGCAATGCTGAGCCAGGACTCAAACCCACATCCCCCCTGAACCCCGATCCTTGTCTAGCTCTGCCATCTGCTCAGATGGGAATGTAACTACCAAGTCACACTCTCCTCCTGTGAGTCACAAAGCACTTCCAGAATGAAAAGACTCTGCTTTGAACAAGCCACTTGTCCACACGGGATGGCACACCCATTCATGTGGAGTCCAGGATGGTTCTTAGGGGTTTCTTCAAGCCAAATGACTACTGTCCCTGGAAACAACAATGATCCAACATATAAAGGACTTAAGCAAGGATGAGAAAGCAATTGTTTGAGATCTACAGCTATTATTCTTAGATATAGGTTTTGTAGAGTGTGAGCTACATACAAGTCAATATGTTTGGCCCAAATGTCCCCCTGTATAACCACCACACTCAATAGACCAACCTACTACCATCATTCCAGAATTTTCCTTTTCCCTCCTTTCTATTCAATTCTTACCCCACAAACACCCACCATTCTAGCACTGAAGATTACTGTGCCTAGCATAGGACTTTCAAAGTTAGAGCTGTAGAGTCTGTACGTGTGTCTCACTTCTGGGCTTAGCGTATTTTTGAGCTTCTTCTCCACTGTTGCAGATATCATGCATATCATTCTTTTTGCAGGTGAGTATTAACCCAACGTGTTCACTGCATTGATGAATATGTGAGTACTCTGATTTTTGGCTATTACTAGTGAAGGCAGAATGCTTTTTTTTTTAAATGGTCATACACTCTCCTTTTCCTTCTCTAGTAACAGGATGCTAAGTCATTGACAAGGGGCACATGCAACTGAAATATTTAAAGTCTGTCAAGGAGTTCTCCATGATGTCTTTTAGAAGGCCAGGGTCCTCAATTCTCCATATCATTGTATACGTTTTGGTTTTTCATTGTATTTCTGGTGATGGATACCTCATTGTTCTGGTTTGCATTTCCCTAACGGACAATGAAATGAAACATCTTTTCACAGTCTTAGCTGACGATTCATAGCTTACTGCAGTATTTGTTGCTCCTATAGATAGGAACCAGTCTTATCTTAGGAGGCCATTTGCATAATAAATAGTAAAAGACCTTGGAGCCAAACGTAAGTCCAAATCTTGATTCTGTCACTATCTCTGATGACTTTTGTTCTGGAGTTCACCCTTCTTTCCCCATTCCCATGTCCTTGCAAGGTGTCCTTCCTCCTCCCTTTCCCATGCAGAGTGGATTCCTCTAGAGAGAACAGGAATCCTAAACTGAGCCAACTATCTCCCTCCCTGGGAAGTTTGAGAGAGAAAAGAGGGATGGCTGGAGGAAGGAAGAGGGAAGATGGAAGAGGACAGAAGGAGAAGGGAGGGACCAGAACAAAGAACCCAGAAAAGGTGTTTCCGGTGCTAAATCGATAACATTGACACTGAACATTGTCTGCACCCTTGCCTTCAACAGATGGACCACTAAATACGAAGGGAGCCAGTCTGTGTGACAGTGGAGAATTATTCAGATGGCAGAACAGAGTGCAAACCTGAACCTGATCAAGGGCGGTGAATGTTACTTTTATTCTCTCTGGGGGACATCACAGGACTCAGTGGTATGTGCTTCTGGGAAGACCGAGTCTCTCAGCATTTAATCAGGATCTTCCTGCTTCCAAGTAGCATGTGTCACTTCCTGGCTCGAAGCAGTAAAAATCCCCTGTGAGAGTCTCTGGTCTCTCACTTCCCCTGCTGGGGCAAATTCATAAGCTTCACGTTGAGATGACAGATCCAACAGTACAGAAGCAGCTGAGTCTCTGAGTCACCATACAGAGGACAGCTGTCCCAGAGAGCCACACAGGCCTGAAGGCCAGAAGAAATATCATTCATTGTCTTACACCATGAAGATCTTGAAATTGTCATAACTCAGTTCATCCTTGCTCATAGCCTGTCTGAGCCTTAGTTCCCTCTTGGGTAAAACAGGGATATATTTGTTACTCATGCATGAAGTGATGTCATCTTTAAGGGACTTTCCACGACACCTACACAGAGAGGTACTGTGAGGAAGCATACTTTCTTCTCCTTAAGCATGTATGATCTCCTTGCCCCATGTGTTCTAGTACAATCTATATCTGCCAGATACTTCCATCAGTAGGATCCAGTCAGTACACGTATGGTGTCATGAGACATACATTCACATTATTCTGAAGGGTTTGCAGCCATGACTAGAGGGATCTGTGTGGACGAGTATGTCTTGTCCTTGGGGGGAGGGGGTGCACGAAGGACTGAGGGTAACACAGGACTGCAGACTGATTTGCCCTGCTGCCAGAAGCTACAGATCTCATTTTGTTCACAGGGAGCAGGGCCAAGCACCCAGGGCTCCGTGGGATGCTCTCCTTTTCCTCCTTGCTGTGACAGATGGACAAGCCAGCACTGGGGAGAAAGGAGAATGCCCTGCCAGCTGGTGCTGAAAAAGAAATCAAGGAAAATCCATGTCCTTTCGATGTGCTGAAAGCACCAAGGTTAGCCTTGGGTGGATCCTACACCCCATGTATGCTTGTCTTGCCAAACTAGACTCTGTACACCTTCACTCGTGTGTGTGTGTCTCTCTCTCTGTGTGTGTGTGTGTGTCTTGCAGAAAGTCATACTGTGGCTCAGCAAAAAACGAATTCATTGTCATTCTTTCCTACAACTCTGTTTGGCATTTCCTACACTTGGTGTTTACAGTTGGAAAGGGCTCCCACCATGGCCGACACTTCTCTCTCCAAATTAGCACATTCACCCAGCCAAAAAAAGACACGGTCATGAGAAAAGGATTTGAAGCCGAGGTCTGTGTCATTTTACAAGCTGAAATAACTATGTTATTCTGTAATCATCAACTGGGCCCAACAGGGAACAGTTCTACGATGACAGTTCTTTGCACAGACAGAGGGCTGTTTCCACATTTACTGGTATCTGAGGCCTCAGGCTGGTTGATGTACTCTCAGAAAACACAGCGCCTTTCCCTGTAGGAAGGAGGCTTTCTGGCCTTGAAGAGTCCCCAGAAAGCCCTTACAGGCTTACTTCAAGCTGGTTTTGTCTGTGACATAGGACAGGTACAAATGACCCAAGAGAATAAGAAATAACTCATCTGCCTTCTTACCTACTTGTCTTCAAGCTCCAGTGTACTAAAGGGCCATTTCACTTTTACATTCCTTGCTTTGAGCATTTCAGTGGGTGGGGGGAAAGGCAGATTTTCTGGAAATGTATTTTGTCTATTGAGATCCCCAAAATCTCAGTCTAGGGCCAGAAATGTGTGTGTGTGTGTGTGTGTGTGTGTGTGTGTGTGTGTGTGTGTGTTACATTAACTTTCTTAAAAGAAGCCAGGACTGTGTATCTTCGGGATTAAACTGAAACCAACCTTCGAAAGAATTTAAATATCTGTTGGTGGTTGAGATGGCATGAGACCCCGTTTCCTTCCTCCTGCAGGTAAGGGACTTCCCCTTCCTTTCCTCAGGGGCATTCCGTCTGTGGGTGTGACATTTGTTTATGTTCAGGGCAGTGTCTGGAAAGGCAAGTGGCTGGTTCTTTCCTTCCTAGCATTTAATGTTCCCCGAACATGGGCACATGGTGCAGTTATTCAGGGTTGACTTGTTTTCTTTCTTGCCTCGAGGGGGATTTTTAAGGACCTTACCACTCAGCTGCTCAGCTGTTGACATTTGTTTGTTGTTTTGTTTCCTTACTTTCCCTGGTAGTTGAGTTGGGCTTGAAGAGAGAGGACCTTGTGGCAGTGGGTTAGGAGATGCGTTACAAAGAGAACTCTCTGGAAAAGAGGATGGCCACAGTATGTTGTCAGGGCTTGTTGGTAGACTCGATATGGAACCCCAAGAACAAGAAAATAGTGAATTATTGCATGACCACTAAGTGCAGTGGGTTCCCTTGGAAAGGACAAGCCTAAACAACCACCACCAAGAGACAAGAGCAGAAGCTTTATTTTCTAAGAAAGTGACAGGAGCACAGAAGTTATTTCCAAAGCAATGACTTCCTTGGGCAAAGGAGGCATGTTTTTATTTGGGGAGTTTGCTTTTTTTTTTTTTTTTTTTTTTTTTTTTTTTTTTTTTTTTTTTTGGTTTTCAAGATAGGGTTTCTCTGTGTAGCGCTGGCTGTCCTGGAACTCACTCTGTAGACCAGGCTGGCCTCCCAAGTGCTAGGATTAAAGATATGCACTACCACTGCCGGGTGAGTTTGCCCATTTTTATAGAGAATATCACTGTAGTGGGGGTGGTGCATACTGTACATGTTCATACATAATTCAAGAAAGATGACCAACAAATTTGGTAGTATGCTTTAGTTCAAAATCGTGGACAACGTATTCAAACAGTTCAAGTGATAAACAGAAACACGTTGGGCCCTCTGCTCGGCTTTGGTTATGAAATTTCCAGTTTTAAAAAGGAAAGAATATTTTGAAGATGTGTTTACATGAGTTGTCCCTAAAAGCGCCTACCTCACTTAGTGGCTAACCATTGCTCAGAGTAGAATTCACACAATTAAAATGTATTCTAACGTGTGTGTGTGTGTGTGTGTGTGTGTGTGTGTGTGTGTGTGTGTATGTGTGTGTGCGTGTATGCATATATATATACATACTATATATGTATATTATACACACACACACATATATATATATGTACTTTCTAATATCCTCATTTAAAAAGTAGAAAGAGATGAATTTTGTTTTTAATTGGAGGCAGGGTCTCATGTAGGCCAGTCTGACCTCAAAACTTGATATCTAACCAGCAATGACCTTCAAGAGCTGATCCTTCTGCATCTCTCTGCTCTCAAGTGCTAGGTTCACAGATGTGTAGCACCACACTGGGCTGAAAGATTATAATATAATATATATTATACTCATGGTATATATTACATAATACAGTAAGTCTAAAATAACACCATTTGAGATTAATGGTGCTTTACATTTTATTCATATTCATCTTTATCTGTACTGAGATCAGTCTCCTATTTATAGTATACTAAAGTGAGGACCAGCCACATCCTAAGTGCCTGGTCTCCATCTACACCCATGCCCATCAAAATGATCAGGTGCAGGGAGAGAGGAGTGGGAAGGACGTGGTTCCATGAAGCTGATGAACTTCTGCCATGCTGGGTGATGGTATGACTATCTGAAGAACATCACAGATAAAAACTGGTAGAGGAGAGGGGGGGAGGGAGGGAGAGAGAGAGAAAGAGAGAGAGAGAGAGAGAGAGAGAGAGAGAGAGAGAGAGAGAGAGAGAACTGATTTCTCAAGACAGGCTCGAGGCAACAAGAAGCCTTGACACACTGTGTGGATGCTGGGATATGGCTCCCTGTCCACAGTGTACCACAAGAGGAATGGAGCGGCCTGTGCCACTGGCAGCTGTCCTCTGCAACCTTTGAAACCTGAGCCTTTCTCTGCCCTGTCATCTGTCCTTCTAGCAGGCATCAAGGTTTCAGGTTCTTTGTGTAGAATCATCTGACCCTAGCCATTGATCCCTGACCTCTCATGGTCAATGACAGTCCTCTGCAATCCTTTCTAGCCGCCATTTGTGGGTCTTTCAAGATGAACTTTCTCTGTGGTACTTTTCCTTTTTCTTTTCATTTAGTGTGTGTGTGTGTGTGTGTGTGTGTGTGTGTGTGTGTGTGTGTGTGTGTGCATGCTTGCATGAGAGAGTGGGAGAGGGGTTTGTATATGCCACACCATCTGTGTGGAGGTCAGAAGGTAACTTGGAAGAGTCAGTTTGCTCCTTGTACTGTGAGCTCAGGGATCAAGTCATCAGGTGTCCACCGCCAGCCCTTTCAGCTGCTTGCTTTTACCTGATGAGCCATCTCACCAGCCCCACTGTGGTACTTTTGTATCTTGCAAATACCCATTATTTATTTATTTATTTACAAGTCACACACATACACGCAATCTATGATATGTATTTCAAAATAGGAAAATTTTGTTTATTTTCTACTATAAAAGCAGTATACACTAATATATGTGTTTACATGCATATATATGTTCACACACATACATATAAGCGTGCAGGCATATGTGTGAATGCACACACACACCCCTCCTAATGGCAATACATAAGAGCACTGAAAAGATTTTAATCCCCTGGTATAAGTCTCCTTTTGCTAAAAAGAACATTGACATTTTTTTATCTTCATAAATGAGTATTGAAGGAGATATTTAAAACAGCGTTTTCTTGGGCTGACTATCTAAGCAGCTGCGGCTCTGCTTAGCTCAGCCGCCATGTTCTGCAGCCAGAGGCCACATGTGCATGCAGCTAGAAATGGCCAGAGGCTATGCACATACCATAGCTAGGAATGGCCAGCCAGAAACACTGGCCCTTCCACCCATGAGATGCCAGCGTGGGAGATGATTAACCAAAGGCTTTATATGTTTGGTAATGTTCAATTAACAAGATGCTTACATAATTAGAAGTGTTAACCAATTAACTAACCTAGATATAAGTTGTTACCCAGGACTGCTCTCAGTCCAAGCGTCGTTCTGCATCTTCCTACCTCTTTGTCTCCCATTGCTCCTCTTCCTCCTCTTCCTTCTCCTCCTCCTCCCCTTACTCCTCCTCTTCCTCTCCTTACTCCTCCCACCTTAGCTCCTCCCAACTTGCAGGGAAATTTCCCACTACAA
Organism: Arvicanthis niloticus; assembly: GCF_011762505.2. NCBI lineage: Eukaryota > Metazoa > Chordata > Mammalia > Rodentia > Muridae > Arvicanthis > Arvicanthis niloticus. Next base: position 19,490,040 of record NC_047665.1, read on the forward strand.
ATGAGTCTCTAACCTATTATAAGATAGAAAAAAATAATACCTTTGTCTATTTCCCGACAGAGATGTTAGAATTTCTTGAAAGATATACCAAGTTGGTATATACATATACACACACACATAACTCTGGGGAAAGTAAGTCTGCAACCTCTGAAGCAGCAGAAACAATCAGTCGGGAAACGGCTCTCAGCTGGAACAAGTTTCTTCTCCATCACGTTTACTCCAGATGGGGATTCTGTGCTGGATTAAGCACAACACTGATTCCTCAGCACTTTAGGCACCTTCTTTATACTAAGTGCTCTTGCACAAGGAAGGCTTTCTTGCCAGTTGGCAGTGGAGCATGAGCAAATTGGGGACTGATTATTCTAACTGTGCCCTTAGTTTACCACCAACAAGTACAGAAAAATCATAAGCTGCACTTGGAGGGGCTTATGGTCTAGAGGACACACAGCAGGCTGTATGAACAGTTGGGCTGCACAGTACCTACCTTTGATGTGTTGTTGAATGTGGTGTAGCGGGGGATTAGTTCAGTGTGGAAGATGCTAGCAGGTCTATACATGCAGTCAGGGTCTCTAGAATCCAGGGAAACAGACTTCAGATAATCCAGAGGGAAGACATTTGTGATTCCAAAGGCCAGGGCGCCTAAAAACACCTCCTGCATCCAAGATGCTCTGCTAAGCAGGTGTTAGAGCTACAAAAAAGTGTGAATAGTGGGAACTCGCTGAATACACACCATCTGATGGGGAGCAGCCATGGCACCAGCATGCTTCCAAGTGGCTCAGCCTCTAACGAGACTTCTTTTCAAATCAGAGGTACATTTCCAAGCTACAATAATAACAGCTATTATCTATCTTTTTTACTTTATTTCAAGCACCTTACATATAAAACATTCATGCCCCCCCCACATACCCCCCTTACAATCGAGTAGCTGGGGACACTGAGATAAGGCAGTGTAAGCACGGAACATGTAAGTCACCCACCAAGGTCATCTGGTTCCTAGGTACTTGAGTTAAAATTTGAAACCCACATCACATCATCTGTGTTAGTCACGACTGGTCAGCCATCAGCTGCTGTGACTACAAGCAGGCTGTGTTGTAAGCATCTGTATCAGCAATCTCAGTATCCCCGACACACAGGCTGTGTGGCTGGCACCGCCATTAGTAGGAAAGAAAACGGAGTATTGAAGTGTTTGCTTGCGAGGTATACTTGTCTCCTCCGGGTTGAGAAATTCCCTCCTGGGGGAAGCAAGATGGCTCATCAGATGCTGAAGGAAGTTCCTATGAGCAGAAAATAATCACCAGAGACAGGTGACTCCTGGGTAATGTGGCTGTTCCACAAGATGCAGCAATGCTGCAGTCTTCAGGAGTCGTCACTCGCGCTGAGGTGGGCTATTTGACACTGCAGCTGCTTGAGTCACCCATGCTTATAAGTTACCCATCACCCAGGCCACCATGATTCCAGTTACCAAGCTCAACTTGCAGGACATGGTTTCTGGGGTTTGTCATTACCCTCCCCGGGGTAAACAGACATTTGTTCATGTCTCCCCACATACAGCCATGCACAAGATGATTGCTTGAGACTTCGTAGTAGGAAGTAGAAGTGGTAGAATCACAGAACAGTAGACCTGAGTCAGAACCTGCAAGCGTGTTACTGACGTACATATAGAGGTAGTCTAGTGTCATCGAAGCAGCAGCCGGAACAAAGGAAAGAACCAGCTGCAACAGAAGCCCAAACAGACTTTATCTGACCGCTGCATAGACAATCAAAGATGGACAGGACAGGTCCAGCGACAACTGTCTATTGGAGGAGACTGGCTGCAGCAAAGCAGCTCCAGGAGGAGGTCATAGCAGCAGCCACTGCACAAGGCGACCAGAGTGTTACTTTGGCAATGAGAGAACTGCTTCAAATTGCAGTGTACAACCTGCCCTGTAGTGGTGGGAAGGAAGACAACTTACAGTCATGGCCGGGTGTGCCCTCCCCCAAGCCTTGAGCAAGCTGGAAAGACCTAGTTTACCACAATAGACCTAATAATAATAGGACCTAGTTGGAGTTATCCACCTTGGCTGCATGTACAACTTCCTACAGGAACTGGGAAATATAGACTTCCCGCTGAGCTTGCCTTGAGACATAATCCAGCTGAGACAAAGCATGGGTTCTCTGGCTGAAACAAAGGATGGATTCAGTGGGGCTTTCCCTTTAAATAGAAGAGCTGAATATTGAAATCTGAGCCTTGATCAGAAAACTCTGTCTTGACTTCATGCTTCTCTCACCTCTCTGTCTCCTTTTTTCATTTCCAAGCCCTCTTTTCAGGTAAACCCAGTTCATCCATGGCTGGGGTATCTCCCTCCCCTCCAGGCTTAGCAACTTTCTCCTGGTTGATCCTTACACATTGTGCTTCATTTTTCTGAAGACAACCAGCCCACCAGAAACCGCCAGGTCCAGCACCCTTCAGCCTCTCTAAATTCCTGCACACTGTGGTTGTCACTGCTCCAAGCCTCCAAGATTCAACCAGGGGACTCATCCTGCCTGCAGTCACAGAAACTCCAGGCTCCAGCTGCAGAAGGGAAGCCACTGCAGTTGAAGGACCAACCTCTTGCTTAGTTTCCTGCCTGCTGAGATCCGTTGTCTCTGAGACCCACTGGTCCATCTCTGGAGCTAAAACACTTCCAATAGCTGTGACACTTCTAAGACATGTCAGCCAGCTCTCAGCTGGCATCCTTCGAGCCAGGGTGCAGATCTGTCACCGTTCCCTCCAAGTTGTTGTCACACCGGTGTGTGGCCTGTTCTCCCATTTGAGTTTTTAATCCCTGTTTATTTCCCCTTCTCAATCTTCCCACTTGGTTTGTGGAGAGGATAAGACAGGAGGTTAGTTGGAGACAGGAGAAGCTCTCTGAAGAAGAATCTACAAGGAAAACGAGACTCGGATTTGAATGGACCAGAGACACAGTCTTAGTTCTCTTTGGAGGTCTCACATGGTCATGTGAGCTTCGCTGAAAGGAAATTGGGGTCAGGGGTTGGGTGGCAGAGCTGTGGATAAATATCCAGATTATTTGAAAATAGCAGGATTAGGTTTATGTTCCATAGCTGGAGGAGAGAATTAAAAGGGATTTTCCTGAGGCAGAGGCAGGCAGACCTCTATGAGTTGCAGGCCAGCTTGATCTATGTAGTAATTCCCAGGCCGGCTGGCGCCGCACAGTGAGAGCCCATCATGGGGTAGGGGGTGGAGAATGGTTATTTTTCCAAGAGAAAACTCATAAATAGAATGTGATAGTGAGGACCTTCCCATTTTCCAGTGGGGGGAGGGGGTTTAACAGAAAGCAGGGGAAAGGGGCAGGGGCGACGTGTGAGAGTTTACAAAGGGGAGTTCTGTGCTGGAGGAAGAACGGGTTTAAGCTGCCTCTTGGGTCACTTTCTTCTGTTAGCTTACTGAATCTTAATCATTTTTAAATACACTCAACGCCTTTTAAGAAAATTAATACATGACAGAACGAAGACACAGAAGTTCTGTAAAATCCATTTCCCCGCATTCTGTTGACCAGCATTTGAATGCTTTATCAATTGTGTGGTACATGGGTTCATAATGATGCTCTAAGGAAATAAAAGCATCTTCCATCTTGTAAAAGACAGGACCCCATTCCTCGCAATCTACAGTTGGTGGTTATTATATGACGATCCACTTTTCTTGAAAAGCTGAACTCCATAGATGAAAACTCAAATTCCCCTTCAACCAGAGTCCATGACAAACCCCATCCTAACCAGGACAAAGGGCAAGCATTCTGGAACAGTCTCCAAATGGAAGGATGGAGTCTGGCCAGATGTGTTTCACATTCTCAACAGAAAACCAGGGGTGGCAAGGCCTGGCTGCTGTTCTGCCCGCACCATGCCCAGGTGCCAGACGGTGCTATTTCAGCACTGACTGGTTACTCTGCTATTTCAGGAGTGTAGCTGCTAGTGAGTTTAATTGCCAGAAACATCCAAATAGCAGCTAGTCTCCAGGAGGGGTGTCTGAATACCTCCATTCACAGAGGCTGTATTCTTCCTTAAGATTCTTCGTGTGTGTGTGTGTGTGTGTGTGTGTGTGTGTGTGTGTGTGTGCGTGCGCACATGGAGAGAGAGAGAGAACAATCGATCAGTTTCAAAGGGGATTCCACAAACTATCCAAAGCCCCCAGTAGAAACCCTCTGAGTGATGGAGTCTGTTCACTTAAACTCCTGACTGCCCTTGACAGCATGGCAAGGCACTGTATGATTTGGACCCCTGATCCACTGCCTATCCAACCTGACTGGCTAATAACTTGGAGGGTTTGCTTGTTCTGACTGGCCAGCACTGTTGTATTCTGCTGTCCAAGGACTGGTCTGTCAGAACTCCCAGCTTGTGTGCTGAGTGACACAAGAGCTGTAAGCAGCCTGGTGATCGGGGTTGACAACCAAAGATGGACTGGCCCTAAAGTTCTCTGCCATCCCCAGTCTTTTCTCCACTTTTGTACAGAGTCTGTTCTCAAGGAATTCATGACCCTCAGTGGGGTCTGAGGCCCTGGGATCCCATGCCTGTGCCATGGAGTATTCTCAGGATCCTCTGAGGACCCGCCAAATACAGCTGTGCTCCAGACAGCACACTGGCCAGGGAGACCAAAGGCTGTATGTTGGTCCCTAGCCTGAGCTTTCTGGGTGGTCTGGAGCTAGGTGGTTTGTTTCCTCAGCTGCAGACAGTAATAACCAGGCCTGGCCTCCATCGCACGGAGAATAAGTGTGGAAGGAAAAATCAGTAAGAACGTCTTTCTGAGCTGGGAAAGTAAAAGAGGTGACCCTCAACCACCAAGAGGAGAGCGGTCCTAACAGGAGGCTTGATATATGTGAACCCAGAAAACATCATACCTAGTGGGGGAAAAAAAAAGCCAGTCTCTAGCACACAAGTACCATGTGACTCTGCCGAGACATTCCCAGAACAGATTCTAGAGGCAGGAAGTAGAACAGGGAATGCTGGGAGGTGGCTGGGAGGAGGGGGAGAAGGACTCATTCACTGAGTATAGTTTCTGATCCAGAAGTCTAGAAAGTTCTTGAAATTGTTTAGAACAATGAGTCAGCATATTTACCATTGTTGGACTATACTGAACACTTCAGATTGGACTGCACACACAGGTCAGTGACAGACCACCTGATGAACATGAATGAGAAATACATTCTACTACAATTTAAACGTGTGTGAGATTACATACATATGTATGTATCATACATATATATCAAATTATATATATTTATACATACATATATGTTATATATATTTGAGATGAAATATACATGAGATGAAAGGTTGGCCCATCCTTGTGGTCCCAAGCAGCTGCTTTCTTTTAAAGTGGTCTCTGAGAGTTCTATCTCAGTGGGGGAGGGGCATCCAAGAAAAGGATTCTGGACAATAAGGCTCCTGGCCTTATCATCTTTCTGTGCTTGGAAGCCTGTCTGAAGCGTTTGGAATGGGAAATGTGTCACCACCTGCTCACATACTTGGACACTTGGTCCCCAGTTGGGGGTGTTCTCGGAGGGAGGTTACTGAACCTTTAGGAGGGTTTCCAGCCTCACCCCACTTCCTGTTCTCCATCTTTACTTCTTGTATGCAAGTGGAATGTGACCAGCCATCTTTCCGCTCCTGGCAGCAAGCCACACGTTCCCCTCATTGTGGGTGCTCCCTCTGAAGCCATAGGTCAAAATAAACTCTTTCTTCATTCAGTTGCTTTTGGTCATGGCATTTTATCACATCAGAAAAGTAACTGGTTCCTCTAACAAAACAGAAGCCAGAGTCATCATACGCCAAGGAAAACTGGGCCCTGACCTTCTGCAACCTTCCTCATATATGACAAAGAGCAGGAAAGGAAAGGATGCACATAGGGCATTCCCCTGGGTTCTCACTTCCCAGAACTCAGCTCTTCCCAGAGACCACTGAGACCACAAAGCCCACCAGACACCTCATTTACCTATGAAGTTTTCCACTGGTCTTCAGAGTCTCTTGACTTTTATCAAAACCAAGGAAGAGTAATTGTGCTCACTCTTGAACCCAAGGACTCCTTTCTTTAAAAAAAAAAAAATTTTTTTTTTGAGATAGGATCTTCTATAGTTCAAGCCTCAAACTTGTTCTATAGCTGAGAATGACCTTGAAGTTCTGATCCTCTGCCTACAAGTACTGAGATTACTGGTGCGTGTGCCACCACCCTGGGCTTATGCACTGTGATTGTCCGTAGCCTTTGCCACCTCTGTGCTATTGGACCTCGAGTCTCAAGTACTCTTATGACTCTTAATTTCCTTCCTTTATTGAAAATATTTTTTTCATACAATATCGCCTGATTATGGTTTCCCCACCCTCTACTCCCAGTTTCTCCCCAGCTCCCCTCACATCCGGATCCACTCCCTTTCTGTCTCTCGTTAGAACACAAACCAGCATTTAAGAAATAATAGTAAAATACAATAAGATTAAAAAGATAGATCTAAATAGGATTAAACATACAGAAGGAAAGGACCTGAAGAAAAGGCACAAGAAATGGAGATAGACGCAAAGATACTCAAAACTCCCATTTAAACACAAAACCAGACGCTGAAAGATAAACACAAAACCTGCAGGGTAAAAATCAATTAAATTATTAAATCATTACATGTGAAGTAAACTTTTATTTTTAAAACGCTCTGATAAAACATTATGAGACAAGGAGCCTCCAAAGACGCCTTTGAGCTTTGTTGTTGGCTGTCTGCTGCTGAGTATGTGGCCTGTCCTTACGTGTAGTTTGTTTCTCTAGTGAGACTCTTTTGGAGAAATCTAACTTTTCATTTGCAAGTGCTTATCCATTAGTGACAGCTCCTGGGCTAAGGATGGGGACTTGTGTCCACTTCTCCTTTCAACTCTAAGACTCTGTCTGGTACAGACCCCTGCAGGCCCGGTGCATCTTGCCTCAGTCTCTGTGAGTTTGCACATGCTCAGTCCTGTTGTGTTTAAAAGGTCTTGTTTCCTTGGTGTCCTCTGTCCTCTCTGGCTCTTTCTTCTTTTTCTTCTGCAGGGTCTCCTGAGGCCTGTGGGGAGGGCCTTGATAAACACATCCCATTTAGGGTTGAATGTTTCAAGGTTTCTCACTCTGCATTCGTCTGGCTGTGGGTCTCTGTATTTGTTCCCCTCTGCTGCAGGAGGAAGCTACTTCTCTGATGATGGCTGAGCAAGGCACTGATCTATGAGTACAGCAGAATGTCATTAGGAGTCATTTTATTGCTATGTTCCTTTTGTAGAAAAATAGCATGTCTTTTTCCCCTAGGTCCCTTGGGTATCTGGTCTCAGATTCTTTGCCACCCAAGCAATGTTGGGTATGGGTTCCACCTGATGGAGTGGGCCTTACATCCAATCAGATATTGTTTGGTTGCTCCCCTAATATCTGTGCCACCATTGCACTAGCAGATCTTGCAGGCTGGACACCATTGTAAATGGAAGGGTTTGTGGCTGGGGTGGCGTTCACATTTCTCTACACCAGACATCCATAACTTCCCATTCTCCCTCACTTTTCTAGGGAGATCTTTCCCTCCCCTAGTCTCCTACTCATATTCTTACCAAACCTCTGTGGTTCTACAGACTGTGGCTTGCTTATCTTTGGTGAGTGTTGCTGTTGTTTGTTTTGTTGTGTTTTATTTTTAATATCTGACTGCCTTTGGGTATCTCCACTTAAGAAGGTTTCAGTATCCCACCCCAAAACACTCACCTGTTTATATTAGGCTGTTAGAATGTCTGTGGTTTCCACCAAGGCACAATGCATAGCTAACCTACTTTCTTTCTCTTCCACCCACCCATCTCCTCTCCCATTTAGAAACCAGACAATAGAACAGCCTCTTGACACAATCCAAACATTATCAGGTTACAGAGGCTCAGGGAGAATGGAGAACTGTAGCAAGTCAAGAATTACCTAGACTTCTCTACAGTCTACACAGTTCTACACTGAAGCTTCTGTGAATTTTCTACAGGTCACAGCTTGAGTCTGACATGCTACCCTAGGTCGTATGTATTTAAATGCTTGGTCCCAGGCTGTTGGTGCAGTTCTCAGAGATGATGAAAATTTCAGAACATAAGAATTAACTGAAAGACATAGAACATTTGGGGATAGGCTTTTGAAGGTGATAACTGGCTTCTGTCTCCAGCCCTAGCTTTCTCTGTCTCCTGATCCAAGACATAAACAAGCTCAGGCTTCTGCCTCTGTGGTCAGACACACTCCAGCTGCCATGATGGACTGTATCACCTAAAACCACAAGCCAAAATAAACTTCACCTCCCTTAAGTTGCTTCTACTGGGTATTTATCACAGCAGTGCTCATTAGTTTAAAAGTATTACCCAGCTCCATGTTGCTCAGGACAAGCCCTCCCTGCATGTACCTACCCCTCCAACCCCCCATGCATCCCACCCTCCCTACCTCAGCCTCCACCCTCTTGCTTAACTGCTTCTTCTTTGTCTCTTCATTTCATTCCTTCCAAGTGGATTGCCAGTGCCCTCGGTGGCACACTCCTTTCCTTGCCTGCTTCCATTGGCCAGTTCTCACTTGAGAACTGCTTCTTCCAATCGGTGTTCCTGTCTTAGTTATGGTTTTACTGCTGTGAACAGATGCCATGACCAAGACAACTCTTATAAGGACAACATTTAGTTGGGGTCACCTTACAGGTTCAGAGGTTCACTCTATTATCATCAAGGCCTGAGCATGACAGTGTCCAGGCAGGCATGGTGCAGGCTGAACTGAGAGTCCTGCATCTTCATCTGAAGGCTGCTAGCAGAGTACTGGCATCCAGGCAGCTAGGATGGGGGTCATAAAGCCCACACCACAGTGACACACCTACTCCAACAAGGCCACACCTGCTACAACAGGACTACACCTTCTAATAGTGCCACTCCCTGGGCCAAGGATATACAAACCATCACAGTTCCTAACCAACCCAAAATGGTCTAAGCACCTCTTCAGCAAAACTGGCTCTCTGTTCTCACCTATTATAGTACATAGTCCTCACTCCTCAAGCTCTATTGTTCTTGTCTGTTTCCTGCTTATTTCTTCCATTCTGAAATCCAGGACAGACTCTCGTCTGTGACAACCCCAACACCTGTTCAGACATGCTGCATATTGCTGAGGGGATGACTGAACCATTCATATTGATATCCTTTCAGTTTGATAACAGAAGACACTTGGGGTATAGAGATGTTTGGTGATCTGTTCAAAGCCATAGCGTTTCTTAGAGACAAAGAAAGGCCTGCTTGAAGAATCTGAGTTTTCAGGGTATTTGATAGTTGTGTCTTCTTCTCTGGGCTGCTGATAAAGGTTGACCCTGGACCTGATGCTTTGGATTGACAGGCCTGGGAGGCCAACTGCCTCTGGACTGTCACTTCCCTCCAGGAATCACGGAAGAGCTTCTCATGACTCTCAAGTGTCCTCCCTTCTGCAAGCTTTGGCAGCAAGTCAAGATGCAAGAATTGATATGGGAAATGGAAAGAGAAGGTCAAGTCTTTAATCCCAGTGCCTTTGCTTGGCAGACCAGAAAGGAGGAGAGAAACACACACACACACACACACACACACACACCAGCAGGGGTGGGGGTAGGGAGGTGTCATCTCTGTCTCCTAGTCTCTCACATTAACCAAGGAGCCAGGTCCTTAGTGAACTTTTCACACTGCTCTTAACAGTGTTGGGCCCTAATTCCCTTAGCAACGGACATGCACACTCCAGATTTTAAGCTCAGAGTCTCAGAGGACTGAAACTTGTGGTTAGGAGATAGCAAAGAGAACCCTAAGAAGGAAAGGGACAGCCACTGGACTCATGTCAGCATTTAATGTTCCGTTTCCCCTCACCTGCTCTCCCTCTGCCTGATGAGCAGAGAACGTCAACAGTGGTTGTGGCCCACAGAAACTAATAGCCATCAGCGCTGGCTCCACCAACACCATGAGGACGACCATCTGGAAGCACCAGGGAAATTCTTAGAAAGCAGAAATGGTCCTCATGTCAGGGGACAACATGTGAAAAGGGCCAACGCAAGCAGATGCTATAAATAACCAGGAGTGCATTCTGCAGTCTGCAGTCACAAAATGGGATCTCCAAGTACTTCAGAAACACGCAGTGTTCCCTGCACCCATGTTCAGAGTACAAGGAGGCAGGGTGCATGGATCACTCTCCTCCTATCTGGGAAGAGGCTCCCTATCCAAAATAGGGCAGTTGACTCAAGCACCTCTATCTTGTCCCAAGAAAACTTCCAGTGGAAAGTGCCTCCCAAGAGGACCAGTGTAGTCTAGTCACACACAAATTCCTTTTGGAGAGAGGCAAAACGGAAGATACACTCAAACATGAGTGAATGGTCACAGCTGCAAACTCTCAGGGATGGGTTGGCTGAGGTGGGCAGAGACTTCTGATACAGAAGCTTTTGGGGACATCTGCTATAAAGAGATCCACTTGCCTGGGTCCCCCAGGATATTGTGCATGGCGGCTTTTCTTAATGAAATTTTAAAGCAGGCTGTGTGTAGGGAAAAAATAAAAGGGAGGGACTGCCCATAATGGATGGACGACATTAGCACATCATGCCGTCACATGAACCTTGAAGGTAGGAGTCCTGTGTCCCAGTGTCCAACAAGTTGCAAGCAGAGGAAGTATAGACAGAGAGGAGGAAGAGGTGAATGAAGAGCAAGAAGAAGAGAGAGAAAAGAGCAGGAAGGAGAGAGGGGATCATGGTCAACCATCCCCGTCCTCAATAAAACAGAGTGTTGTAATCACTAATGTCATTGCAAAGGGTTAATTAAATCACCAGAAAAAAAAATTCAACTCAATTTTCCCATCCATCTTTGGATCTGTGTATGGTAAGGGGGACTTAACTACATGTCTTTATGGGATACTGAACTGGACAGGAAACAAACAACCATAACAGAATACAGCCAGCCTTCTGTAAGAGCCCACACTGAGGACACAGAGCCATATGCTGTCACTCACTAGCTCTTGGTGCACACAGAAGCTGCAGAGGCAACCGTTCAACAGAGGGCTCTTTTTTTTGTTTGTTTGTTCTTGTTTTTGTTTTTCAAGACAGTGTTTTTCTATGTAGCCCTGGCTGTCCTAGAACTCACTTTGTAGACCAGGCTGGCCTCGAACTCAGAAATCCACCTGCCTCTGCCTCCCAAGTGCGCCACCACCGCCTGGCTCAACAGAGGGCTCTTGAGAAAGTCGCGGCTGTCCGGAAGGAGACAGAAGGCTGGGAGCTCAGGACTTGGTTTTTCAAGTTCACTGAAACTGATGTACGTCTTGATGTGGCCTTCATCAGAGTGTGGGTGAATCCAGTTGTTATTTTCACAATCACTTTCGTGGAGTGTCTGACCAGCTTGCTCCAGCCTTTATGCTCCAAGCTGACCTGTCCTCCATCCACTGTTCCTGGATTTGCTGTTTGTCTTAGTCTTGCGATTATGGTTACTATGATTTACTGTGAAACTGTGATTTAAGGCTCTCTGTTTACAAAAGACAGCTAAGCATTCCCATGGAAATGAGTCCAGTAAGTTTTTCATATTTCATCCAAACTGGTCTTCAGGGTTCTGTGATCTTCTGTCCCGCTTCCAGGCCCTGTAAACTCTGAGACTTTGCAGAAGAAAACTAACCAAATGCAGAGAAAAAAAGAGAGAGAGATGGAATTGCGGTTTTTGTTTTGTTTGAAAACATTCAAAATGCATGAGGCGTTTAATCATATTTTGCGTAGCTAATCTTTTGGGCAGGAGAGCACACTTTTATACACTTACATATCTATGCCAAGACTTAGGCATTGGAGCATCTGTTCCTTCATTCGGCAAAGTTTACTGTGCACCTATTAAGTGTCAGGCTCTCTGAATACCAGGAATAAAACAGTAAATAAAATCTCTCTCTCTCTCTCTCTCTCTCTCTCTCTCTCTCTCTCTCTCTCTCTCTCTCTCTGTGTGTGTGTGTGTCTGTCTGTGTCTGTCTGTCTGTCTGTCTGTCTGAATCTTGTGTGTGTCTGTCTGTTGGTCTCGTGTGTGTGTGTGTGTGTGTGTGTGTGTGTGTGTGGTCTCTTGTGTATGTGTGTCTCGTGTGTGTGTGTGTGGTCTCTTGTGTGTGTGTGTGTCTGTCCGTGTCTGTCTGTCTGAATCTTGTGTCTGTCTGTGTGTCTGTCTGTCTGTCTGTCGGTCTCGTGTGTGTGTGTGTGTGTGTGTGTGTGTGTGTGTGTGGTGTGTGTGTGTGTGTGTGTGTGTGTGTGTGTGTGTGTGTGTGTATTAGAGACCACAGTTTTACAAAGGGAGCATAAACGTTCAATGTGGACAGCACAGTAATGACACATGATAAGAAACAACAGAGCAGCAATGGGGCACGCACGGAGGGTCTAGGAGCTGGTCTAGGGGAAGCAGCCAGTGAAGACCCCTTTGACTAAGGGAGATAATTAGAAATGAGCATTTCTGGTGTTAAAGGGCCAACTGGAAGGAATGGCCACTGCAAAAGGCCTGGAGACAGCAAAGGTGCATCAGGTGAAGACTAGAAAGAACAAAGGCGTCTGTGTACCTGGAGCTCTTGGCTGGAAGTGGAGTAGAGAACAATCCAGGGTGCTGATTTGAGAGAGTAGGGAGGAATCCTCGGAGGGTTCTGGGCACACCCAGCAGAGTACGACATTCCAGAGGTTAGGTTTTGAAGCTCACCTCTGGCTGCTGTGTGAACAGGCAGAGGATGGGTTGGATGGGGTGTGTATAAACAAAGGGGCAGGTAGTTTCCCTGCATGAGGTCAAGTGTGGGCTGGTAAGCCTCAACTCCATTCACGCACGTTTACTGTTTGCTGTGGACTTGCCATGATTCACTTTGGCTGCGTCTGTCTGTCTGTCTGTCTATCAGTTTGCTTTTCATCCTTAGCGGAAATAATTTCATATTCACAGATAACTACCTAATTGCAATTCTGTCAAACGAACTGTAATGATAACTAAAATTATAGAACCAGCGTGTTCTTCTCATCCCATTTACTCTAATTTGAAAATAGGATTTAAAGATATCTTTTACACATACAAATCCTGTTAGCAGTCTTCAAATTTTGAGATATTCATAGAATATCAGATTAGAAATTAAGAACACTAATGAATTCCCTTTTCTCATTGTGAAATTGTGTCTAATTTCTTCTACCCTGCTCACAACACACATCCAGAAGTTTTCCTTAGAAGAAAATGATCACGGTGCTGGGGGCGGGGGCGGAGTCTGGATCAAACTCTGAATTATACTTTGGGCAAGTCCTCAAGAAGATTTGCTCACACAGGGCCATGCCTTAGGGAGAAAACAGAACACGGAGCTGCTGGGCACCGCATGGTTTGTTTGTAATGTGTCTGTTATTATTCATTATCCCACACTGTGGCCCAGTTCCGGTGTCAGGCAAGTTTCATCACCTTCATTCATTCCCTTCACTTCATTCATTCACCATGGGGTGGTCCTGAAATTGCTGGAGCAACAGAGGAATGAAGAAACAACAGACGGACACAGAAGAAATGTTATAAATACATACAGGAGAGCTGGGATCCGGCAGACTGCGCTCACTCTGATGGGAGACCGCCTACTATGCAACTGGGGACTCAGTGCATTTATCTCTTTGTACTACTAGGAAAGCCAGGGTGGGGGTGGGGTCAGCCAGTCTCTGTAGGGCACACACTCAGGTTACAGTTATCCAGGAGGAAGGAGCTATGGTTGGTAGCATTTGTGCATGGCACCATGGACACAGAGACCTCAGAAGGCATATCCCTGAGCTCCATCTGAGAGAGGCTTTACCATCACCATGAGTCTGGGGCACTGGAATTCTTGACATGGCCATGCCTATATGAATGACACAAGTCCCATCAGATCTTGATCCTGTCCCACACTTGGGCCAGTGGGACATGAATGGGCTGCAGCTCTTCAGAACAGACTGAGGCTCACAGAACTAACTCGGACCCTTGTGCTTGCCTTCCCAAGCACTGGGGCAGGGAGGAGACTGGGGTAGTGGCCACACCTTTAGCCTAAATGTTGCCATCAGAACAACTCATAGTAGAGCCCAGATGGCCTGCAAACTTGGAGCTGAGAGAAGAAAGGATGTTGTTTTGGTTAAGACACTGAAATATGGGATTCTTTGTTATGAAGCAGCACTAAACTTGAACTGACAGATGATGATATCTATTTTTTTCAGCACCTCCAAGGGACCATCTGAAACTGCAACAAAACCGAATTCTTTGCCTGTGCATATTTAGGTAGTGGGTGACTACTACATAGCTAGGTCTATAATGCTGTCCAAACAGCCTGTGTTTCAGGTTTGCTTCCCAGCCTGGCAGTGTTGGCAGGGAAACAATAAAAACTTCTTTGAAGTGGAGCGAGCCTAAAAGGAAGTCTTAGGTCGTTGGCATGTGCCCTCAGTATGTATCATGGGATCAGTCTCTTCTTCTCTTTTGCACCCAGTCACGAGGTGATCGAGGTGAACCGCTTGGCTCCGTCACATGACACCGCCATGATGAGTTGTGTCATCCCAGCCCTAAAGCAATGAGAGCCATCAATCATGGGCTAAAACTTCCAATAACTGTCCACCAAAACAACCCTTTTCTCTTTGTATGTGAACTATCCTAAATATTTGTTATAGTAACTGAAAACCGGCTAGCAGAGATTAACAATAGCAACTAATAATAGGATAGTTAAATGAGGTACTGTATTAAAATTATACATATATCATTTTTTGTGTCTCAAAAATAGCTTAATTTTGGGATCATAGGTAACCACGAATAATTTAAACCATGGAAAACAAAACCATGGTGTATTAGTTACCTTTTTCACCTCTGTGACAAAAATACATAACAAAGGGTCTTAAGGGAGAAAGGTTTGTTTTGCTCACATTTTGAGGGTGGAGCCGTAATGAAGAAGGCATGGAGGTGAAAGTGTGAGGTGGGCGGCACCAGTGCATCAGCATCAGAAAGCAAGAGGAGATAAATGCCGGTGACTGTTTTCCCTTTTAAGTGCTAGGCTTGTAGCCCGAGACCCCAGATCTTGGGATGCCCCTACCAACATTCAGAGTGGGTCTTGGTCTTCTGTCTTTGGTTAGCACACCACACACAGCCATGTGCAGAGGTCTGTCTTCTAGGTCATTCTAAATGGAGTCAAGTGGACAGTGAGGTTGAACCGTCACACCCGGATAAGAGGGGACTCTGTTAGCTATTAATGTGACCTGGCTGTCTAGCTCTGCCTGGGGAGCCAAAAACGACCAACACACAATCAGAAAGCAAATGCCCTTTTAAAAAAGAGATCTGATCTTCCTTATGTGGCTTCAACTACCAACAGTATAACTTCCCCTGTATAATAATTCTACCCCAGCTGCAGCTATTTGGGGCTCTTTTCCTCATGACTATACACTAAGCATACAAGAAAATAGCTTTGTTATGACATTTTCATACATGGATGCGGTACACTTTGGTCACGTTTACCTCAGCATCACCTCTGGTCTCCTACCCACATCCCAATACCCTGCCCCTCCCCCAAGGATCCCCCATCTATTTACAACACTTCCTTTTCTTTAGATTCTGCATACAAGAGAGAGAAAAACTGCCATATTTGTCTCTCAGAACCTGGCTTATTCCACTTATTTCTTCAGTTCCATCGTTTGCCCAAAAGTGATGCAGTCTTGTTCTTTGTCCCAGCTACATGATATTCCATTATGCACACGTGCCCCGTGGTACTTAGGTATGACCTGCTGGCACATACCTAATTTGGTTTCACATCTTGGCTCTTGTGAACAGCACTCTAACGAACTGGCTGTATAGGTAGGTATGTCTGTTTTGCACTGTCTTGGATTTCTTCAGTCATATCTGTGAGAGTGGCAGGGATGAGTCACTTGTAGGTTTTTTTGAGGAACCTCCACACTGATTTTCACAGGGACCGGACTAGTTCACACCCCACCAGCAATTACGTGTGTTATCTTTCCCCAAGTCTCTACCACCATTTGTTGTAACTTTCTTGGTGACAGCCATTCTGACTAGAAGAGATAGAATCTCAGCATAGTCTTGATTTGCATTTATCTGCTGGTTAAAGGATATTAAACATGTTTTCACACACTCGTTGGACATTCGATCCTCTTTTGAAAACTGTCCGATTGGCTCAGTTCAGGCCCTCCTTCTGATTTCAGTTTGTTCCCTAAAAGCTGCAGCATCCTACTAGAAACATCTTAGCTTCCTCTGTTTCTTCGGGTCCTTGAACTAAAA
The DNA here is from genome assembly GCF_011762505.2 of Arvicanthis niloticus. Taxonomy (NCBI): domain Eukaryota; kingdom Metazoa; phylum Chordata; class Mammalia; order Rodentia; family Muridae; genus Arvicanthis; species Arvicanthis niloticus. Next base: position 19,506,258 of record NC_047665.1, read on the forward strand.
GAGTGGGGAAAAGAAGAAAGAGGATGAATCATTTTATTTGCTTCGTTTAATCTTCCAGATTCCCTCAGGCTCCACACTTAAAGGACAGCAAACGGGAGAAGAAAAATTTGATAAGGGAACAATAATGAGTGCCCCCAGGACTGTTTCCTTGGCTTTACAGTTAAGAAAAAGATCTTTCAGTTGGCCTGGATCTACTAGCAAGGACTGAAGAGAAACTGGTGTGTGTGTGTGTGTGTGTGTGTGTGTGTGTGTGTGTGTGTTGTTCTGAATGACAGTCAAAAGGCTGCTTTCCACATTCAGCAATGATGAATACCGGAGACAACGTGTGTACATACACACATCCACACTTCTGCACATATGCAAGCCAAAAGGGAGAGTGTCTTTTGTGTTGTCAATAAATCTCAGAGCTGAACACATCGACAATGCCTGCAAGGGACCAGGCAGTTGCTTTATTCTTGATTATTATCCAAAACTTGAAGGTTTTACTTTGTTTCTTCACTCTCCTTAAATTATTTGCCGTTATTGACATCATCCTTATTAAAACACTCCAGATCGTTCAATCCATTACAAACAATATCAAAATTACTGCCATTGTTACTAATAATGAATGCTAAATCTTTGATAGCCTATGTTGAATATTAGACTAAAAACATCTCATGGAATATGCTTTAAAATAATCCCATAAAATAACATTGCCGTTTGGTACTGGTTGCTGGTGGTGGCTATAAAATTACTGTGGTTTACAGATTAGAAAGTGAAGGCTCGGGAGTGACTTATACAGACCAAAGACGGTGTTTTGTTTTAGATAAGTGTTCCCCAAAGGCCTGTGGTGAAGGCTCAGTGTCCAGGCTGTTACAGTTGGGAAGTGGTTAAAACATTTTAGAGGTTGGACCTGCTAGGAGGTGTTAAGGTTATTATGGGCCCTTAAAGGAGACTGTGAGACCCTGGTCTCTTTGTTTTTTTGTCTATGATGTGAGACGTTCTCTCTACCCACCATTACCATCCAGCATCCCAAAAATAGGCTCAAAGAAAGGGGTCCACTAATCTTGAACTGGACCCTCCATAGCCATAACCCAAAGCAAATCCTTTTTTTTTTTTTTTTCCCCTCTGTCAATTAAGTATCTCGGGCATTTCATTATAGTAAAAGAAAGCTGGTAATAAAGAAGGAGCTTCTAATTCCAGTCTTTGGACTGCAGGACCTTGGCTCTTGCACACTGGTGCGTCAGGATGAACACAGTGCGCAGAGTGGAGCAGAGCATCAGGAAATTCCCATTTAAATAGGGCTTATCCCCAGTAACATGTCATTTAATGGGTCCACTTAGACCTAGCAGACACCCCCTCTTACTGCGGCATACATTGTGACAGTTTCCCAAAACTCCTTTTTTTTTTTTTTTCTTCCTCTGTGACACAGTTGCAACATTATATCACTTTGGCCTGACCCACAGGACCAAAGAATTCCTATCTTATAATGAAGCCTTTTGGGCAAGTTCCTACATTTAACTGGCTTGGATCCAGAATGGAACTTTCTTGCAACTAAGCTCCTGTCTAAATTTCAAAGAGCATTTTTGTAAGGACAGAGCATATTTATAGCATATGCAAATATCCCCTGTTATGTCCTGCAGGAAGAGAGAATTCTGCATGAGACACGGACACTAAGACAAATGATCATCTGCATATGAGGATAGTCGGGGACCAAGGAAATGCCGTGATCTAGTGGAGAGGAAGACTATTTGTATTCAAGAAGGAGCCATTCCAAGGGTGTTGGCATGAGGTCTTTCCTACGTAGGCCTCTTTGTAGGCTTCACGAGACTCCTCAGGACATTGCAGTTTCTTTCTTCAGAGTCAGTGTGGTGCATTTGTAGTGTGCACTTGCTGGACTGAGGGATGACCTGTCGACCAGTGAAGCATTATTTCCTGGTGTGTCTGTGAGGGTGTTTCTAGAGAAGATGATTGGCATGTGGGTATCGAATGAAGGCGGGGGGGGGGGGGTGCTCTCTGGATTCATCTCTGAGTGTGAACACACACACACACACACACACAGACTTTATCTGGAGACTTCCAACTGTTAAAAGGTGTGAGGATGACACAGTAGGTTTTATGATTTACTTCCCAAAGTAGCAAACTGTCACCTCTTCTATATTCAGCTCATTAGAATCAACGTACTGAGCAGAAGCTCGGCCACTACTCAGAGGGGAAGCAAGGCATGGGGGCGGGGAGCTTGGGAGTCAGAACTATCAAAGTGAAGACATTTTAAATCTGTCACAGACTGTTGCTTTGGTTCAATTTGACAGACTATTTTGGACATTCAATGGCCTTTTCCAATGTATTTCTTAAATATGTAAATTCCTTTGGCTCCACACTCTGGATGGGGGTGGGGGTGGGGGGACACTAGCATCGCCTGATGCTGTAAGAAAACAGGTGATGTGACATGAATCGCCGTGGCTCTGAGTGTTTGACCTCACAGCGCCTACTCTGAAGCCATTTTTGTTTTCTCTGCGCAGCATGAAGTGGGCTCTCATTGAAATCCACTTTCCACTGCTCTAAAGCATAATAGCAATAGTATTCACCGTGAGCTGCGCTAAGAGCACCTCAAAGCCAGTTCATTAAACCCTCCTGGCCACCCTATGGCTATGGCCTCCCTGCTTCACACACAGGAATGGTGAGAGTTGAAATAATTTGCCCAAGGTCCCTTAGCCAGTAAATGGTAGCACTTGGACTCGAACCCGGGAAGTCTGGCTCCAGATTTTGGACTCTTACGTCTCTACGGTGTTACATTCATTTTTCCTTCCGGTAGACTAACCCTTCCTCTAAGGCCCCCTAAAGCCAAGCATGAGCTCATAGCTCATACTAGGTAGCCCCTGCCTTGTTAGATGCTCTCAGAAATTCTCTGCAAAGCAGGAAGAGACTGAACTCTGATATTTATCGCCGCCACCACAGGGGTCTGCCGCCATGCTCCCTCCTTACCACACCGCTTTACGTTCTAGAAAACATTTCTTTCCTGACTCTCTCTAGGCCTAGAGATAATAAATGTTAGGGTCATCTGAGAGGAGGGAACCTCAATTAAGAAAATGCCTCCATCAGATCTGTCTGTGGACAAGCCTGTAGGGTATTTTTCTAATTAGTGATTGATGAGGAAGGGCCCAGCCCACTGTGGGTGGGGCCATCCCTAGACTGGTGGTCCTGGGTTTTACAAGAAAGCAGGCTGAGCAAGGCACGTGGAGCAAGCCAGTAAGCAGCGCCCCTCCATGGCCTCTGCATCAGCTCCTGCCTCCAGGTTCCTGCTCAGCGTTGAGTCCCTGCCCTCACTTTTCCTTTCCTACCCAAGTTGCTTTAGGTCATGGTGTTTTTCACAGCAGTACTAACCCTAACTAAGGCAGATTGTTTTCTTAAAAAATAGAGTTTCATTCTGTAGCCCAGGTTAGCCTAGATCTCACTATGTATCACTATATAGCACAAGATGACCTTGATCCTGTGACAATCCCCCCGTTTCAGCTCCCTAAGTCCTGGGATTACACACATGAACCTCCGTGTCCAACCTGCTTTAAATCTCTAACATCCCCTCAGTTCCCAAATGCTTAAGGCTGAGCCAGCAGCTCATGGGTCACCACTACGATACGCTGTCTTGACACAGGCTCAAAGGTAAGTCTTTCTTTTCTTTGTTGATTGTCTCAGATATTTAGTCACAGCAACGGAATGCTAGCACAGTAACTGCTCTCCGTTGCTATTAGACAACAAAATGGTCCCCCCCCCCAAAGGTCTGTTCTGTTACAGAACTTAAGGTACATGGGAAAATAGATTCCACAGGTGTGACTCATGAAAGGTCTTCAAAAGGGGAGACTAGCAGGGATAGGAGAGGAGAAGTATGTTTTCCTTTTATCTATCCTGGGTTTATTGGGACCCCTGTATTGGCCAGCTTTCAGTCATTGTGATGGAGGACCTGAGGTTAGCAACTTAGAAGAGGAAAAATTTATCATGGTGTCTGGTCTTGTTGCCTTTGGCCTGTGGTGAAGAGACACATCATGGCAAGAACATGTGGAGGGAGCTGCTTACCTCAAAGTGGCCAGGAAGAAAATGACCCACAGGAAGGGTCCAACTCCCAAATTCCAACTTTTATTAGGTCCCACCACTTACCAATATCGCCATCTGCTGGGTACCTAGCCTTCAAGCATGGCATTTGGAGGACACACCAGATCCAAAAACAACACCTGGGTTCAGCTAATTTAGATGAAGAGGGCCAGGCTGTACTGAAGCATGCCTTGAATCCCAGCATTCAGGAGGCAGAGGCAGGCAGATCTCTAGGCTAGAGGCCAGCCTGGTCTGCAGAGTGAGTTCCAGGACCTCCAGGGATAAACCAAGAAACCCTGTCTTGAAGATAGATAGATAGATAGATAGATAGATAGGATGGATGGATGGATGATGGATGGATTGGGTAGGTGGGTGCGTGGGTACGTGGGTATGTACATACATACATACATACATACATACATACGTACATGGATGGATGAAGAGGGATGAGGAGGATGAAGGGTTCAGACCAGTTGCCTCTACAGACTTCAGGGCACACCTGGAAATCTGTGTGGGAGTAGAACACAGGCCAGGCTGGGAGTGAGCACCTGCAGGCCAGGTAATCAAGGTAGCCCTTTGTTATGGACAGACAATAAAGAGCTGGGCTCCTCTTGGTAGAGCATCTCTCTAGAAAAGGTGAAGGATTGCGGAGGGTAAGCATGATGTTCTCCTGCCATGGATGCTGAAGGGATGGGTCTGTTCAGGAATCTATTCTGGATGGTGATTGAATCATTCCATTTTCTAGCCCAGTTCTGGGTATTATTTAAGTGTAGCAAAAAATAGGGAAGGTAGTTGTTGGAGGGGACTCTGCAGTCACTTGTGAGAATATTGCCAGCGTAGCTCAGACCTTTTCCGCCATCGATCCTGGCAGCTGCCCTCAAAACCTTCCCACAGAAGTCTTAAAAGTTATTGCCAGGCCTGGGAAATAATGAAGATGTTGACTAGTCAGAATCGCACCTGCGTTTGCAAGGTATGGCAGAGGCTGTGCGGTCTTGCCATTTGTCACACTTTGCATGAAGCTGCCCTAGAGCTTCATGCCTGCCATGGTTTGTGTGGCTGATCACACGTGTCTGCCCACATTAGTGTCGACTCCTGTGCTTGGCTCCCCTGCTCTGTTTAATACTTCAAGCTGAGTCCTTCGCTTCCTGCCATGTTGCTATCAAATAAAAATTATTTCATCTCCTTCTTTTTTCCCCTCTGCAGAGGCTAAGCCACTAGTGCCTCTTCTTACCTGAGTATTCTGGAGTGGCAGCGGGGGTGGGGTGGGGGGAAGCAGGGGGGAGGGGGAGTGTCTTTCAGGGAAGGCTGCTTTCCATTTTGTGCAAGTCAAGTAGTCAGATGACATACCCCCACCCCCCAAACATCACCAGAACCACAACCACTGTGATCACGACCATCAGAAACCGTGATAAAGGCTTGTATAAATCTCTGTTTGGGGTTAACTTGTTATGTACCAATAGAAAACCTACAGGTGCTCATACTATTTGCTTCTCTTGCCAGAATCATCTAAAAGCTTTGGACAGCATACATATGGCTGCACGAGAAGGTTTGTAAAGGCGATTTCAGTATGTGCATGCAGAGTTCCCAGGAGCTGAGGATACTCCTTAGGAGTTCTCTTCCCTTTGCAGAAATGGAAGGCATGCTTTACATGGTTCTACACAATACGCCCCGTTTCTCCAAGTGGCCCACAGATCTTTCGTCCTCTTGGAGGATCCTATTGAAGACTTAAGAGTATTGCTCTAATTTCTTCTGTAGTAAGTTCCTCATCTACCAGGGTCTAATTGCATTTCTCTGCCAATAACCCATACATATTTACATATAAATTTATACAGATCCAAAGCTCATGTACCTAGCCTCAATGAATTACTAATAGTTAATTAATAATAGCTTTACTAGGTGGTCAGAGTGACAAAGAAGAAAAGACATTCTCTCTTTCTCCAGGAGCCTATAACAGAATCACTAGAATGTAGCTGTCGAGGGAACTTAACAGGAGAGACTTCCAAGGCTCTGGAAGGATGGCGTGGGTGGGAGGTGCACCAGCGCAGGAAGAGCTTTTTATATTGAGAAGCAAACATAACGTTTACAGGGATTTTTGTAGCAGCTTGAGGACCATTACTCTTTCCCTGGGTAGAAAAGCAGCAGGAATGAGTGTGAAGTTTCTGATCTGCAGTATTATATAATACCTCATGGACTCTTTGAGTTTAACAAAAGCACTAAATAATCACAAGTGGGATTGGAGACATTCACAGGAGCCCTGAACACGCCCTTGGTTCCTAGGAAAGGATGAAGTTGAGTGCTCTTTGGCGGGTGGGGTTAGGGCCAAGATAGCTTTCCTTGGCAGGCTTTGTTTCAGGTCGATCTGAAAGGTGAATAACACAGTCTAAGCTCAGAAGTGAGTAGACTTCACAGACCAGTGGGATTCTATATGTGGAAGAGCCCCTGTAATCTTCAACCAGGTTTGCTTGTCAGTGACGGCACTGAAAGGATTTCCCCACAGAAAGTGCTGAGATTCCTGTGATTCCTCAACAAGCGTTTCCACTAACCAGGCCTTCTTGGTTCTTTATTCTAGAACAGGGCGTGCTTACAGCATCTGTCCACCAGCTGAGAACAGACAGAGGTAAGCAAAGCCAGCTGACGTGTGGACATCTGTCTGTCATTTTCTGTTTTTTCAAGACAGGCTTTCTCTGTGTAGCCCTGGATGTCCTGGAACTTGCTCTGTAGACTGGGCTGGCCATGAACTCACAGAGATCTGCCTGCCTTTGTCTCCCAAATGTTGGGATGAAAGGCGTGTGCCACCACCACCTGGCTGAAACTATCACTTTTTAAAAGCCCACAAACATATATTAATATTTTATTAATTCTTTAAGAATGCCATACACAGTATCTTAACCATACTCTCCTCCTCTCCTTTCCCTAACTTCTCCTAGTCATCCCTCCCAACTTTATAACTGGTTTATTTACTTTCTCTTTAGTAACTCACTGAGTCCACTTCATGCCTCCCACATACTCATAGATGTGGGGCTATCCAACAAAACATGGTCAGCCTACCAGAGGCCACACTCTTAAGGAAAACTGACTCTACCCACATCAGAGGCCATCATGGGTCCATAGCCTCTCGGTTAGGGGGCGCACTCATGAGTCCATATCTGTCATGCTGGAAAGTGGGCTGCTTTGATCTTATATAGACATCCACTGCAGGCTGTGAGTTCACCCATTGCAGCCAAGCCATTGGATGCTTCCCACATTTGCAGCCTTGCCCTGGGGCCAGGCTGATCTTCTCTGTATCCTTCCAATTGTAGTACATGGGCTGTCAAATCAGGAGCCCCCACAGGCATGTTTTAATGGCATGCTACCTTAGCTCTTCTACACTGAAAGAGGTCGGATAGGTGACTGGACATGGGCTATTTCTTTCACTAGGCATTGGGGCTAGCTCAGTGGTTGGTTTTCAATTTTCCCAATGCTGTGACCCTTTAATACAGTTCCTTATGTTGTGGTGACCCTCAACCATAAAATTATTTCATTGCTACTTCATAAACTGTAAACGTGGTACTGTTATGACTCAGCATGTACATATCTGATATGCGACCCCAGAGGGGTTGTGACCCACAGGGTGAGAACCACTGGTCTAGCTGGAGCCAATCTTCAGATGACTTAGAGAAGCTCCCCAAGCCTGGGTTTGTCTGCTGCATCTAAGCTTCAAGATGCAGCCTCTGAAAGGACCAGGGAGAGCAAGGACAAGGCCACTCGAGCAAGCTCCTTAGAGAGCTGCTCTCTTCTGTGCGTCTATAGCAAGGCCAAAGCCTCCAGATGAACCATGAAAAAGTCATCTCCTCATCTGGGGTGGGTGATGCCAAACATCTGGATGTTATATAATAAACCATTTGGGATTGTTTTTCTTGCTCTCTTAAAAATAATACCAACAATGAAGCCTGGGTTTGGAACTCTGTTTTCATGTCCTCTCCTTAAGGTCAGAGTGGTCTTGATGATTTTTCTTTTCCATTAAAAACTATGCATGCACACTCAGGAGAGAGACTGTGGAACTGGAACTGACATCTGCAGGTGACCATGAAGCTGTTCTGAGGCTCCTCAGGTTCTTTGTGGTCACAGTGCCTGACAGTAGAAGAAATGCCCAAAGCTAATGTCTGCAGGCTCTGGTGGCCTATGCTTTGAAAACCACACACCTCTGCACTGTAGCTTGGTTCTACACACAAGTTAATGACACATACACCTCTAGCAAATTCTGTTTCGAAACCCTACAATTTTGCAGGACACCTTGAAATAGAACAATGGATTCTTGGGCTTTCCGTGCCCATAAACCATAGCTTGATTATAATGCTGCCAAGTTCTTGGTGAAACTCAATGTATAGCCACAAGGAGAGAGCAGCCTGTCCCTTGCTATGTTACATGTCCTTTTGGTTGGGCCCCACCCCTTGCTACTTTCTTTCTGCTCATTTTCTCCCATGGCTCATACCACCATTCATTTATCCTGCAAAGAGATCTTTTGGCAAAAGTGGCACTGCCACTCCGAAGAGCAGTTGTCACCCTTTAAAAGCCTGTGAGCATCCTTTAATGGCAGGAACAGTTTCTCCTCGAGGAAAGCATTGTTGCAGAGAGACTGAGGTACAAGACAACTAAGAACTAAAAGTGGCGGTGCACATCTGCAATCCCAGGTGTCAGGAGGCTCCAACAGGAGAGCTGTGAGTTCCAGGCCAATCAGAGTCATACAAGGGAGACCTTGTCCTCCCAAAACAGAAGTAGGGGGAGGAAAAAAAATCAAGGAGAAGGGTGAAGAAGAGGTGGAAGAAGAGAAGGAGGATGAAGAGGAGAGGAAGAGGGTGAAGAGGAGAAGGAGGAAGAAGATGAAGAGGAGGAGGAAGAGGAGGAGGAGAAGGAAGAGAAAGATGAAGAAGAGGAGGAAGAGGAAGGAGGAAGAGGGGGAGGAAGAGAGGGAGGAAGAGAGGGAGGAAGAGGAGGAAGAGGAGAAGGAAGAAGAGGAAGATGAGGAAGAAGAAGGAGGAAGAGGAGGAGGAGGTAAAGAGGAGGAGAAGGAAGAAGAAGAAGAAGAGTCGGAGAAGGAAGAGGAAAATGAAGAGGAGAAAGAAGAGGAAGGAGGAGGAAGAGGAGGACAAGGAAAGATAAAGGAAGGAGAGAAGGGAGAGGAGAGAAAACAGCAATAGCAGTTTTTGAAGAAGATTAAACAACTTACCTCCTTCATAGTTGAGTTGGGACATAATTCCAGTCTGTCTGTGGAAACAACACAGTAGAAAAGCCATTAAAACCTTTGCTTTGGGAGACAGCAGGTCAGGGTGCAAGTCTGACCTCTGTCACTGTGTAACTTGAAGCAATTGTTTAGTTTCCCGAAACCTCCTCTGTTAAGTGATGAAAATAATGTTTCCACTAGGCTCTGTGAGGAGCGAATGAGTGTGAAATACTGGGTTTCAGTGACTTGCCTGGTGCAAAGTTTCTCTGATAATTAACTCTCATTATAGTCACCAATAGATTTTCCTGGCTCTCTCTAGGACTCAGCTTCTACAGGAACTGCTCTTAGGCTTTAAACAAAGTAGGTAATCTGGATTCAGCTCCACAAAGAGTTACTGGAACCAGAGACTTTTATTGTTCACTAGACAAGAATTCTGAAAGGGGATAGTTCCAGCACAGGCGTGGTGACCTAATAATGTTGCCATGTCTTGTGTGGCTGGGACTTGACCTGACTGGGGTTGATGAGGGAATAAAGGAAAGACATTGAAGTGACAAACACGGGAAGGCTTGTATAAGATGGATCATGTGTACTTTGATGGAGTGGTACCAACTTCCCAATCACACAGAACTTCAGCATGCTTATTAGGTTCAGCACAGGGGTCAGGTGGGTCATATGTACTTTGATGGAATGGTACTAACTACCCAACAACACAGAACTTTAGTCTGTTTTTATGTACAGCATCAGAGGCAGTGTCAGGAGCCATCTAGAAAAGGCTAAGGTTACCAGGTGACTTTCCTGGAGATGGCCCACTATCTTTGAATGGCTTACCATGGGTAAGTTCTGAAAGTCAAGGTCCCAAGAGACTTCATCTCAGGATTGTTTCTTGCAGCTCATATGCCTCTCCTAACACTATTACAAGTCTAACTATTCCTGGACATCAGCCTACCCTATTGGACAAATTTCCTGCAGATCAACATGAAGATGAACTTTCATGAATTAGTGCTGTTTAGATGAATTAAGGATTTTATAAAATTTCTGATTTGATTCAAACAATTTTAGGAAGAAAGGTTTAAGAGATGGTTTTAGTTGTTTTGCTAGAAACATGTAATAAAGCTAGAATCAAGAATAGAATGTACCCACTCCTCATAATAATAAGTAAAGGCTGCATAATAAAATATACAATGAGCTTTCATAATTACACTAAAAAGAGATATATAGGCTTTGGACAAACTTGTGTTCAAGGAAAAACATTCAAGTCCAAGGATAAAGCCACAGGTGTGCACTATAAGGCAAGGCCGTGTAAAAACTGTTGTTTTGAACTCATAATGAGCTTACAGTATGAAACACTGCTTTGAACATGTTATTGAGTTTTGTAACTCCCCTTTTGTGTAGCATTTTATCTATGATGTAATTCTTTCTTAAATCGAGAAGTTTTTTTTTTCTAAAGCTATAAAAAGATAGCAATAAAGAAAGGTGGTATAGCCATTTTCCACTTTACCTGGTATGTGTGTTGTCTGTGTGAGTGATTTCTTTTCTTTCCTGCCTTTTCTCTCTGGTTCACAAAGAGTTAACAAGCTCCACACCTCTCACCTGGCTAGGGGCTCCTGGCTGATTCACCTGAGAAAGGAGCTCTAGCAATAAATCCTTTTACTTAATTCCCTGCTGCTAAACAGCATGTGTCAACTAGCCAGAAACTAGTGCTTATTTAAGCACAAATAGTAAGAGCATTAAAGAGTATTCGGTGGTTATTAAAGCACAGAATAGTAAAAAAAAAAAAAAAAAAAAAAAAAAAAAAAAAAAAAAAAAAAAAAAAAAAAAAAAAAAAAAAAGAGTGGAGTTTCCCCAGTGCTTATTTAAGCAAAAGAGCTAAGTTTCTCCAGCACTTAGTTATGCACACAGAGTTAAAGGAAAAAGAGGCCAGCAGTTTTCAGCCACAGAATAAGCAGGACAGTGTTAAGTTTCCAGAAGCCAACAGCTTCCAGCTCCTAGTACAGTTCGAAGGCCAGAGATTTGGCTTTTGTTGAACGCTGTGTTCCACCTCAGCTCTGAACCCCAAAAGGCCAAGGCAGACCCCTCTGTAGGAGGTCTCTGTAAGTGAGCAGGCTCCAGCTACAAACATCTCAGAGGAGGAAAGGGCTGTTGCTAGATTTTGCACACACTGGTCAATTGTCTGTAGACATTTGATGTCTATGGATGCTTTGGATCAAAGATCTAAAAATGTTTTCTGTAAAAGACCAATTAATTAATAGCCTACTTTTTGCATCCATACGGTCTCAATTTCATTCTCACAGCATGAACATAGCCATAGACAACAGGAAAACAGATACATGTGTATGTGTTCTAATAAAACTTTATTTTTCCCAAAGAGGTAACAGGTAGGCATAGCCAATGCCTGCCTTAGACCACTTGTGGTATTTCTGAGTATACAGGTAGATTTGATTAGCAAAGAACAGGGAGTCCATGCTTAGTGAGCATGCCACAGTGACAGTGGTGTTGTTCCTAGGAAAGCCAGTTCCTGCCAGAATCAAACCATCAGGAAGCCGGGGACCACACATACTGAGACATGCAAGTAAATACATACCCAGGGACTCCCTGGGTCTGCACTCGAGGTCCAGGCTGCATGTCCTATTTCTTCTAAGGCACGAGTGTATTTACAGGGAGTGGGAGGGCACATGGACATAATTCATAAAACTAAGATCACTGGCAGAGATGAAAACAATTCATCCTCCCTTGATAGAGCATTTGTAACCGAACCTCCCATCATCCCTGGAGATGTTGGAGCTGTACAGTATCTTCATTTTCTCCCTTCCATCACCCCTGTGGCTGGGACTTCACTCTTACCTTAGCTTAGATAGTAAGTTCCTCTGATGTAGGAAATTTCCTTGCATCCTGAAGAAAGCCTAATATTATTCCATGGTTTAAGGAAGGCACCAAGTTACACACTTAGTGCAAAAGGGAATAAATATACAAATATAGAGAAGTAGAAGATACACTCTTCCCCCCCCCCCAGGAACATACACTTCCTGATCCCTTTGAAACATGTGCTTTCTAGGGAGGCTACCATGGCACATCACCCAGCAGGATTTTCCCAGTTGCAATTACATCTAGATCCAGATTTTCAACCACAAAAGAAAGTTAATCTGGTCTGGTTGGAATGTTCTCTGTATCCCTTGAACAAAAATGGTTCCTCTTTGTTTACTGACTGGAGTTTGCACTAGACTTCAGATCACACGGGGAGATTCCAATGATCTTATCCACCTTCCACAGAGCAGCTAACCCACACTGAAGGAGGTAACCGATGTGAAGGGGATTCGTCAGACATAGTTCTCACAGTTCTGAAGGGGACTCATCAGAAGAGCTCCCCCACCCCACCATCTAGGGTAGTGTAGCAACTCAGCCCCTGAAACACAATGAAGCAAGGAAGGCTGCAGCCGGGAAACAGCACAGCTGGGGAGGGCTGGACTAGGGCCTGGAAGTTGGGCCAGGTTGGGTTGAGAATAGAATAAGGACTCACCATGGACAAAAACTGTAGCTTCACGAGTAGACTCTGAAACATGAAACACGAATTCAAATATCGGCTTTGCCACTCACTAGCTGTAAAGTCAGTCAAGTTTCCTAAGTCCCCACATTTAGCTTCCCCAACCCTGGAGTGGGAATAAGCAGGCTGAACTCTCAAGGGCATGGGGGGGGCGCGTAAGCAGGCTTATAACATATGTAGGACACTAATGGAGTGTATGATAACGTATGGAGGACCATAATGTCAATGTGTACTGCCACCACTCCCCAGCTGAACAAAATCTCACTCGTCTTGGATTTTTTGGCTTTAGTTTTTTTTTTTTTTTTTTTTTTTTTTTTTTTTTTTTTTTTTGGCCTTCCTGGTCCATCTTGGGATTTGTGAACCATCTGTGTGTCCAAACAATCTGAGACATGACCATTCCATCGACTTCTCAGCATCCCTGGAGTTAGGCTCCCGTGTGTGAGCTCCTGCTTGCTGTATATTTGCTTCAGCTTCTCTCTCCTCTGCTTTGCCAATCACTGGTCTGTGATTCTGGCCTTTTTTTGTCACAGTCTGTTGTGACTTCTATAACAAAACACCTTAGCTGGGAAACTTTAAAGAGCAAAGAATGCATTGTTCATTCACTGTTCTGTGGGGTGGGAATTTGAAGACCAAGGTGTTGGGAGATTTGGTGTCTGGTGAGAGTCCTCTCCTTGCTGAACAGGTGATGAAGTGTGGGTGTTCCTCACCTGACTGAAGGGGGCCAGACAACACTTTTCAATCACCTCCATTATATAGGCATATCTGAATCATAACTGAATCACATCTCCAGTGGCCGCACCTCCTAATATGATCACACTATATATTGGGTTTCAACATACATTAGGGAATGGGAGACAACATTCAGACCACAGTAGGTCTATTAGGTTCAACTGTTCCTGAGTGTCGGTATACCTGAAGTGTGTCAATGTATCCATGCTGGCTCTTACTCCTGGGCAAATAATCTTGTGGGTTTTCAATTCTCTCCCCATTGCTGGATATCTCCTAGCTATGATTTCTTGGCATGGCCAGCCTATGCTAGGAGGCCATTCACTCTGGTGAAGGGGTCCCAGTGTGTGATACCCACCCACTCCTAAGGGAAGTTAGTACACCTGTGTTTTGCCAACTGTTGGAAACAGAGGCTGCTTAGCAACCATCTTACCCCTCCCCTTCCCCCCCTTCCCCACTCACACCTCCACCTCTCTCACCACAACAGGTAGATGACTTTGTGTGTCCATGGTTCCCAAAGTCCAGGACACACCTGTAAATGTCTCCAGGTGATTCTTTGGTATTCACCTATATAGAGTCTGTTCTGTTTCCTGCTGGTCTCTTCTAGATCTTTAGTCTGGAAATGAGGCATAACGACATCCTCCAAGCAAAATCCAAGAGATAGTCTACACCTCTCCTGGGAGCCCAGGCAAGAGAGTGTAGACATAGCAAGCCCAGTCATGGTCTCAGCAAAAAATTCCAGACTCAGTTATACAGGGCTCCTTTGGGGGTTGGGGGTGGGGGTGTCCTGTTAGATGCAAATGAATGTCAGGTTAAAGCAGACAAAAGATACCTGGAAATTACCTGAGAGCAAAGGGTCTGCCCAAATGACAGATCTGCTGCTGCCCCAGGATTCCCGGGGGTGTTTCCCTTCTCTTCATCCCATTTAGCAATGCAGCTCCGATAATACTAATGTTGCCTTCTGCCTCGCTCAGACCTTTTGTAACATCACCAGAACTAGAGCCAATCCTCAGAACACCCTTTTAAAAGTGAAAACACAGAGGGGCAGGCTTGTGCCTATGGAAGAGAGGAGCTCAGACAACAGGAAGGAGGCGTATGATTCCCCCACTGGACAAGAAGGAGGGAAAAAAAAAAAAACCCGAAGAGCAGTGGTGGGGGAGGGGTAGTCAGGCAGGCAGCCTTGAGGACTTAGGCCTCACAATAACTGAGGACGCCTGGCGCCTGCGGCGGGGTCAAATGGGGTCAGACAAGCTTATCCCTGCGCCTGGGAATTAAGGGCATCCCGAGGACAGCTGTAGAACAAGAGTCTCCTGAGCTCTCCCTTTCTAGGCAGGTCAGGAACCGTGGAGGCAGGAGCTCTCTCAAGGTAGTGGCAGTAGCGTGTATTTCTCACCCACGGAAACGAAGTCGGGCTCCGTGCAAAGCCCAGACGAGAGACAAAGAATAGCTGTCAGAATTGTTCGCTTCCTCGAGAATCGATGCTTGGTGTACGGCCCCTAAAGCCAAAACCAAACTAAACACTCCTGGAAATATCAACAGACTTTGCATCTGTGACAGATCCCCTAAAACTGTTTCTTCGGGAGCTCGTGACAACAAATGCATGCCTTTGCAAATCGCCCCAAAGACACCTGGGACATCGGCGGGTCCTCCACTCCCACCCCACCCCCTGCCTCCGGCTCGCCCCAGAGGACTCAAGGCCTGGGTGCATCTGCTCGAAGACTGGAAAACTTTTGCCAGGCAAGGCTGGTCTGGCGCAGACAGGGGCGTGTAGTCACGCAGCACGGCACTGCCACCTTGTGGCCGGCGGCTGCATCGTTGATGACAGCATCTAGAGCAGGACTGGAGCCTGAGGCTAGGCAGCAGCGCACGTCCGCAGGAACGCACTAGGCAAGCAGGAGCAGGGGCGGAGCGTGCCGGCGCCGGTCACGTGGGTTAGCAACAGGCAGCAGCCAATGACAGCGCTAGTCAGGTGGCGCGTGCGCTTGGAGACTCCGGGAAGGCGTGGAAGGCTCTGCCTCTGCAGAGCGAGCTGGCTGGGGGAGCGGCAGGGGATTGTGGTTGGAGTTCCAACCTTGCTGTGGAGCTGGCGAACCAGATCTTTAACAGAGACACACACCCCCGGAGGGGACAGCGAGCGAATGAGGAGATGGCAGAAAGGAGATGCCCTTGTCCCCCTGAATCAGCCACTTGTTGCTTTGCCAAAGCCTTAGGAATGAGTCTGTCACCTAGATTCTCATGCCCGGGTCAAAACAGTAAGGATGCTCCTGGTAGTCAGTGGCTTGGTGCCCTAGAACTTCTTGTTACAAATGGATATCAAGACTAAAGTATCAAGCCTAAAGGACTGGTCAGCGGAGGACAAAGCAGAGAAAGGCAGGAACTGGGTCACAGAGAAAACAAGTCGACTTAGTTGGTTTTTAATTTTCCCTAGTGGAAAAGCCACATCCAAAAGTACAAAGAAATGACTTTTATGGTAATCCCACCATGTTGACATAAACCAGCCCACCCTTGAACGCTGAGATGACCCCACTACAAAACGGCGGGTGGGGGAATCAGAACGGTCTCTGACAAGCCCAGTCTCCAAGGGGTTCTCCTGGTTTTCAGGGCCCAGCACGTTGTTTCTTGTGAATGGCCTCTCTCTCCCTCTCTACCTTCTGGTCGTGGTTCCTCTTGCATATTGCCCCTCTGTAACAAATTTAGGATTGCCCACAGACGATATCTAACCCATCCCTGTACTTCGGGCCACTATGAAGGACTATAAGCTGTTTAACCATTATAGGATGCTGTTACAGAGGCAAAAATGGCTCAGACTCCAGAACCTAGCCATCCTTAACATTCCCTTCCGTGTTATTCTTTGATAGCCTGCTCCCACGGCTAACTACTCAACTGTAGGGGTAACTCTCTAGTCTCATCGTTTATCTCTTTCTCTTGAATGTCATTCAGGGTCAGATTGTCCCTGAGGGTTGTGGAAATGACCTACCTGGCTGTCAAGAACAGGAAGCAGTTTAGGGCATCTTCCAAGACAGCTTCCTTCAGAGTAGCCATGTCCACAGACCTTACTCTTTTCCTAACATCGCCTGAGCCAGAGAGCTCGGAACATCGGATTTAAAGTAAAAACACAGCATGTCAAGCTCGTGCCTGTGAAACAGGGAACTTAGGGAACTGGAAGGAGACATAAGACAGTAAGACAGACAGACAGACACGAGAGGGGGTAAGGTAGCTAACCTTGAGGACTCTCTAGGCTTCACACTAAATGAGAACTCCTGATGCCTTCCGCATGGCCAAATGGGGTCAGACAAGCTTATCTGACTGAGTATTTTTTTTTCTTTTTTTATGTGTACATTAACCCCTGAGTTTATCTGTTACTTTATACAACAGGCCTTGTAGCCCCACTAAGTCCTGGCTAATAATTATATTCCTGCAAGTTTCTGGCTGTTACATTTACTTTGAGTCCATGAATAGGTATTGAGTTCTAAGTGGCAGATCCCCCATAACCACGCAAGTACCAGAGGATGCCATTGCATCGAGAGAGAAACTGGCCAAGTGAGGCAGATTCCTGAAATAAGTGAGCAGGGATCACCCTGCCACCACAGTCAAGGCTAAACCTCCTTTCCTACGCTGGTTGATAGCTCTGCATCAGCTTTCTCCAGCTCCTGACTCCGTCTTCAGTTCTCCTTGGGGTTTCTTTGATCATGGAACAACTGTCCCTGTGTTTAACAGTTATAAACACTTCGAGAATTATGGGCTGGGGAATCACAGAGGAGACAAAGCGATGCCTGACTCCATCCTTGGCTCTTGCTTTTGACAAAAATCCCCAACTTTCAGCACGTTCTGGCAGTCTAAACTTGGTTTTCTTCAGCTCCAGGATAAGTAAGTTTCTTACTTGGCAACTGTGCAGGGTTGGGACTCAAGGTCCCAGCTTTCTCATCTACAAATTGAGGAATGTGAACTAGAGTTACCGTTTGGTAATTTTTTTTTTTTCTGTAGCTGATTCCCAAAAAAAAAAAAAAAAAAAAAAAAAAAGAGTCAGTGTAAAAGCCCAGTGTATGAAGCACACAGGTTTGCTATGATGGGCCCCGAGTCCTCAAATGCTTACTTTTTACCCGTTAAAAGGCTCCAAGGAATCTGTGTGGAACCCCAAGGTTACTGCAAGCACAATTGGAAATTCCCGGTGCTGAAGGATAACTTCAAGAAAGCTTCCATTTCTAAAACCCTAGACGCCAAGATTTTCTAGCTCTGAATGTTTTTGCGACGAGCGTTGAACCCCGGATGTCTTTCTTCCTGTATTACTAGGTTACAGGAGACAATCTTGCCAGCTTTATGAAAGCCAAACCAGGTTTTCTTGCTCCCTGAGCAAGAACAAAGCTGATGCCTATGCCAGAGAATAAAGTTAGATCTCAGAGGAACTTGCTGTCGTGAGGAAGGCACCACACTCCAGATGCCCTTAACTAGTCTTGTAACTTTGATCAAGCTAAGAGACCTTATTAACTTATTCATATCTAGAAAACAAGGAGTTTGAGTAACTTACTAATCCTGGGCATGCAAAAGATCTCTCCTAGATTCAAGACCATCGGTTCTGAACCCGAGTCTTGAATCCTTTTGGGGAAGACAAACCCTATCACATGGGTCACCTAAGACCGCCAGAAAACACAGGTGTTTACATCACGATGCATAACAGTAGCAACATTACAGTTATAAAGTAGCAATGAAATAATCTTATGGTTGGGGGTCACCACACCATGAGGAACTATATTAAAGGATGGCAGCATTAGGACGGTTGAGAGCCACTGTTCAAGGCCCTAATGAGGTTCATTTTCCATCCTGCCTCCAGGCTGGGTCCCTTGATCACCCCTCTAATATGTTCAGTTAGGAGTAAAGGGGACTGAGTAAAGGGGACTGAGTAAAGGACACACCAAAGCATTAGACTGTGTACAGTAACTGACCCACGGTTGTGTTTGCACAGGTGGTTTGAGTTCACAGCCGTCTTTGACCTCAGCTCAGTAAGCACGGCCTCCACCTCCAGTTCTGCAGGACATTCAATGTGTGCATGGGCTTGTGGTGCACATTCAGGAGGGCAAATTCAGAAATCTAATACTCCAGAGTTAGAAGAATGCTTAAAAGAAACAGGGTTTTTAAATCCTGGGTTAAAGACCTAGGGTTAAGCCCAAAAGACAGACAGACAGACAGACAGACAGATGCAAACACACACAGAGATGCATACACACACACACACACACACACACACACACACACACACACACACACACACACACGGTGGGGGGGTGGGGTATTTATTGTCTCTAAACAGAAAAGTTCTAGGACCAGACATAAGAGCAACAGCTCTGCTGCAGCAATGGCCAGGTTATAAGTTAACTTTATGAGTCATTGGGTATCTGGAAAGAGACTATAAAGAAAAGAAAGGGTAACCTGTGAGCTTTGTGTTGGAAATAGCTGTGACCAGTTGCCTCTGGAACAGGGACAGTTGACTGCAATAAACTTTACAGCCTTGGCACCTGTCTGTTGAGGCTGGAATTGGAAGTAAACTTTGGACTGAGTAACTGGTGTGAAGCTGCGTTTAAAAGGGCAGCCAGAAGAGACTTTATCCCAAACAGGAAATAATCCGTTATCCGATGGATGGATACATGGGATCTGACTTCCTTGATGACCTCTGGAAGGTTACCTGTAAGTGCCTTGTCTAGGTCAATGTCTACCAAACAAGTGAGAGAGACTCAGCTAGCTTTTACCGAGCTAGATTTTAGTTACTTAATCTCCTGATTTTGAAATAGGGAAGCACTTAAAAATAAAACTGAAGGTGTTAGCTATTGAGAACATGCTTTCTGCAACTGTTCCCGTTTGGAGGAAAACAACACATTATACAAAACGTTAACTTCTATTCAACCATCACTTCTAACGTTGGCAGCCATCCATTATCCGGTGATTATTGATTAAGCACACCATACAGTCTGCTTTTGAGAAACAGAGCCTACTCTTCAGAAATTGTAAGCACCGAATAGGAAGCGAGGTTCTACCAGAAACCCTGAAGAAAATAGACATTATTTTCTTCTGTTTAATTTTCAAAACTTTCAAATGGCAAATTTTCTTCTAAACAGGAGATAGAGCCAAGTGAGGTGGCTCGCTTCTGTAATACCAGCCCTTCGGAGGCCGAAGCAGAAGCATCTCCAACTTGATGCCAACCCTAGCTACGTAGTGAGACTCTCTGTCAAAAACCAATGTTAGGAAAAATAAAACAGAACATGACAGAGAAAAGTATTGAGCTGAGCCTGTCGGAGCTAACCTAAAGGGTCATTGCCAACAGCTATGTGGCACTGAAACAAGACGTCCTTAGCTCTCAGACTCTGGGAAACTTCTAAATAGGTTGGACTAGGTGAGATCTCTGCCCACAAAGATTAGCTGTAATAATAGGTAACACTGACCAAGACAGACACTTTGCAATGTTCATCAGCTAGTCCTTAAAGCAGTCCTGTGTTGTATGCAGTATTCTTTCCTCATTTCCACAAGACAGAGCTGGGTCCAAGGTCATCCAGGGACGAAAGGGTAAATCTAAGTTTGATTTTTTTTTTTTTCCTCCATATTCTAAGTTGCATGACACCCTTTCACAATACTGAACTGCCTGGGAGGAGAGAAAACCTAATTCTTTTTTTTTTTTCTCCCTTTTGCTTATTCAGGGATAACCCTTATTTGGAGAGCTTAAGACCAAAACTATTTTCTATTTCAGATTCTAGAACACTTGCATGTATATAACTAGGTGGCTCAGGAACAGGACCCATGAGTTAACATGAAGTCCATTTGTTTCATATGTACCATATATGCATGTCATAAAGATCATTTACACAACATTTTTTTTTAAATGCACCTATGTTTTACCTATAACTTGGCACTTGAGGCTAGGAATGGAAAGTGCTACTTGGAACATCGTGTTAGCGCTCAAGAAGTCTGGACTTTGCGCTTCTGGATGCATGTGTTACTTTTCTGTTGCTATGGTAAAACATCATGACCAAGGCAACTTATGGAAGAGAACACTTATGTGGTATTATAGCTCCAGAGGGGAAAGAGTACATCCTGGCAGGGACAGCATGGTACTAGGAGGTAGGCATAGTGACAGGAGTAGCCAAAGAGAACAAAGTGCAAGTAGGCAAGGGTGTTTACTACCAGGACTAGCCCCCAGCGATACAGTTCCTCCAGCCAGGCCGTACTTCCCAAACTTCCTCAATCAGCACCTCCACTTGGGGACCAAGTGTTCAAATGCTTGAGGCTACGGAGGACATTTCTTACTCAAACCACCACACTGGTTTAGATTGTCACCTGGATTTACTTGGAGTTGCTAACAGGCACAGCAATGCCTTGGCCAGTACTCTCTAAGCCTCCAGGACCCTCCCAAAAGTGATCACTGAAGCAAGAGGTAGAAATATTTACCTAGGTAGAAGGGAAGTAGATCCAAGAGATGGTGTGCTCACACCCACCACAAGTGTAGGAGGCCTCTTACATCTAGCCTGGCTTCTAAATGTCCCTTCAGCTGTTCAATAACACAGCATCATGTGTGATGCTAGAACATGGTACTTAAATCCCGCTCAGAAAGCTGTGGTGGCCCAGACATTAGATCAGGGTCACCTGATACAGTTTCTGGTTTACCCTGTCCATTGCTCCCCCAAGGACACTTACAAAGGGTTCACACCCTCCTCTGCATAAAGAAGAAGCCCATTTAGGACCCTCCTGCTGAGTGACTAAAGACTCCCAGTCCCTGGGATGAAAATACAGTCAGGATTTAACAACATCACCTCTGCCTCCACAGACCTTCAGGGATGTTTTCGTTTTTAAAATATCTAAAACAAATTAATGAGTTGAAGAATGTCAACCATAAGAAGTTTCACGTTTTGTCATGACAATACTGGGGCTGTCAGAAACAATAAAAAGAAGATCTTTTGCATGATCAATAAAGAGAAAGCAATTATGTATATTTTCAGGAATAAGAATAGAAGAGTTAATTCTTTGTGATTTGTTTGTATTAGATCATCTTGGATCTAGATCGTAGCTATAAATTATACTTCCCACAATAAGTCCAATTTTGTGTGTAAAGATATACTTCTCTTTCAATCTAGATCTGTTTTTAGTTTTTGAAGAATGCCCCCCATTCTGCTGACCACGCATCTGATCTGTGAACCACACTGTTTGCTCCCTGGGGTGACAACTACCATTTGGAAAAACCCTCTTGAGGAAGAAGAGAATATTTCAATAAAAAGAAGTCTGGCTTAAATCTAGAAGCCCAAGCACTGATTCTATCTCTGCCACTATGTAGATGTAAACTTACAGGATACTTCTCTTCTCTGTTTCAAAAGAGGGAACAACTTGGGAGTCGTACTATGTGCTTATAATCTCAGTCCCTGGAATGCAGAGGCAAGGGGGACAAGAGTGCAAGGCCAGTCTTGGAGGCATAGCAAGTTCAAGGTCAGTCTTGACCCTATCTCAAAAGAAAAGAAAAAAAGAAGAAAGAAAAGAAAAAGAAAAATGACAAAGAAAGGCAAAAAAAAAAAAAAAATATGGGTGATATCTTTTAAAGATTCCATTGTGAGCTATTCTTGTGAGCAAAAGCAGATTTGCTTTTGATGATATTGAGTCTACCCAGATGAATTGCCAAGGACTGAGGACTAGAGAATGAACCAGGGGCCCTGGAATCAAACACAGGACCAGAGGCAAAGACTGTTACCCAATTCCCAGGAAATTTCAGGTAGAGTCCAGGTAAAAGGAGACATTCCTGATTATATACTAGAGCACAAAATATTAGGACAGAAGGGACTCTGGGCGTGACATTGGCAGAATGGTTTCTTGTCCCTTGATTCAGCCAAATATATTTTCATCAGTAGAAAATATTTTTCATTATTTACTCATGTGTATATCAGTCTCTGTGTATATGAATCTATTTTTTGTGTGTATATGTATCTGTCTGCTGAGTACTATGCTTCTGTGTGCCTGTCCGTCTATCTGTTCGTCTGTCTGTCTGTGTTTGGAATAATGGGGACACAGAAACCCGTGATGGTAAGAGCTTACAAGGAGATTATTAAAGCTCAGAAATGTTCTAGGATGAGGAATGACTTTCAAATCCATCTATCTATCTATCTATCTATCTATCTATCTATCTATCTATCATTGTGACTGTATGTATGATGTATATATGGGTGGATACTTAGTTTGGGTTTTATTGCTATGAAAGAACACCATGACCAAGGCAAACCCTTATAAAGAAAAACATTTAATTGGGGCTGGCTTACAGTTCAAAGGTTAAGTCAATTATCATCATGGTGAAAATCATGACAGACATGATGCTGGAGAAGGAGCCAAGAGTTCTACATCTTGATCTGCAGGCAGCAGAAGGAGACTGTGTTCCACACTGGGCAGACCTTAAGCATAGGAGACC
Source organism: Arvicanthis niloticus (assembly GCF_011762505.2). NCBI lineage: Eukaryota > Metazoa > Chordata > Mammalia > Rodentia > Muridae > Arvicanthis > Arvicanthis niloticus. The sequence continues at coordinate 19,529,214 of NC_047665.1, forward strand.
TCAAAACCCATTCCCACAGTGACACACTTCCTCCAATAAGGCTACACCTACTCCAACAAGGCCACACCTCCTAAAAGACCATTCCCCTTGCACCAAGTATAAGTCCATAGGGACCATACCTATTCAAACTACCACAGTTTGTATGTGGGCACATTTAGAGGCCAAAGAAAATCTTGTGGAGTCAGTTTTCTCCTTCCACCTTCATGTCAGAGTTCTGAGGTTTGAACTCAGATTATTAAGCTTGCACTGTTGAGGAATCTCTCCCAGCCCCTCACATATGTTTTAAATGCTTAAAAATTCAAACCTGAATGTTGTTTCTGCTCCCTATAGACCTAGTAACTTATGACCAACAATTTAGTATGACTTTAAGAAAGGAACCTTTGCTCAGAATTACATGGAGATCATCCTTGTCCCAGTTTTGTTTTCTGTTGCTCTGATAAAGGCCTGAGCCAAAGCAGCGGAGAGGGTTAATTTTATTTTGTACCTTACAGTCCATGATAAAGGGAAGTCAGGGCAGAAACTCAAGGTATAAACCTGGAGGCAGGTACTGAAACAGAGTTCATGGAGGGATGCTGCTTATTGCTTACTGGCTTGCTCCTGATGGTTTGCTCAGCTTGCTAACTTATACCTCCCTGGACCACCTGCCCAAGGGTAGGACTACTCACAATGGGCTGGACCCTCCCACAGAAGTCATTAATCACGAAAATGCCTCCACAAAATTACCTATAGATCAATCTTTTGCAGGTATTATCTCAAGTAAGGTTCCTTCTTCCCAAAAGAGCTTAGCTTCTATCAAGTTGACTAAATAAATAAATATTGACACAGTTGATCCATTGTTAATTTGATATACAAATGTAGCACTATTTACAGCCTTTTCTTCCTTGTTTATCTCCCAAGATCTCATGTTAATATAAAAATATAAGCATAATATAACTTTTTAAAAAATCTGTGGTCTTTAAAAAAAACCCTCAAACATTTTAAAAGTTGAGTGTCTAAAATACCCAACATCTCTTTAAAAGCCCAAAGTGTTTCAACTGTGGGCTTCTAAAAAGTCAACAATAAGTTACATCTTATTTTAAGAGAAAAGTATCAGAGCACAGTCACAATCAAGTCAAAGCAAAACCCAAGTCCAAAAATATAAATCGCTCACTGTCTGACACCTTGGGCTCAGTCACCATCTTCTACGCTCAAAGATGTCTTAGGCATCTTCACTGTTCAGCCTCTGCTAACTCCAGGACACACACCTTGTCTGCTAGTCTCAGGCCAGCTCCCTGCCACCAACTGCTGTCCTTGGTAACTATCCCAGGGTCCTGGTATCTCCAATACCTGGCTGGGGTCTTCACAGTAACTGAGGCTACACCTTCATAAGTAGGGTCTTCACTGTAACTGAAGCTACACCTTCATACATAGGTGTAGGCTCTCTTTGGGAGATCTGGCAGTGCCACATGGTTCCAAGCTACACCTTCTCTCAATCCTGGGATTTCCATTGCAGCAACTATATAAGCACCATTGATTTTCCTTGACTCTCATTTCCTAGTCCCACCAGACTTACTGGCTTCATATTTCTGTTACAGTTTAAATGAAGAATGTCCCCCACCTGATCAGGTATTTGAACAACTGATCCCTAGCTGGTGACACTGTTTGGAAAGTTGTAGAACCTTTGAGAGAAAGGACCTGGGTAGAAGAAGTCGATCGCTTGGGTAGAGGGAGCTTGAGCTTGCCCTGTTCCTCTTCTTGCCCAGTCTCTGATTTCTAGCCCATAACAATGTGAGCAAGCAGCCTCATACTCCGGCATCCATGACTTCTAGACACCCTCACTATGGCAATGGAATGAATACTCAAACTTGAGACTAGGCAAATATTTCCTTCTTTAAGTTGCTTTTGGCCAAGTATTTGGTAACAATCTCAAGAAGTAACTAATACATTTCTTCTTCCTCTTTACTCATGTTTCCTCCCTTGAAATGTCCGTGAACTCCCCTGTCCCCTTAAATCCTCCTCTGTTCATGTCTATCCCGCCCATGCAGGCATTCCCAAAGATAGTTCTCTGTTCAAAAGAAATTATTAGTAGGGCAATTATTAGTAAATCTTTTAAGAAACGGGGGTTCTTTAATCCTATTCTATTATCTATAAACATAACTGTGTCTATTTTTTTAAATCTGTAATAAAAAAAAAGTTTTAAATAGCCAGAAAGCACTGATCATTCCTCAAATTCTTCTCTCAGTTTTCCTCAGTCCCCAGCCAAGAGCACAGTGCCCTCTTCCTGTGAGAATTTATCCCTTGGAAGTCCCAAAGTCACTGTGCGCTTGCCCTCTCCATCCGCCCTGATGTTTCCCATGCTTTATTCCATCCAAGCTATGTGGAAAGAGCATGGCTTTTAAGTAGGACAAGTCTATGAAAGGAGACCGGTGAGCCGCTCCCTTCCCATGATGCCAAGGTGCAGAGACCCCGTGTGCCTCAGACTACCATGAGTGAATGTAGCCGAGCGGCAACATACTGTTTGCCTCAGATATTCCTATTAGAGAAAACGAGACCCAAGTTAATGCAAGGGGAATGACCAGTAACACTTAGCTCCAGAATGTTCCCAGATGAAGTTTTACATATAGGTATCTTGATATCCTTGAGCATCTGTTAGGTACCAGGAGCCATTCTCAAAACTAAGCATGCAGTGCAAAATAAAGACACCCATAGTTCCCCCTCTTCTTCAGGAGCTAATGTTCTAGGAAATAAAGATAGGCTCGTAAATACACAGAGGGCTGAGAAGAAAATGAAACTTAAAACTACCCAGAAGGAGCGAGGCATACACCCTAGATCCAGCACGCAGAAAAGTCTTTTGTTGCTTCCACTCCTGGCTGGTTTTATTTCCAGACATGAGGCCTGTCGCTCCAAAGAGGATGTTTTGCCGAGTTAAAGGATGGTACCTAATATGAGACATAAAGATCGGTAAGAGATAAAGGAATTAAAGAGAAAATTCAGTATATAAGTTACAACCATAATTTTGATTCCACCAAAGAATATATATTAGCAAAAAAAAAAAAAATGCATTAGAAACCCATCACTGTTCTGCAGCCTCTGAACATTCCTGAGCTACCTAACAAAAATGAAACATTATTAGTAAAGCCTGCCATATAAGAGCTCGTGCCTTTCTAATGCCAGCCATACGGGGGCAGAGGGAGGTAGATCTCTATGAGTTCAAGACCCAGTCAAAACTAAAACTACTGGTGGAAACCAACTGGATCTGTGTCAAGATTCACTCTTTCCTGGTGAGTTTTGAAGATCCAAAGCACATCCATATTCTCTAAAAATACAAGATTAAAAAAAAAAAAAAAAGGAGTCATATTATAATGAACAAAGTACATGAAAATTTTCTTCCCTGAGAAATTGTTGACTTCCCAGAGTGGAATGACAAACTCAAGCATGCTCAGAAGTGTTCTCGTGGCTTCTAGGGACAAAAGGGCAAAGGAGATGGCAGAGACCAGATCTCATTACGTGCTCTCCAGTGCTATGTCCTTCCCACATCAATTTCTTACTGTGCTGCTTCATGTAATGAGTCTTTCACAGTAGCCAATGGCCACAGTGTCTGAGATTTCTAAGCTTCTAATAAGATGAGATGAAGTACCCTTTGTTGAAGTCAAACACCTAGCTACGCACACTACCTGCCCATATTCACTGGGTGTCAAGGAGTTCATTTAGATATTAGATTCTAATGGGACCATATTGAACCTTGTGCCTTTAACACACTATTTTTGATAACAATGTTTTTTAAAAGGGGGAAAAAAATGGGAGTTTTAAATGTCTCCTGTTTGAACTTTGCCTGGGTTCATTCCTGAACTACATTTCCCATCATCCCTTGCATTTAGATATTGGTATGGAACTGAGACACTTCCTGGTCTAGAATAGCCCGCCCTCATCCTGCATCTCTTCCCCTAAGAGTCCCTTTCTTCTTTTAAACAAACCCGTGGAGATGGAAGAAATATTACAGAAGGAACTTGCATCTGTAGATTATAACACTTGTTCAAGGTACTACCTGACACTCAGAAAGACTCACTCACAGGAAGATCTTCTTAGACACAGTTTTTCTTGAATCATGTGTCAGATTGGTGGGCATTTTCTAAGATGTTGACTAGTGTAGCACATTAATAAATGCGTATGTTCCCAGGGTTGTGTTCTTAACCCCAAAAGATTTGTATATTTTATTTCACATGAGAAATCTGAGAGAACAGGTTCTTTTGGTCCTACCTTTCTCTCTTTGAAATTGGGCAAACTAAGACACTAAGACAGTGCTAAGCACTGTACCCAAGATCACAGAGCAAGCAAGAGGAGGGGGTACTGGAAAATGGATTCAGGTTTAGTTGGTGCTGTGGATTTGGGATTAGTCGGAGGCGCTAAACCCAGCATCTCCCTAAAACCTTCTAAGGTTTTACACTGAGGATGACCTTTAAGGTCAGTCTTGCAGGAGCTGCCTGGAGGGAGACTCTCCACCAGTATGAACCTGCTGCTGCTGTTCTGTTTCTGAACTGGAAAGTTAAACCGTGCCTCAGTCTCTGACCCCCTGCCCACAGGGCCTATGACAGTATGACACTGTTTTCAGGCTCCTTGGTGCCCTCTGTCCACTGGGCTTCATTTTCCTAAAATTCATTAAGGACAAGTGAACTTATCCCTTCTCCTCCACCTTAAAAGCAAACGCCGGCATCCCTTAAGTAACCGTCGAATAAGCAGCCAGGGCCCACTTCACACGAAGCATGAGCAAGAGCCAGTGTGAGATATAAAGACAAAGAAATAAACCAAAGTACAGTGCCCAAGAGAGTAGACTCTGGAAGATATATGTCTGGGTTTTAAAAAGAAGATTCATTTTTTATTTTTTTTAATTATATGTATGTTTGTGTGTCAGTATGCAGGTGTGTACGTGTAAGTGTGGTTGCTGGTGGAGGCCGGAAGAAGGCATTGGGTCTCCTGGAGCTGGGTCACAGGCGGTTATGAGCCGGCTATGCGCTTGACCACTTAGCTATCTCTCCAACCTCCCCAATCTCTCTTTTGTATGCTACTAAACACAGCACAGTTCATTCCTCAGTCTTTCCTGTGTGTCTTCGGGTAGAAAGGAGAGTGAAACACTTTACCTCTGGGTCGTTGGCTTGGCTTGGGTTGGTTTGGTGGTTTGTGTTTAATCCTCTCAACAAAGCCACTTTGATATTTGCAGAGAAAGATCCCTAGGTATCAGAGAAGTGGCAAAGCTGGAACTGAGAAATAGATCTTTGCTTCTCTGAAAGCCCAGCTCCTAACCTCTCATGCAGAAGCCTTCTCTAATCCAGCCAGTACTGTGCTCCTGGATAGGTCTCAGCAAAACTCTAGAAATGTGCAAGCTTCCAGGAATCCAGAGGAGACATAGCCTCTTTGTTTTAACCTATCTCTGGGTTAAAGAAAATTCACAGCCTTGATATTAACCAGGCAGAGACTCCCTCGTAAGTGTGAAGGACTCTTGAAAGAGGTATTTTAATCACGGGTGTCACGTCTTATGATTGTGTCTGTTTGTATTTAGTGGGCCTGTTATCCATGGTGTTTCCGCCCTGAGGACATCCAACTGAACAAAATTGCATACATCTTTATGGATTACCCTTTCTGCATTCATAAGTTATCTGCCCTTTTAAAATAATTTGCACCGCAACACCAAGTGTTTTTTCTAATGGGGATAGACAGCTAGTGTTTTTTGATGCAAATGACTTTGCTCGCAATCTCCCCAGCCCAGAGCTAAATCTGCAGCTGCACAGAGGGCTCAGGGGGCTCAGGGGGCCTGATGCTTCCAGAAACAATTTAAGCACAGCAGTTGGGAACAGCAGAGTGACTTAAAGCCCTGCTCTGTGTTAGGGAACACTAAATGAGACATCAGAAAAAGATGGGAAATAACAAGCAGAGATCTTACAATGGTATTTGTTATAATATTCTCCACTTCTGTTCTAAAACAAAACAAAACTTGCTTCCATTCAGATGGGTCTTGTATTTTATGTAGTGATGAACTGAAAAATAAAATCATGAGCATTGCAGGGTCTTATCTCCTCCTCCCCCTCCTCCTCCTCTCCCCCTACTCATTTTCTTCCTCTTGCTTCTCCTCTTCTTTCTCCTCTTCCTCTTCCCCCTCCTCTTCCTCTTCCTCTTCCTCCTCCTCCTCCTCCTCCTCCTCCTCCTCCTCCTCCTCCTCCTCCTCCTCCTCTTCCTCCTCCTCCTCCTCCTCCTCTTCCTTCTCCTTTTCTCTGAAAGGATCTCCAGGCCAGGGTGACCTCCAGCTTAACTATGTAGCCCAGGATATCCTTGAACTCCTGATCTTCCTGCCTTGACCTCCTAAGCCTACTTTGGATGTGAACCAGCACCTCCATTCTTGTGGTGTTAAGGACTGAATCCAGCCAGGGCTTCATGTATGCTGGGCAAGCAATCTACCCACTGAGATCCATCTACATCCATGGCCCTTGAATAGTATTTCTGACCATTATTAAGGAATTTCATCTAAACTTAATAACTTTTTCCACTACCCAAGCATGCTGTTCAGTGTACTTTAATTTAGCTACGTATAGCTGAATACACCAAATCTCACCTCAGTATCACAGTGTCTCTCAATGTTTAGGTAAGAAGAAAAAAAAAGACAAATTTGAATGTTACTGCTTCCTAGCTATCACTGAGTATATTTCTCACTGTAGACACTATAGTTTTCCTCTCTTGTCTTTTTCAAACATATAACTGACTTTGGAAGAAAGAGAAAACATGTAGTAAGAACGACTATATAAGACTAATGAGATGTTTGAGAAATGGGTTCTCCGGGCAAAAGAAGCAATTATGTGTGACCTTGCCTGTTGTTCAGATCATAATTAATAATTGCTGTTGGTTCTTAAGCAGCAGTTGCCACAGTGTCACTTCTAGCCCCGTCCAGGCCAGAGCTCCCCAGCACACCTCCCTGTAAGCTGCCAGCCAACACAGCCCTCTGTGGTGGGAATGGAGACACTTTGCCCTGGGAACCCTAACCGGGATGTTAAATCATTTGCAGACTATTAAATGATCTGCACCCCAGGGGAGCACTGAGGCCCACAGCCACTTTCTCATGCATTCCACACCCCGGCCTCCCAGGCATTCCTTTCTGCTCTTGTCCACCCTGGACTCTTCAGCCTCTTGGGTACCCTGGGGACTTGGCCCTACCACCTCACTAGCTTCTCTTTTAACTCCCCACCCCCACCTTCCCACCCCATTCAGGACGCCTCCTGGCGGGATTCTTCACTCTACACCTCACCTCAGTCTCCTAACCACTCTTGCTCTGGTGTGTGTGCCTCTAAGTGTGGTTTGTGAGCTCTCCATAGCCTGATGACATGGGTGAATGTTTAGCCTGTGGAGCCCAAACCTTGCCAGCATTGAAGCACGAAGCACTGCTCCTTCCTTCGAAGATATACTTAACAATCACCACCCACCTCCTCCTGTCCAGACACAGCCCACTCCCTTTCCAATGTATTTTCTCCTTGGGCTTCTCCGTGTTCTCAGCTTACTACTCTTCCCAAAAGCACGAGAGAAAAACCCCGCTAGTCTCGGGTCCTCGTTTAAAAGCTTCTTTTCCGCCTTCTTTATGTTTCTCCCATGATCACCCCCAGAGTGGTTCAGATTCCATCATTTCCTCCCTGCTTACTCCTGCAAATCATCTAGATCCTTAGGCACAATAGCCATCCTTACAAGCACAGGCTCTTCCCTTGCTCTCAGGGATAACGACCCTGCATTCTGCAAACATGTTTCCTGCCACTGAGTCCATGCTCGTCCCTTCTTCTACTACATACCACCCGTGGCACCCTGCTTCATTCTATCAGGCCTTGGTCTCCCACATTGGTTCAGAAAGGAGGAATGATCGATTTGTGTTTGGATGAGCACATGGGAATGCAAGCTCGTTACGGTGCCAATCTGACGTTAAAAATCCCCCTGAGTGACCCCTTCTGTATTCACACATGGATCACAGGCACCCTAGGGGAGTTCTGATGACAGCTAGAGTCATGTTCTTCTCAACTCAGAGGCAGTCACAAGGAATGGACAGATGTCTGGCCGCTGCTCACTTCTCCAGTAGATGCCATCTAGAAGTCATAAAATGAGAAGAGTCATCCGCTGGGCCTTCTTGATGCCCTGCAGGGTCCCTTAGGGAAAGGAACTATACATTTAAGGTCTGGCTATTACCAAATGAAGGTAGGTAGATAGATAGATAGATAGATAGATAGATAGATAGATAGATAGATAATTTTTATATATAATTCATATGAATGCATATCTTAAAGTTCAGCCCATGAGTTATGAAAACTAACATTAGGATAGTTTCTACCTTTCTTTCTGTCCAGGAGGGCAGCCAGGGGCTGTGTGAGATGGAGCCACAGGAAAGAGCCCTGTGTACCTTGGAACGTGAGAAGACCATGAGTGAGCTCCATTCTGTTTCTGGAATTATGATTTCCACCTACCCCAAGATTTATACTTTTCCGTTATGAGACAGAATCTTTATTATTTTCCATGGCAATACCATGACAGAAGTGGAATAGGAAAAAGGGGAAGAAGGGGATCAAGAAAAGGAGGAGGGAGGAAGAGGAAGAGTTTGAGGGGGAGAAGACAGAGGCTGGGGATGAGCAGTTAGATCTGAAGCTGAGTCTCTTGCTTACCAGGGATGTGGTTATCCAGGGAAGCTTCTCAGGTGCTGTCTCTGACCCAAAAAGCAAGTGAAAATCCTCTACCCTAGCTCCCACTGCTTAAGCAAAAAGCAGATGTGCTCCACATCTGGAAGAGTGGTTCTGACTTCATTTCATCCTACTTGATCTCCGCTGGCTTTTATATTTTCTATAAATGATTGAAGAAAAGTTCTCAATTAGAAAAAAAAAAAAAAGCAATAAAGTCTTCCTCTTGAGAAGCAGCATTGTCTAGCAGCTGCCAGCAGCTCACTGACATCTCCCTTGGCAGCTCCAAGATGAAGGCTGACCCAATGAGATAACTGTATCTGTCCGAGGGAAAGCCCAGTGGCTCCCACCATCTCCCTGGTCTTTTTAGCCATACATCTCATCAAGACAGTGAGAATATCCAGCTGCAAACAGAAAGACTGTACCTAGCACACAGTAGGGGCACATGTTCACTGTCACCAGTCATTTCTTACTTTATAATGATGAAAATGGGGACATCTACAAAGAGACTTGATTGGCATTTACTTACTTCATTGTTTAATTCTCAAAATAGTCCCGTGAGGTGGGTGTTACCCATTCTACAGATGAAAAACAGGAGACTTTTGCAAAATGGCCTTCACTAAGGTCCAGATGAGAGGTCTATGACCTGTTGATTGTCAGGTCCCCAGAAAACAATTTTCCCCTGTGAGGCTCACCAGTCCCCTACTTATGTGACAAGTCTCCCTTGGTCTATGGCAGTGTTAATGCTCTTCCAGCCCTGGGGGGTAGTGTGATGTGCCCAATTTCATTTCCACCCCTTAGTAAAACAAGAGTCTACCAGGACCAATTGTCTTTGAAATTGGCTCCGAAATTTCATGTTTCACTTGGCCAGGAACCTCTTCAGAAAGCCTGGCCAGAGGATTGCTGCTCCCCAGTGTCTGAAACTGGAGAGAAAGAATGAACAACAGCACTCAGAAGCATTAACACAAACTGTGAGAAAACCAACCCAAAGTTGACTCAGACACCATGTCGCCTCTGCGATTAGGCCTTTGTGGTCTACAAGTGCCACTGTCCTTCAGAAACTGAGCAGGCTTCCAGATCTTCGCTGTGGGCTCCCCATCACTCTCTAGGGCAAGATTTGGCAGCAACGTGGCTTCGTCTAGTAAATGCATTAGGGAATTTTGCAGATCTATGCTTTCCAAAAGGCTCTTCTTCTAATAGTTCATCGTTACTTGTTACCTCCATTTCTTTCAACAAAGAACAATTCTTGTTCCCAAGGGGCTCATTAACCTTTTGACCACTTTAGCTCTTCTAATTCATATCATCAACCTGAATGGACAGGAAATTTTTTTTTTCCTCTTGCTTTTGCCCAGCCGTCACCAGAAGGGATCCTGTCAACTCTGTCAGTGTGTAATGGACTTGAAATATGTTTGCTACGACATTTTCCAAAACTATAATTAACAAAGAGTATTTTGCATTTCCCATAGGGTACTCATAATCTCACCATAAAATTTATAGCCAAACTGTATTCAGTCGAGGCTCTCTTACTGAGCCAAAGCCATTGTCTTAACTGAATTCAACGACTGCTTTCGTCTCACATGTCTTTTCCTTCTCCTCCTTTACTGATGCTGGCTATAACTTACATTCTGGCCATTGTTGTTAAATATGAAATGTATTCTGTGAGCTAAGGTTTTGAGCATATGTGATCACACTGGTAGCTCTGTTCCTAGCTTGTAGGGGTAGATGACTACAGAACCTGTTGAGTGCAAGGCCTAGCTAGAAGTTGGTCACAATGGGCAAGCCTGTGAATGTTGTACCTGTCCTTGGTTCCCACCTTGTTCTTTATGCTTCCTTGTCAGCCACTACGAGAAGAGTTTTATCACATGCTCCCATGACCTTGAACTCCATCGTGTCTTTTCTACCACAAGGGATGAAGCTCTCTCTGAAACTGTGAGCAACCTAAAACTTGTCTCTGGTAAGTTGTTTCTGTCAGATATTATGGTCTCAGGGACATGAAAGTAACTGATGTGTTGGCCAAAGGAAGGGCTTTAGCTTCTGATTCCACCCTTCCCCCAGTCTTAAGTACGGAACCTAGGAAGATCCATGCATGCTAAGCAACAGTTCTATTGTTCAACTACATTCTTGATCCCCAAATTTTCTGATTTTCTTTTCAGCCAAAGAAACCACAGGATTGGGGACAAATGATAGCACTGCCAAAGCCATAATTCAGAAGAGGCATCTGGAAATAGTGAGATGAAGTCATTTTATGTCCTTTCTGTGGTGGCCCAAAGGCTTCTGAGAGACACAAAAGGGGAAGAGAGGCAGGAAGATTCTTCACAAGCTTGGTTGGACACCCAGCTTTCTGATCGAATGCTTTTTGGTTTTTTGTTTATTTTTTTGAGAGGTCAGTGGATAAAGGGGTTGGCAGGAAGACAAATTTGGAATTGTCTTTTCCAAATGGCAAGGAAAACATCACATCTCTCACCTTTTCCTAAAGCTGAGCTGCAAGAGTAGCAAGAGTAGATGCTGGGAGACGAAGATGCCATGTAAAAATTTTGTCTGCTCTTCTTGTGTTTATTTTTCCAGTTGGTTTTCACAGAAATGTTGAAAATGCTAACCACTCACGGGATCCACCGATGTCTACTTTAGTGCTGATGGTGTCTGAGTTTTCACACATCCTAAAGAGCTGGAAGCGATGGAGACAGAGGTAGGAAGCCAAACTGGGAGGGAGACATGAAAGAGCAAAGTCCACAAACGTGGCTATAATGAACTCTGCGCGAGGAAGCCAATGAAAACTTTGTTAGACCCAGATATAAATATTTTGCACCTTTCTGCCAGGCCCTGTGGTTTATTACAGGAAGCACAGCTTAGAAATTCATAGGCTAGGTTAGAAATTGGAGAGGGTAACTTGGACCCTTTCCCATTCCCATAAGCAGTCACAGGTGTGGTTTTCATGAAACTGTATATTTAGGCATGGGGTAGGAGGGGGGGGCAGCAGAGAATCTCATGTTCTAAGCAAACTATATTTGCATACACATTATGTGTGTTCTCAACACACACTTGTGCAGAGATGAGCAAATGTGTTCTGTGTTGGCAGATGCTAACTGTGTTTCTTTAAAGCAGTAACAGTGAACGGGTTCCCCATGCTGCCAAATCCAATCAGTTTGTGGGAGCTTTCAGAAGCATTTTGCTGAAAAGAATTCAGAGGTCATAGCTGGGTTTGTTTCACAGGTTTATCTTATCTGATGGTTTGCTCCTTCCCTAGGCAAGATGAGATGTCCCACAGTATAGCATACTATAGTCCAGACCTCCTAGATCCAAGAAATGTTTTAGTTACATATAGTGTGTGTGTGTGTGTGTGTGTGTGTGTGTGTGTGTGTGTTGACATGCACATGCCATCTCACACATGTGGAAGTTCTATGTGTGTTGGTTCTTTCCTTTTAGCATGTGAGTCCCACTGGTCAGATTTAGGCCTTCAGACTTATGTGCCAGTGCCTTTACCACTCGACCTACTTGTTGGTCTATTTAACCATCATGTTGTTGGTTATTCGGGCTCTATGGTGTGCCATATCCAATGGCAGGGATACTACATGTTATGACTTCAGAATGACAGTCCCACAGAATCTGATCCAACTGGTGTCTCCAGGCCTGAATCAACTCATGCTTAAGATCTCGGGAAGCCTGGCAGATTTAGGAAACCATTTAGTAATCTTTATCTGCCAATTGGCATTATCTGCCAATATCAGAGACCAGCAAAATGTCAGGGAAGGGACAGTCGAGGTACATGACAACATGTGTGTTTTCTATTTGCTGTCCCCAAGGAACAGCCATCTAAAGCAGTCCCACATTAGCGGAATCGGTGAGAGGAATCAGCAAGTAAAATCATTTGTCCTACAAGCCTGGACATTAGGATTTGACCCTTGGAGCCATGTGGAGTGGAGAATGAGAGACAGAGTCCTGAAGTGAAAGCTGTCTTCTGACTTCTGCACAAATACCCAGCACATATGTATATGCACATACATGTATATATACACACATGTAACCACACACACACACACACGTGTGTGTGTGCACACATGTAACCTCAGGCTCTTCCACCCTCAGCCTAGTTCCCAAATAACAACTCAGAGGCTTATTACTTATTAATGAATGCCTAGGCCTTAAGCTAGGCTTGTCTCCTGACTAACTCGTAATTCACTTCACTCATTAATACTATTCTATGTCTGCCACATGGCTGGTTACCTCTCCTCAGTTTCATTTGACCGACTTCCTCCAGGTCTGAATGGCAAATCTCCCACACCTCACTATATCCCAGAGTTCCACTCTCTCTGCAGGATGCCCCACCTTCTAATCCTGCCTCAGCTTATTAGCCATCAGATTTTTATTTTGACCAATCAGAAGGTGCCTTAGGCAGGCATGGTAGGACAGAGACACATCTTCACACAGTACTTATAAACATTATCGCTACACACACACACACACACACAGTATACACATACAGCATCATTATCATCATGATATTAATAGCACATTTTAAAAATAAAAATATTATTCCTCCTTTGCCATATTACACACTGATATACATTGCTCATCTGAATCACCCAATCAGATTGAGGCAGTGCTTATAATGGAGAAGGAAAATGGACAAGACAAAAGAATGATGCCCCCTTAATACGATAGCAACAAAATCTTTGAAGTGCTCCAGATATCTTGTCTTCATTTTATCACAGGGCAAGAATGTTAAAATGCCTTGTATCCCAACTGATGCTCATTCAATCCTTTTTCCAACTTCTGGTTCACTTGGAGATGTTCTAGCCCTTTTTACAGACCCACCCACTGATGACCACTGAGGCTTATGGAAGGAGGAGTCTCAAGGGAGCTTCCTTGAATGATCCTGTTACTCATAGCTGAGTCGAGTCTCAAATAGAAAGACTGTGTCTAACCAACTCTAGTTGAGGTGTCTGCTATGGTTTGAGTAAGACTTCTTAAGTTTAGGCATTAAAACTTAGTCTCTAAATACATGTATTTACTAATTATTATTATTAAACATATATGGTTATTAAATTTGGATTGAAAAACATTTTTACAGTCTCATGTGTTTTAATAGTTGGTCTCCAGATGATGACATTGTTTGGGGAAGTAGTAAGACCTTTGGGAAGTGGGGCTTAGCTAGGGGAAATGGCTCTTAAAGGGGTTTGTGTCTGAGGCTCATAGCCCAGACAGGCTTTCTATTTGGTCTGTATCTCCCAGCCCATCTTAGACGTTAACAAACAGCCTCACATCCCTACCACTCTTCCTTGCCCACTACGATGGATTATGCCTTCAAACCAAAGCCAAAATAAATCCTTCTTCCTTCCAGTTGATTCTCATCAGGCATTTGGTACCAGCAAGTATAGTAGTAAGTAATGCGGTATTTGAAGGTAGGTGTTTTAAAAGGTGATATTAGGGTATGACTCCCATCAATAGCATTAGTGACTTTGTAAGAAGAGGAAGAGATATCTGAGCTAGCACACTTGTGTTGACTCTTGTCTCTCCATGTGCCTTCTGCCATGTCAGAATGAGACAAGAAGACCCTTTCGAGTTGCCAGCACCATGTTCTTGGGGTTCCCAGCTTCCAGGACTATGAGCCAAATAAACATTTTACTCTTAACAAGTTTTCTAGTCTGTGGTATATTGTTATACGAAAAGAAACCAGGTTAAGATAGAGCCCTACAGCCAGCCTCAAGCTCCAGGATGCCCTCCTCCCTGCAGCAACTGTGGAAGTCCCTTCCAAGGCAGTTGTTAGAATATGAGGGAGGGAAGTTGAAGCCTGTTGCAATATTCCATTCTCTTCCTAAACCTTCCATAGGTTGGGGTGTGTGAGTCGGGGGGGGGGGGGGTGAACAGGTAAAGTGCTTATGAAAGCCACAGAAGGCATAAACTAAACCTGAACATAAACACTCTTATAACTGTACCCATAAACTTCTGGGGATACTCACTTTCTATGCTTGTTGTAAATATAAGCTGGATATGGTAGAACACACCTTTGAACCTAGTATTTGGGAGGCAGAGGCAGGCGGTTGCTGTGAGTTCCAGGATAGCCTGGTCTACAAAGCAAGACCCAGCTCATCCAGAGCTAGGCAGTGAGACTGTGTCTTAGGAACAACGTCATAAATGTAAGCAAGATTAACAAATGCTTAGAAATTCTCTTACTTCCATTTGTTTTCAGGACATTTTTCAGTGTTTTATATTAAAAACATCCCGGTAGATACTATTTAATCAAGCAACAACTTGACTTACCTATAAAATCTACTGAGAAGTCTTATTCACAGATGCATTTCATATCTATTTTTGAGCCCAGTTGTGAACAGATAGACACTTCCCTGGGCCTCTGGAGGAGCTTTAGTGCTTCCTGCTAGTTTCAGGAGTTCATAGAAGAAAGGAGGAGTCTGTGTAGGGACAGAACAGGATGCTGGGCAATGAGGGGGAAGGCAGCTTCCTCTACTTGGCGGGTCAGGAGTGGCAGCTCAGAGGATGCATTGCCTGGAGAGAGGCTTGAAGAACCACTGACTTCAGGGCATAGTTACAGTAAAGGGGAAACACATCAAATGCCTTTAAGTTGTACTTGTTAAAAGTGACTTTTTCTTTTTTTGAAAACACCAACTCAGTTTCTAGACTATCTCCTAAAGACCTAATCAGGCCACAGTATAAATATGTGGGTACCAACATGCTCCTCCCAGCTCTGTTTGTCACCAGGAAGAGGAAGAAAGAGATAAAAATCAACAGATGCATCCATTGAACTGGTTATTCATGAAGCCACAGAAAGACATCTAGTAGGAGCTAAGGGTGTAGCTCACTTAGGAGAGTACTTGCCTAGCACACCCAAAGCCCAGCACTCCGTGGTAGCATAAGCCTGTATTCTCAGTAGGAGATGAGGGGATCAGAAGTTTAAGGTTATCCTTGTTACATAGGCCAGCTGGGGTTACATGGAAAAAAAAAGAGTCATTCTGTAGACCAACTGTGCCTAGTGGGCCAGATGGGGCCAAGGATAGCTGTGAAAGTGGTCTAATAAAACCATATGCTACTCAAAACCTGAGGGTTTCATTCTTGAAAAACTTACAAACTCAATTGCACAGTCTTCCATGAGCTTCAGATGTCATATCACAACATAGCCCTCGATAGTCACAATAAATTCCCCCAAGAGTATAGAACCTTAGAGTGCTGTCTAGCACCTGGATCCGTGGGTCGGGGAGGAGCCACCGGTCAGCTGTAGCCCCACCATTTGAGAGCTTGTTGGAATGTCAAATCTTAGACCAACTAGAACTCAAACCTGCATTTTGGGAAGTCTTAGACAAGACTCCTTACTGTTTTGTGGGTACCCCCGAAGTACAGTTTTGTGTGACCCACACAGAAAGAATAGGAACATACATTGTCTGTCCTCAGAGTACAGCCTGGCATTTGCAGAGTTACATTTCTTTTTTTTGTACACAACTGTGGCAACTGTTTTGGATGGTAGGATGGTTTGTTGTCCTGCCAGTGTCTTGGTGTCCGTCCTCAGCAAAATAAACAGCTGGTATGGGAATCCCATGTACTGCGTTGGAGACTGAGAAATCTGGGAATCCTGAAGAATACGAAAAGCATACCTTTTTCAAGTGAAATCTGTGCAGGCATGCTGTTTGAGAGAGCGCCAGTGCGCTGGTTGGTTTTTATGACAACTTAACACAAACTAAAGTCATCCGAGAGGAGAGAACCTTAATTTAGAAGCTGCCGCTATAAGGTTGGGTTATCTATAGGCCTGTAGGGTATTTTCCTAGTGATTACTAGGGCAGGGCCCAGCCAGTTGTGGGTGATGCCATCCCTGAACTGGTGATCCTGGCTTCTATAAGACAATAGGCTGAGTAAGCCATGGAGAGCAAGCCAGTAAGCAGGACCCCTCCATGGCTTCTACATCAGCTCCTGCCTCCAGGATCCTGCCCTACTTGAGTTTCTGCCTCACTGATTTTGATGGTGAGCTGACATATGGAATTGTGAGCAGAATAAACCCTTTCCACCCCAAGTTGCTTTGACCATGGTGTTTCATCACAGCAAGAGTAACCCTAAGACAGTCAGGCAGGCATCAGCAGGGAGCCTATCAGTGATTTTAGTAATTTTATTCCTTCTCTTCAGAGCTGTTGAGGTTGCCCACATTTCTTTTATTCTTCCTTCCTTTCTCTCTTTCTTTTCTTTTTTGTTTTTAATCAATAGGAGTTTGAATTCAATGTCTGTTAGGGGACTCAAGATGCAGTAGTGACACACCATAGAAGGCTACTTCCTGTCCTTGTGTCTGAGGCTCCTTAATTCATAAGAACAGTCCTGGAAGCAGCCACACCTAAATCGTAAGGTTTTCAGGGGCTATACATTAATTAGCACAGGCTTTATCATACCAGGGCTTGGAAAACAGACTGTTCCAAAACAAGCAAAAAGCGGGAGGTGTCTTAGCAGGCGATGCTCTATGAAGGCTCTGAAGGAGAACTCATCCATGCCTTGCAGCTCCTGGGGAGCCCTGGTGTCCCGTGGCCTAGGGCTTGTCACCCTAGCTCCTGCCCCCATCTTTATAGGAACTTGAACTGGCTCCTTGTGTCATCTTCTGCCTCCACACTCACAATTATGGTTGAGTTCAGAGATTCATTCAGATCCTGTGTCAGACTCTTTAGCATCCTTTTGCTAAGTGAGGTTTTTATTTACAGGGGACAGGTTGACTCCAACGCCAAATTCCAAAACCTGAGGTAGAAATGTCATACCTGGTTGAATGTGGGGACTCACACCTTTAATACCAGCACTCAGGAGGCAGAGACAAGAAGATCCCTGTGAGTTTGAAGCCAGACTTGTCTACATAGCAAGTTCCAGGCTAGCCAGTGAGTGTATAGTATATATACTGTATAGTGAGACCCCCAAAACAAAATAAACAAGAAAGAAAGGAAGAAAGAGAGAAAGAAAAATGTACACTAAACCTCACATGACAGATCCAGTCAAAGGCTGTAGGTGCATTAAAATCATCATATGAAAATTTCTGCAAGGCATATGTACAATCAAACATAAATGGATTTTTTAAATGAATGAATCACTTTATTTTATGTGAGTGTTCGCTTGCATGTATGTATACCCTAGGAGGTCAGAAGAAGGTGTTGGATTCCCTGGAACTGGATTCGTGAATGGCTGTGAGGTATTATGTGGCTGCTGGGAACTGCACCTCTGTAAAAGCAACAAGTGCTCTTCACCACTGAGCCATCTCTCCAGCCCCGCCCCCCATAAGTACATTTTTAAGTTGGTATTGATTATGTACAAATATTCTCAAATCTGAAAAAAACCATTTCAGAAAAAATATCCAGTCCCGAGCATTTTAGATGAGGGATACCCAGGCCGTACTGAGGGTCAGGACTTCAAGGCTGTTCTTCCACTCTGTAACATACACAATTCAACACAGGGCAACTCTAGTTCTCGTCCCATTGAGTGACTGTGAGGTTTTGTTGAAAGACCTGTGCATGAATGGGAAGCTTTATGTTCTGATTTCTAATCCAGGGGAATTATTAATGATTCTGAAGAGTTCCGTCTCAAGGGCCATCAGTGCTAAGGAGCAGCTTTGCTCCAGCGCTGAGATCAAACCTCAGGCTTAGCACATATTCGGGAGGCAGGCGAGCCCTCTCTCCTACCCTGAGCTCCCGGGCCCCTGCAGCTACCACTGAAACTAGGAGAGAAACGCAACAAATCCTAGCAGGAACCCTCTGGTGATGGAACTTTAAATAAGCTGAGGTCAAGAGTCAGTTCACTCAGCAAAATCCTCTTGGCTTTCTCTCTCTCTCTTCTTATGCATTTTTGTACTTTGAGGTTAAGGGGGGAAAGTAAGATAGAAAATGCACACTTTAGAAATGAGTGCAGTCGAGAAGAATTTACATAAACATGAAAGGCACAGAATCAGGACCATTAGCAATATAACAGTGTCACCCCCTCCTCCCCCAGTCCTGCAGTCGTGGCTAATGGTGTTATATCCATTTTACTGGAAGTGTTGGATCCCACCCTCCCCACCCCCAGGTCACAGGCAGGCTTTGTAAGAATATGAAAATCAATTTAAAAGGTTTGGTGTGTGTGTGTGTGTGTGTGTGTGTGTGTGTGTGTGTGTGGCAGAGAGAGAGAGAGAGAGAGAGAGAGAGAGAGAGAGAGAGAGAGAGAGACATGTTTGTTAATGTTTTATTGATTATGCAAATGGTTGTAAATTTTCTAACTTAATAAAGCTTGTGAGGTTTTTTTTTTTTTATTTTTGCAGTAAAAAAGAAGGTTATTTAATTAAACCAAAACTTAATACAAACTGTGAACACATTGTGACTGCTTCAAATGACACCCAATTTATCACCCTGTAAGTAGGCAGGATCACACACCCATACAGGAAAATGAAGGGACCAGGGAAGGATGAGACAAAGACAGCTGACATAAGAAAGAGAAAGTGAGAGGGAGAAGAGGAGAGAAAGGGACAGGCAGGGAGAGGAGGAGAGGGAGGGGAAGAGAAGTAGAGGGGAGAGGAGAAGAGAGGAGAGCAGAGGAGAGGAGGGGGGAGGGAGAGGGGGAGGGGGATGAGAGGAGAGGGGAGGGTAAGGGAGGGTAAGGGAGGGGAGAGGACAGGAAGGGAGAGGAGGAGAGGGGAGGGGAGAGGACAGGAAGGGAGAGGAGGAGAGGGGAGGGGAGAGGACAGGAAGGGAGAGGAGGAGAGGGGAGGGGAGAGGACAGGAGGGGGGAGGAGGAGAGGGGAGGGGAGAAGACAGGAGGGGGGAGGAGGGGAGGGGACAAAAGGGGAAGGGAGGAGAGGGGAGGGAGAAAACATGAATTTGAATATGAGCTAAGTACATGGTATATTTGAAAGAAACTGTCTTTATGAAACCCATCTGTATTACAATGAATGGACTGAAGGCCGATAAGAAAAACAAAACAAAACAAAACAAATGAGAGCACCTACACCTTAGTGCTTACAACGAAAGAACCTGGCAGTGTGCAGTTGGGGGATGGGAGGACTAAGTGTACATTAGCTTAAAAGGAAAAGCGACATTGGCAACAGGCAGTGTTGTTAATAAAATCCCAAACGTTCATAGTTCGAGCAACATTCAGCCCAACAAAAATATTCAGATGAACCATGTTCTGTGTCAGGGATGGAAAGCTGACGACCTAACTCAGTGGCCTTACAAAGCCATGGTCCTGATCTGTAAGAAGCCCCATGCATCTGCTCTAGCCATGGCTAATGCTATTCTTTTTCAGAACTGAGAGTGCCCTGTACATCTTGAGTAGCCACCAGCCTGCAATAAAATTCCTCTGTGCCTGTTCTTAGTTCTGATTAAGTCCTGCAGAGGATGCTGATGCATGTGGCTGTTAGACTAACCGCCTTAGCCACTCACCTGAGTCCCCTTAATATACAAACCCTTAGAGAAGAAAACACATTGAATTTTTTTTACCATTACTATTGTTCCTACCCTCAACTCCTGAGCTGAATCTTTGCAGCTCTGGAGTTGGAGGTGCCTGTGCAATGGGCTCCTCTGACAAGCGGAGGCATTGCCTGAAGAGCCATGGCCAGCTATTAGACTTGTCTACAGTCCTTCTGGTACCAACAGCAGGGCTGGCTTTCTCTTCTTATCGTCTTCCAAATTTCTCGCTCAGGAAATGGCCTAAATAACTGTTTTGTAGTCACGAAAGCCTCTTGGGTCACCGATGCTTCCGTGAAATTGTAAAGGTTCTCGTGCAACCATTTCTATGATGCTTTTATGTTCTCTGAAGAACATCAAATGGGGACGAATTACATCCTGGGTGCTAATTTCCCCAATTACTAGCGCTGGGTTTTCTTTCCACCTGCCAAGCTAATAACCAACCTGCTTTATCACCCCGGCCATGTAAGGAAGATTGTGGAGCTGGCAATTCTCCACCCTCCCTTTCCCTTCCTTTCTTCTCTCTTCTCCCTCCCGCCTCATTATTTTTAAGATGTCCTTTTGAGCTTACCAATGGAGCCCTTCTCTTGCGAATGTCTCCAAATTTCTCTCCATTCTAAATCTCCATTCTAAACTTCACATTAATTGTTCTGAATTGTCAACAGTAATTCCCGGTTAATAAGAATTTCAATGAGACACGAGATCCCTTTTCTTCTCTCTTATTTGAAAGTCTCCCTTGGTGGCCCCGAAAATATTTGGAAAACACTTTCTCAATGGAAACAAATCTACAGACCTATAGCCACAAACTGGATTCTCTTTGGCCTCCACCTAGCTTCATGTTGTAAGTGAATGGCTTCTGGAAAATGGTGCCCCCCCCCCCCCCTGCACACACACACACTTTTTTTTCTCTTTATACAGTTTTGTGCCTTTCAAGTTAAGACAAATTTTAAAAATACACTCCTTAGAAATGTGTGTACTTAAGACAAATTCACATAAATATTAAAGGCACATAGTTAAGATCATAAGATTATAGATGTCTTCTGGGTAGAGAAAGAAAGCAGATGAAGACATGTGTGGACCAGTCCTAGAAGACAGCCGTGGACCTAGATTATGACTAAAAAAGCTTAGATCCTCCTCTGAAATGCCTGAGTGAGAATCCCAGTCAGATGTTTGTCACCAGTGTCCTTTGAAGTCTGAGAGGCATGTTAGTGTGCACTTAATGACAGGGAATACCATCTTGCTGTCAGACAGCTGGGTTTATGTGGAGTGTGGATAACTGTTTCATCTATAGAAAAAGAGTTAATGACTTTTGTGCTTCTTTTTTAGAAGGCAACAAGGAGAAGGGAAACACATGCAGGCCTTACAATGGTACCTGGCGTTCAGTGAGCACTCAGTGTCCGCCATTGTTGTTCTCGCTGTACATATTCAGGGGTAGGATCTAGCAGATGATCAGTACCTGCTGACTCCCCTTTTCCATATTCACAAAACTATCTTGTAAACCAAATAAGGCAAGAATTAGCCGTTAGTTTCATGAGTTCTGAGGAGTCACTGAAATGAGAGGCATGATCTTGACAATGATGGAGAGAGAGGGAGAAGACATCTCATGAGCAAGGTGGGCTTGTGCTGTTCTCCAGAGCGCCTGACTGACTGTCCCATGAAGGATCTTCTCTTCACAGAGATTAAAACATGAAACACTTCTGCATAGTTTTTGTTGTTGTTGTTGTAACAAACTACCAGAGACTGAATAACTGATAAAGAAAAAAGGTTTTGGTAGAGGAGAACATGACATCACCATCAACTCAGTTCCAGTGACTGTTCCATGGTGGGTGGCTTCATGATGGTGGAAGGAGGTAGGAAGCAGAAGGGTTATAAGCTGAGGTGGGAAGTAGGGGGCACAATGTTATTCTTCCACTAGGCCCCGCCTCTTAAACATCCTACCTTTTAGTACCTTACATAGCCCTGCAGGGACCACGCCTCGAGTCCATGCACCTTTGGAGCAAGCCAAAGCCAAATCAGAGCAGCTGCTGGACCCAGCCGAGTTCTCCAGCCTTCTAAGGGATCGGCTCCATCATCTATCAGAAGAGCTGAAGGTGAAGAATCCAAGTTTCCCCAGAAGTCACAGCTGGCCCTTCTTACCATCTTCTCTTTGGTCAATACCATCCACCATCAGTGAGTAAATACGAGATGGCACTTTGAGAGGGACAGGACCTGGAGCCTCTGCCACCAAGAAGGAAATCAGCACTGATCTCTGCAGGACCAGAAAAAAGTCCTGGTGACACAAGACTGGGGACAGAAAAGCTAGCTAACCATGATGCTATTGTGGTACACACAACCCTAACAGACAGTCCAGGGACTATTTCTTTTATTGCTGTTGTAAGCTTCTTCAGACTTAGTGTTTTGAAACCCCATAGAATCTTATATAGCAACTATAAACATCAGAAAGCTTGAACTGGCTGGTGGATCGGTGGAGCTCTCCTTCCCTCTGAGAAACCCTAATCTTAAATCTATTTATTTTCCCTTTTCTGGCTTCTAGGGGTCACCAGCATTCCTTGGCTTGTGGTCCCCTCCCCTCCATCTTCAAAGCCATGAATCTCTCAATCGCTCTCTCTCTCTCTCTCTCTCTCTCTCTCTCTCTCTCTCTCTCTCCCATTCATGTCTCCCTCTTAGAAGAAATCTTGTAATTACATCAGGCCTGCCAGGGCAATCCAGGTTAGTAAGATTCTTATCTTAATTACACCCAAAGCCCTTTTGCTAGCTAAGGACACACACACTCAGAGGATGTAGACATAGTTAGAGCATCATTACTTTGCCCACCACATAACACAAGAAGACAAGATTACCAACCTGGAAGAAAAAAAAAAATAGAAAGGGGTTGGTAGTTACTGTCAAGAATCTTCCAGAAGCCCTCTGCCATGACCTATTGGGTCTCTAGTCTTCAAATGTCGGAAACAGAATTTTCAGTTTGCATGGTGGTGTTTAGAATCGGTCTGTGGGGAGGTAATTAGGATCAGATGAGGTCAACAGACCGGGAGACTATCACGACACTGGTGGTTTCATAAGAAAAGCCAGGGAGTCTAAACATGTCACCATGCAATGTCCTTCAACACCTTGTGACACAGCAAAAAAGCCCCTCACCAGATGCCAGTGCCATGTTCTTAGGCTCAAGCCTCCAGAACTGCAAGCAAGCCAAATAAACTTCTTTTCTTTATAAACCACACGGTTTCAAGTCTGACACTATAGCAACTTAAAACACATGAGGACACCTAGTGACACCTATGATGGGGACTTAAATGCTACACTGAAACCCTCATTTGCAAAAAGGAAACTGAGGCCCAAGGAGACAGAATGCTTGCGGCTGTGGATATTGACTTAGTGTTATGCCATGGGGCTGGAATCCAACGCTTGACTCTGTGCTCAATGCTAGCACAGAACAACCAAACCCTTTTGGCCAGTTTCTCCGCTCCCTGCTTTCTCCTCCTGCTTTTTAAAAGAACCACACAGCCAGAGGTGGCCTCTTCATTTCTGGCTGCTTCTAGAACAGCAGGCTTCTCTTAAAGCAGAGAACCTGTGCTGCCTGCCTCTCCATCTGGTACTCTCTAAACCTCAAGCGCCATGCGGCTGTGGACTTTGAAGATTCTCTTCTTTCATCTTTGCTCAAAATAGCACCTGCCATCCCATTAGCCTCGGGAACTTCAGAGGCTCCAACAGAACCGGCAAATGTATCACCCGGTGAACTGACCTACATTCTGCCTAATTCTTTCTGGCCTGACCGTGACCCCCAGGCATCAGAGCCAAAAGGAAGAAAAAGTTGGCTGGATCTTAATGTGGTAAGACTCTGTGGCCCTGGTTGGACCACAAAATTAATAACTGTCAGGAAGAAATTTACAGATGAAAGAGTCTTAGCATAGAATTAATTTTTACAAAGGACACACTTCCACTGATCTTTCAAGAAAAAGGAATTCTCAAAGCAATGATGTAAAGTTTCTCAGGGTCAGAGCCGCTCACTTCGTTCAGTTCAGTTGCTCTTCAGTGTATATTGGCTCGGTTGTATCTTATTACAGAGGGTACAGTTAGGAGTCATCGTGTGTGTTGGGGGGCATGTATCTGTGTGTGTAGGAGTGTATCTGTGTGTCTGTGTGTTTGTGTATATCTCTGTGTATGTGTGGTCTAGTTAGGAGTCATTGTGTGTGTGGGGGGCATGTATCTGTGTGTGTAGGAGTGTATCTGTGTGTCTGTGTGTTTGTGTATATCTCTGTGTATGTGTGGTCTAGTTAGGAGTCATCGTGTGTGTGTGTGTGTGTGTGTGTTTGTGTATATCTCTGTGTATGTGTGGTCTAGTTAGGAGTCATTGTGTGTGTGTGTGTGTGTGTGTTTGTGTGTGTGTGTGTGTGTATATATCTCTGTGTATGTGTGGTCTAGTTAGGAGTCATCATGTGTGTGTGTTTGTGTATATCTCTGTGTATGTGTGGTCTAGTTAGGAGTCATCATGTGTGTGTGTGTGTGTTTGTGTATATCTCTGTGTATGTGTGGTCTAGTTAGGAGTCATCGTGTGTGTGTGTGTGTGTGTGTTGTGTGTGATGGTGTTTATGTGTGTCTGTGTATTTGTATGTATGTTAATAGGTATGTGTATATGTATACATCTGTCAGTATGTGTCTGTGTGTGTATCTGTGTCTTTGTGTGTATGTGTATGTATGTGTGGTTTGCAAATGACACAAGCTTCTCTCCAAATTTTAAAATATGTCACCTTACCATGAGTTACATAAACAACAAAAGGGTTTGTTGTTTTGAAAAAAAAAAATGAACTTAAGATGCTGTCTGAAGTTATTCAAGGTGTTGCTGAACTCATCAAATTCATATCACATCTCTTAATTTAAAAAAAAAACATGGTTGTAAAATCGCATTAGAACACTGAAGACACTTATTTCATCCTGGTCTTACAGTTTAGTCCAGCCGGCAGCTGCTGAGTTTCATCGCCCCACGCATTTCCCATATGGACATAGGCAGCGTGGCTTCTTGAATATAATATTTGCCGTTATATTAATTCTTGTAATTTTATCTGCCTTGATGTGCAAAGGGAAGCTGGGTCATTATCTGTATGTGTTTTGGTTTTTTCTTTACAGTTTGTTTTTTTTAATTGACATGACATTAGCATTTGCACATTTCAGGAAAAGAAAGAGAGAGACTTGTTCCAGTTTCCCCAGTTTCTGGTAGTAAATGTAAAATAAAGAAAACACCAGTATGAAGAATGTATCCAAAGGAGGCTCTGGAAGAAAGCCGTCTGCATGAGCAGTCATGAGGAGCTGAGACATGCAACTGTTGGGGTGACCACAAGGCTGTTTATTTACACAGACTCTTCTCCTTGGAAAGCTCCAGACCAGACATGAGCTCATCGTCACTCTTCCCCCAGTCTTCTCTCATGGGTCCCCACCTCAGTGATCAACACCAGCAGCCACCCAGCTGTGAGATCCCACATTGTACCACCAACCCCATCCATTGTTATCTTCTCAGAACCTCTGGAATCCATCTGTGTCTCTTTAATTCTGCTTGTGTGGCCAGAGCCACGTGTTGACTTCTGTGGTCCCCAGGCACTTTTGTCTTCTTGGATCTCTTCCACCATTAAAATAAAACACTTAAAATTATGCTGTATGACTGTTGGTAGAAAGATTAGTACTGCGTTTATGACTATATATTCATTTTCAATTCTGGTTTTCAGATAAACTAAAATTAAGTCATTTTTATGGCTTCTAGAATGTGCTATGGACCCCGGGCACTGTGCCTGCTATGCCTGGCAGCTAGGTTGGGCTGGATGGTCATGCTGGTCTACACCTGCATGCTCTTATTACTGGTTAGTTATTTGATCTCTGCACAGCGGCTGTAGGTAAGCCAGCTGCAGACAGAGGGCTTAAGTATTCAAATTTGCCCATGACCCACCAAGGCTATGCTTTTAAAAGACATTTTTTTTAATTAAGATGAAATTCCTATAAAATAAAATTCACCATTTTAACCATTTAAGCATGCAAAGTTCAGTGGGTTATATTTTAGGATATTTAAAATCTTGTGTAAGTACCAGCACTATGCAGTTTTGATGTCCATTATCTGCTCTCCTACAGAAGAGGCCTCCTTCCTCATCCCTGAGGAAGACAGGAAGACAATTTCTCTGCCATGTCTATACCTTTTCTTGATGTGTTCTTTCAGTCCCGCAAGCATGGGTTTTCATTCTGCCTTTCAGTATGTCTCAGAAGTTTGGCTACGCCAGTACCTTGTCCCTTTTTTATAGCTAATTAAAAACTCATTATAGGGCCAGAGAGATTGCTCACTGGTTAGGAGCATATTTTGTTCTTCATAGAATACAAATTTAGTTCCCAGTACCCACTGGTAGTGGCTCACAACTACCTTTAACTCCCGTTTCAGGGGATCTGATGTCCTCTTCTTGCTTCTATTGGTGCCTATGCATGCACACACACACACACACACACACACACACACACACACACACTCAGAGAGAGAAAGAGAGAGAGAGAAAATTAAAAATAAAATCAGTATTTTAAAAAAGTCATGATTTAGATATATCATAATTTACTTACCTAGTCATCAGCTGGATGTCATTTGTATTGTTATATTAAAATGTTTGAGTATCCACATACAATTTTCCTAGCAAATATTTCCAGTTCTTTTGGATGTATAACTAGTAGAGGGATGGCTGAGATGGTTTAAGTTCTGAGGGACCACAGGCCTGCCAGTCAGCAGCTGTATGGTTGTACACTCCCATCAGTGTCAGAACACAGGGACTCAATGTCTCCCCATCCTTAACAACATGGCTGATTCACTTTATTTACATTGTAACAATTCTAATGCATCTAAGGCAGTGGTTCTCAACCTTCCTAATACTGCGACCCTTAATACAGTTCCTCTTGTTGTGGTGATCCCCAACCATAGTTATTTTTTTTAACATAGTTATTCTTGTTGCTACTTGGTAATTTTGCTACTGTTATGAATTGTAATGGAATTATTTGCATTTTCCAATGGTCTTAGGCAACCCCTATGAAAGGATTATTTGACCACCAAAGAGGTCACAGACCCACAGGTTGAGAACTCCTGGTCTAAGTTGTCATCTCATTATTGTTTAAATGTCCCTGCAGTGACTGAGTATCTTTCCATTTATAGGCCACCTGTATTCTCTTTGATAAGACTTCTATTTGTGGTCCTTTGTTTTTTTGCAAGTTGAATTAGTTTTCTTTAGATGCTTGAGTGGCAAGAGCATTTTAAAACTCTATTTAATTTACTAACCCTTCCAAAGATATGTTTATCCTCCTCATGGGTTGACTTTAAATTATCCTCTTTTGATGAACAAGTTTTAATCTTCGTGATGTTTAATTTAACTATATTTCCTTTTATTATTTCTACTTTAGATACCATATTTAAGAAACTGTCACCTAGGGCTGGAGAGATGGCTCAGTGGTTAAGAGCACTGATTGCCCTTCCAGAGGTCCTGAGTTTAATACCCAGCAACCACATGGTGGCTCACAACCACCTGTGATGAGATCTGAAGCCCTCTTCTGGTGTGTCTGAAGACAGCTACAGTGTACTCATTAAATAAAATAAATCTTAAAAGAAAAAGGAAGGAAGGGAGAGAGGGAGAGAGGAAGGGAGGGAGGGAGGGAGGGAGGAAGGAAAGAAAGGAAGAAGGAAGGAAGGAAGGAAGGAAGGAAGGAAGGAAGGAAGGAAGGAAGGAAGGAAGGAACTGTACCTATTCGAATTCTTCAATATTTGTAACTTGATTTCTTTCAGTTGTACCTGGTACACCTAAGTCTGTGGTCCACTTTTGGTTCATTTTTACACATGCTGCGAAGTAACCTGGTCAACACAGATGTGGAATGTGGTGGTTTGAATGAGACAACCCCCCCCCCCCCCCCCCACACACACACACATCCTGCCCCCAAGTCTTGGTCATTTAAATACTTGCTCTCTAGTTGGTGGCACTGTTTGCAGAAGCTTAGGAGGTGTGGCCTTGTTGGAGATACTTCCTGGGGTGGGTCTTGAAGATTTAAAAGGGATGCTCCATTTGCAAGTTTGCTTTCTGCTCCCTGCTCACAGTTTAAGATGCAAGCTCACAGCTTGTTGCTCCTGCTGTCATGTCTGTCTGCTGCCAGGCTTCTCTGCTGTGAGGGTGATGAACTTTTATGCCTCTGGGACCATAAGCCCCAGTGAACCCTTAATTCTCTAAGTTGCCTTGGTTATATTGCTTTATCACAGCAATAGAAAAGTAACTAAAACATAGGTACCTAGTGTTCCCTACATGCCAGGTTGAAAAGGATTATTCTGTCCCTGTTGAAGTTTTATTAAAAGTCAATTGACCACGCATGTAAGAATATTATTATTTTATTCCATAACTTCCATGATGCAAGGATTTACCCATTCTTTCACCAGAACCATGTCGTCATCTTGATTACTGCATTTCTAAATCATGAAGTACTGTGATTTTACTCTTTTTTTCAGTATTGTTCTTGCTGTTGTGAGTCTATTGCATTTCCATACAGATTTCGGTATCAGTTTGTTGGTTGATGAAAACAGTGGCAACAAAGGGGCAGTTGGAGTTTTGAGAGGAATTTTGAAGGGCAGACAAACCATGCTTTGCTCCGGACTTAGGGTACCCTTCCTGTGATGACTGTTGTCTAGGTGTACTCACAGAGCGTCAAGTAACTAGAGGGAGACATTCCCTGGATGCTTCCATCCATTAAGGGACAGCCCATCTGTTCCCACTTTCTAAGTGTTTTCAGTCCAGTCGTGTTTTGCTTGTGTGGAGAGAGGGCTAGAAATTTTCAAATACCCTTTCTGATTTGACTAGATTTCCCTTGATTCGCCTTATTAATGTGTCTTCTTGTGACTTGTATTGTTCTTTCCATTCCCTGCTGAACTCAATTTGCTAATATTTTGATGAAGACTTTTCCACCTTTGCTCATAAGATACAGTTTGTGTGCAAGGCTCTTGTGATATCCTTGGCTTAGTGTCGTAATAACACTGGTCTTGAAATAAGCTAGGGAGTCTTTCTTACATCGTTGATTTTGGAAACATTTAAGGTATGTAGTTCTAGATTTTTACTATGCTGCCATCACCACAGTGACATCTTTATACCTCATCAGTATAAATTTGTGCAACTTGTTTCATAAAATTATCATATTTCAGGAAGGGAACAAGAGTTACAACCAAATGATACATTAACTCTACATTGCAACTTCTTATGCTTATCTGATACTTGGTCTTTCCTGTCGGTTTCACTAATGACCTGATAGCTCTTTTACTTGAGACGAAGATGTCTTTTTAGTGTTTCTTATAGGAAGTGTCTGCAGTAACAGGTTACATCAAAGTTTATGTGGATCTAGGTTCATTACAAACCCATGTCGGTTTTTTTAAGATTGATTTTTGTCATTTTAAATTCTCTGTGTGTGTATATCTTATCTCGGTGTAGGTATGTGCACATGAATTCATGTGTCCACAGAGGCCAAAGGAGTTAGATCCCTGTGGGTCTGAAGTTACAGGTGGCTGTGAGTTACCTGATATTGGTGCTGGGAATTGAATTCAGGTCTTCTAAAAGAATAGTACATGCTCTTAACCCCTGAGCTATCTCTCCAGCTCCTTCTCCAATGTTTCAAGAATTTTGTTGAATAGAAATTGCTTCTTTCCGTCTTTCTTCATGTGGATGTATAATATACATGTTCATTGTGCATGCACATGTATGAATGTGGGAGCATGTGTACTACAACATGGATGCACAGATCTGAAGATAAATTTGGGAGGCCAAAGACAACTTGTGTATAGGTCTTTGCCTTCTACTTTGTTGAAAAGGGTCTTTGTAAAAAAAGAAAAAGAAAAGAAAAAGGACCTTTGTTTGCTTGCTTATTTGTGTTTATGGCTATTGTGGTTTGAATGGGACTAACCCCCATAGGTTCATGTGTTTCTTACTGATGGAACTGTTTGGAAAAGATAAGGAGGTGTGGCCTTGATGGAGATGTCACTGAGGGCAGGCCTTGAGGTTTACAAAGGACTCAGTCTTTCCTCTCTTTTCTTCCTACTTGCAGTTTAGGATGTGAACTCTCAGCTTTTCCTGCTCCATGCCTCTGTTCTACCCTCATGGACTCTGACCCACTGAAACTGTCAGCCCAACTAAATACTTCCTTTTATAAGTTGCTTGGTCACAGTGTTTTAGCACAGCAATCGAAAGGTAACTAAAGCCAGGTTCAAGAACTTCCTGTCTCTGCCTTCTTGGTTAGTTTCACCCTTCAAATAATATTTTCCTTCTTACAGTGGAATGAGTTCCATAGGAATATATTCTTTCATTCTATTATACAGTAAGATAGGAAGCTTCTCTGTAGAAAACCCTAACTTTTGAAATCCTCAACCCTCTACCCTGTCTGAACTTCTAGCGGATCTCACTCAGGCATCCTCTGTAAGCACCTTGATGGAAGCACCTTAATTAATTAATTAATTAATTCACTGTCACTCATCCAGCACCCAGACAAGCTTGGAGTAGATATCTAAATATTTGCTGGTAAATGAATGAGGAGTGTACAGTATTAGTTTCTTTGATCACAGGCACACCAATATCTTGCAGGACTTACAGCTGAGAACATCTTGGGTCGCATGCTACTGTTTGCAGAATGAATCTCAGAGGGGTGTTTCCAAGGAAGTACAGCTGTGCTCATGTGTATGTGTGGTTCTGACTTGGGTTGCTCCATGAACCAAATAGTGTCATGCACCTAAATGAACACAGAGCAGACGAGAAAACATTAAAAACCTTTGTGTGCTCTTTGGCCATTTCACAAATGTACCTGTTCATGATATGATGGACACAAACGTCACTAGGTAGCATAAATAGTTGAGAAGCACTTGCTGGCTAGGTCAAATATGCAGGTGGGTCAATGAGCTTATCAGCCAGGTTCTGAGCTTAAAGACTGTATCAAATGACTTTCAGGAATAAAAACAAAACAAAACAAAAAAAAACCCCCTGCAAACTAGGATAATGACTCTTGACAGGCTGTTGCAGCCTGTACTGCCCGTTCCAGTCTGAGGGTCAGGGTCTAGCGAGAGAGAGAGTGGGGATAAAGGGGAAGAGACGCGAAGAATGGAGACAAGACAGAGATTCTGATCAAGTCTCGTTTATTGAAGGGAATTCTGAGCTATTTATAGGCTTTTGCCACGTGCCTTGTAGGCGCGTGGATACCACGTGCCTTGCAGGTGTTGATATGACGTAAGCCTTACAGGCGTCTATAGCGTGGACAGCACGTGCACCGCAATGCCTTGCAGGCTTGGATAGCACATGCGCCTTATAAGCATGTATGGTGTAGATAGCACGTGGACAGCACGTGAACTGCATGCCTTGCAGGTGTGGCCACCACGTGCACCTTGCAGCTGGGGGCAGTAAACAGCAACACAAAATATGTGGGATATCAGAGTGTGCTTCAGCTGTTGTAGGCTATTGAAAACCAAATCTTTCGTCAGGGTATATGGTTCCAGATGGCTGCAAAGTTGATCTAGCCGCTTTCTGCTAAAGTCGGCTCCCAACAACAGGCAGAGATCCTAAGCCTTTGTATATATTTTAATAGGAAAAAAGATTCAGCTCACAGAGTAACAGACATCATCTTGAAGTTATGCAGAGTGGTGCAGTTTCAAAATCAATGTGTCATCTGTCTTCACTGCACACAAACATACCTGTTCTGCAAGGCAAACCTCATCCGCCAGTGTGAAAAGCCAGCTGTACCCAAGGAGGAGATGGAAAAGCCGCGCTGTCAGAATGCAGCTCCTCAACACTAAACCTGATGAATGAGCAAGGAGCCTCCTGAGTCCAGAGGAGACCAAGATTGATAAGCAACTGGCACCAAGACATAGGGGAAAGTGTAGGTGCTACACAGATGTGTGTTCTCCGTGCAAGAAGATGAGAGCCTTTCAAGGCCCACAGCTGTCGGTGCAGTCGACATAAATTTCGCTAATGGTAATGAAAATGTACCAGTGCGATTTACCAAAACCATTTACAGCTGTTGCGTTGGAGGGAAATAGAAAGCAATTGCGGAGAGAACCCCGGAAGCCTCGTGCTCACGTGTGCAAATGACTGCATATTTTAAAACTTCTAGATACATACAATTTCCCTCTAATGTGGCAATTCTTACCTTGATTTGGCTATTTCAGATGTGAAGAAACTACAGCAAATTCTATCATCCCCAAAACCCTTCTGGAGGTCTGCTTTCTCCAGTCTGAGGCAAAACTGGCCTTTATTTGTAACACATACACCTCTTAGGAAAATAAGACTGTTCATTCTTTCTCTCAGTGTGGAAATAAGATATTTTATGTGTGACATCACGGAAGTCTTATAGTATTCTGTCCAAGGCTTTGTTTTTAGGCCAGGAGTGGTTATGTCCTTGGTATATAATGCTCTACAGAGAAGCCATCTGAGCATCTGAAGAAAACTATGAAGGGTACAAGCCACAGCTTCCCTGGCCAGTGTTTACAGTGCAAGCTGAGAGAGTTGGTGGCACATGAAAAACGTCTCCATGGTAGAAGCATTTCCTACTGTGGAGAAGGAAATGGGCTGCCTTTCACTCAGGACTTCTTCTAGGAGTATCACCTGGGGACTAAGTCTTCAAATATATGGGCTTATGACAGACATTTATCATAAAAAGTACACCAGAAATAGTCCAAGTATCACAGTAGTTTGTAGGGTAAAGGGCCAGGCCAAATCTACAAGGAGATAAACCTCAGGCCCAGCCTAGA
Source organism: Arvicanthis niloticus (assembly GCF_011762505.2). Taxonomy (NCBI): domain Eukaryota; kingdom Metazoa; phylum Chordata; class Mammalia; order Rodentia; family Muridae; genus Arvicanthis; species Arvicanthis niloticus. The sequence continues at coordinate 19,562,045 of NC_047665.1, forward strand.
ACTCAAGAGGCAGGACAAGGGCCGGCAGGGCATCTGGGGCTCATCCTGGTGACCTCAGACTCATTGGTTCACCAAGTTGGACTTTGGTACAACATCACTTTGGTCTTTTGATGATTCCCTTCTTTTCTGGGGTGAGTAGCACTCTGTGTGTGTGTATACCATGTAGTAGACTTTTCTTGGGGAAACACTACAGCTCTCTCTCTCTCTCTCTCTCTCTCTCTCTCTCTCTCTTTCTTCACACATAAATAAATAAATAAATAAATAAATAAAAAATTGGTGTTTTTAAAAATGATTACAGAAAGTGCTAGGATAAAATCATCACTAATATAGAATTTCAGAGACTGTTCTGATGCCAGGGAACAGAAAACACAAAGCCTGAGGTAGACCTGTAGCACCATCACGTAGAGTGCGTAGGCCCATGTTCTCGGTTCTCCGCGCTTGTCCTTGAAGAAGGAAACATGAAAGCCTGCATGCATAAATAGAAAACTTGTCATATTTCAGGACTGTACTTTTTCCTATGTGCGCATGTGTGTGTGCATGTGCATGCATGCATGTGTGTATGTGCATGTATGTGAGTGTGTGTGTGTGTGTGTGTGTGTGTGTGAATCTGGAGCTTTGGAAGTAAGAGTTGGGATATCAATATTTACTATTTAATCTACAGACAACTAAAGCTTCATTTTATTGTCAAGAAAATGAGACTCACTGTGATTAGAAGGTCTAAACACACACACACACACACACACACACCAGATACATTTTTAAGAATCTCTAGACTTATGACATCCATCATGTTTACCTGATTCAAGAGGAAATAAATAATGTCCACATAAGAGGTAAACTGTTTGGGGTACAGGTAGTGTTTTCACTTCTTCTGCCACTAAAGGTCATGACCTTGAATGTGAAGAAGACTTTGAGAGGTAGATGAGGGGTAGGAGTGCGGGGGGGGCTAGACAGATGATAAGACAGCTTACTGCTATTTCAGAGAACCAAAGTTCTATTCCTTGCACCCACATGGAAGCTCTCTGTAACTCTAGTTTCAGGGAATATGATGTTGTTTTTGTGGTCTCTGCAAGCAAAATGCATGCACTGGTACACATAGCTAAGACACTCATTGTCTTCATTAGGGTTATTATTACTGTGATGAAATACCTCTAACAAAGCAACTTGGGTTTATTTGGCTTACCCTTCCACATCCCTGGTCATTTATTGATAGAAGTCAGGACAGGAACTCACACAGGGCAGGAACCTGTAGGCAGGAGCTGATGCAGAGGCCATGGAGGAGTGCTGCTTACTGGCTTGCTCTTCATGGCTCACTCAGCCTGTTTTCTTATAGAATCTAGGACCAACAGCCCAGAGAAGTGCAGACCTGTTTACCCACCAAATGCCAGTGACCACCTTCACTGTCATCATTGTGACAACAGAAAGATGCCCCAACACAGTTCTACCTGGGGAGTATCATATGGTTGAATAGAAAGATGCCCCACCACAGTTCCAATTATCTTCCTGGGGAGTATCTTACAGGCAAACAGTACTGAATGCACATTTTTCTAACCAGCTGATTTCAGTCTTCTGACCTACATGGCACACAGTACTGATGTGAATGGGCCACAGAAAAAAGGTGGAGTTTATCTTGTAAATGTTAGATTGTCATGCTTGACGAGCCATGATAACAGGTTCCAGCCAACACTGCATGGCATATACATGCAGAGTAGAGGAAGAACATGCACTGTGCCATCACACAGCCTACATTAACCCTGCAAACATTTGCTCCACAGCAGACAACCACTGGATGGATGATAAGTCAAGCCACCTTGTTTCCCTAGCTTTCTCTCTACTCCAGAACAACAACAACAAAAAAACCCACCCCCTTTTCAACCTTGCCTGCTCATCAGTTCCCTCTGGCCTGCTCCTCTCCTTCATCCACTGAGTGGCTCATTTCTCCCTCTCACCATGTCTTCGTTTCATGGGCACTGCTGTCTGTACTGCTCCTTCCTCACGGGAACCCAAATAGCTTTGTAATGGCCCCTTTGCTCAATTCATCCCTCAGAGCAGCCATGCTTGGGCAGTGCCCTTTTGAGGAGCCCTGATCCAATCTTGCTTCAGCCTCAGAGACAGAAACTGAAATTGAGATGACACACAAGAGCAGGCACATGGTCCCCAGGCTGGTGGCCTTTCAGTCAGTGTCACTCACGGGCCAACTCCCAGAATGTGCCTCACATGCCCAGTGAAGCTGGTTTTGAAGTTCTAAGAACCTGCTGCAGATGTGATCTCTTGAGTGTAACTGAGAACTGGTGGCTCATGGATCCATAGGGCATAAGATTTACTTTTCAGTGGGGAAGATCAAGAAATACGAGTGACCAAGTGACCACTGGGAAATTATAAATGAGATCTCCTGCTCTTGCTGTCTTCTGTGTTGTCTCCATTACAAGAAATTGTCTAGCTAGGCCTGGTGTCTTAGGCTGTTAATCCCAAGCACCAGAGAAGCTGAGAAAAGAGACGAGACTAGCAAACTCAAATCTTACCTGGGCTACAGAGTGAGTTTTATGCCAGATTCTGTATTCAAATAAGGAAAAAGAATGTCAGGGAAGTAGCAGGTAGCAAAGCATGTCGCCAGCCTGTGAGAGACATTGAGCTCAACTCCCAATACTGCCACAACAACAACAATACATTTGAAAGACTCACTCTGATGGTTAATTTTATGTCACCTTGACCCAAGTTAACATCATCTGAGAGGCGAACGCCTCAAGTAAGTAAATACCTCCATGGGATCAGGCTGCAGGCAAGCATATAGAGAATTTTCTTAATAGAGATGGATAAGGAGGGTCCAGTCCATTGTGGGCATGCCTATCTCTGCCCTGATGGTCCTGGGTTCTCTAAGAAAATAGACTGGGCAAGCCACAAGGAGCAAGCCAGTAAGCAGCACCCATTTATGGCCTCTGTATCAGCTCCTGACTTCTGACCAGTTTGAGTTCCTGTCCTGACTTCCTTCAGTGATAAACCATGCTGTGGAAGTGTAAGTTTAATAAACCCTTCCCTCCCCGAGTTGCTTTGGTCATGGTTTTTCATCACAGCAATAGCAAGCCTAAGACACTCACACTTAGGGAGGCTGACAGGATCAGTTGGTAGAACACGAGAGTCCATTTGATTATGACTGACAGGGACAGTTAAAAGTACACTTTACTATCTTCTTTTAGCCCGATAAACCCAATCTAACGATCGCTTTTGCTCTGTTACTGAAAAATATCAGAGTCCTGGGTTCTCCTGGCTTGATAAAAGGTACCTGGTCATGTAATCACAAAAGGCAAAGGGAAGTGTGAGCATTGGGATCCCTTCTGTCACAGGTCCCCAGAGGGTTCAGAGTGCTGCTGCCGAAAGGGAAGGGACACAGTGAGACGCAGCCAGGAACTGTCACAGCCATGTGAAGAACACAGTACCTGAGACCCATGGGAAATTGAAAAGTATCCCCCTTTTTGGTGTGATGTTCAGAGGGATGGTAAAACCTTCCCATAGGTGGGTGACCATTGGCAGCGTGTGCAAGTATGAGTGTTTATGAAAAGTAGAAACTGCAGCTCCGTCCTCCAGGATGTGTTCAGCCTGGGATTGCTTCCCTCATACACCTCCTGCTAAGACCAGCTAATTCCTTCCCTGTGCTGTACATAAAAGGTTTGCTGGGGGCTGCTGTTGGTGCACTCCATCAAAGAGCACACAGCCCACCCGACTGCAGCTCTTCTGTACGTGAATCTGTGTGTCTGCTCATCTCTCTTTTCCCTGCCACACCAGGCAGGTTTCCGAGCTCTCCCCAACACTGGCCTGTAGCCCTCTGCTTGGGTTTGGTGATGGGAAATTAGCATCAGAGAGTCATTTATTCAGTAGAACGGCTGGCCGTGGGAAAGACATCCAACTGTGGCAGAAGATTAAGAAGACATGAGAGAAGATAAACAGGAAAAGAAAATTCTGCGTGCAATAAATACAAAAAAAAAAAAAAAAAAAAAAAACCCACCAAATGAGAAGACAGGAAAACAAAAACAAAACAAAATGTCTCCCACTGCAAGATGTCTCTAATATATAAACTTTTCTCCAAATTAAAATTGAAAGAGCAACAATCCAGTTCAAAAATGGGCAAAAGATATAAACAGTTCATAGAAAAATTAAATACAAAATTATAGTTTGAAAAAACTTTATCACTCATTTACAAAGTAGAAGTTAAAACCACACTGATCCCGATTTCTTTTTCTTCTCGATGGCTGTGATCCGGAAGTACAATAAGATACCCAGTGAAGTGTGCAGAAAAGTGAACCACTTATCACCAGGGGAAAATACACTGGAGGCTTTCAAAGGTCAATATAGTTATATCTATTAACATTACAAATGTGCGAACTCTTCAAGCCAGCAGTTGTACTTCCTGGTCTGTATGCTATGGGGGACCCACACGCTCAAAAAAGATGTATGTGCAGATTGCACATTGCAACCTGTGATTAAAAAAAAGACTGGGGCCTTTTAACATGGCCCTGAAATGAGGACACAGACAAAGAAATATTAGTTAGCTGTTAAAAAAGAATGAGAGAACTCCACCTTGTACTGAAGAAAAAAAAGAAATAAAAAACAATGTCTGAAATGAAGTATAAAAAGGAGAAGAAAGACAACATTTTGTTGCCTTGAAATCCTCCTTCTTCATCTTATCATCCTCCCATGCCCCCAGCCCCCAGCCCCCACCCCAGGAGCTCAGCATCAGAGCCCCCTCCTCTCTCCTTCAAACTCAACTCCAGACTGGCTGGCTCATTTTCTGCTTGCACGTTGACACCAACCCTCATATGGCTTGATGACCCTTGTTCAAAGAACACCTTGAGAGAAATGCAGAAAGCACAAGGCCTGTGATCCAGGTGCTAGGCTTTCCAGGCAAGCGTGCATGTGATCTTGACAAATGCACGCACTGTTAGTGATCTTCAAGGGTCCCTAAGCCCAGCTGTGGATGTCTAGAAACAGGCATGCTTCTTTCCACATGGGATGAAAATTAGCCGTGGCATTAGCTATACTAAGGGTGAGAGCTGCTCACAGATCAGTTGACACTCTGTGAGAATACAGGCTTGTCCAGAAGAGGCTCTGATGAAAGAGGAAACCCCAGCCGTGTCCATTTGTTATTTCCTGGTGTGGATGGTGCAGAGGGAGTAAGAGTCTCAATGGTGGCAGAGGGCGTACAGAAGGTAGCTGGTATAGCCACCAAAGGAGTGGAGTGTGAGCCCCAGAAGAGTCAAATTCTCGTAAATGGGATGCCCACAAGAGATACAATCCTTCCCCTGATGAGGACACAGAAGGGGCATCAGGTCCCAGGCAGCTCAGGTCTCAATAGACTCTGTGAGATAGAAAGCTGTTCATGGACAGCGCTTATAAGCTGTATACCTCTGATGCCCTTCTTGAAACCTTCTAGCAAGGCCAAGTTTATACTTTGAGGCTAATGACCCAGAGGATGCCAAGCTAAACTTTATTTTCTGTTTCAAAGAGGTTCCCCTCCCCCCATTTTGGGGCCACGTGAAAGTCTTGGCACTTTATCCGGGAGTTCTTACATGCAATAATAACAACTCTGTGCCTTAGGGTGTCCAAGCCCATCGAACGTGCAAATGAGTCCCAAGGCAGACTAAGGAGTCAGGCACCGAGTACATGTGCTAGTTTTCCTCTCCCAATCACCAGGGCTCAGTGATTTCCCCACCACTCCCATGTTTGCCAAGAAAGCACTGGCCTGGTGATTGGTCATTGCCAGCAGGAGCCCACACATGGCTCCCCAAGTAGCAACTAAAGATGACCTCTCACACACAAAGAACTGCTTCATGCATTGACAGTGCACGGTCTGTGTGTGCTTAAATAAAAATTACAGCCTACTCTTGGAAGGTACAATGAAAATGGAGGGTTTGTTTTTGGACTCTTAACTTTTTAATTGGTCCAATAACATCTGTCCTGAACCTGGAGCCATTACCCACTAAGTCACAGAGGGGCCACAGGCTATGTGGTTCCTGCCTTTGCCAGAAGGTGATGTCACTCACACCTCTTGTAGAAGGTCCTGCAGGTCTGTGCCAGCTCCATTCTCTGCATAAAGCTTCCTACCAGGTCCTCAGGAGCCAACTCTCCAAATGTCCAAGAACATGAAGACTCATTTTAAAAACTGCATACATATAATAAACATTTACCCTAAAAGCAAATGTGAATTAATTTGCCAGTTGTCCTAAGCTACCGAATCCCCACCAACTACTCACAGCCAAGTAGGAAAGAGAGAAATGGAACAACATTCCCCCTGGGAGTCAGAATCAGAGCTGAGCCAACATTTGTCCAACCCTAACACGAAACAACAGAGAGTAATGTTGGGAGAGGTGAGTGGTGATATACCTGAGATCTCGGCACTTGCGAGGTTGCGGTAGAACTGAGTTTGAGGTCAGTCTGGGCTACATAATGAAATCCTGTCTCCAGAGTTCATACACTGGGCCTGGAGAGATGGTTCTGTGGTGAAGTTCTCTTCCAGAAGAACCGAGTTCATCCTTAGCACCCACGTCAGGTGGTTCACAACTACACAACTACATATAACTACAGCTCCAGGGTCTTCAATGACTGATTTTGGCCTCTGTGGGTACAGAAATACACATGACACAGACATACACATAAATTTGTATTTAAAAAATAAAAATTCCCACTGAGTAATAAATAAGATGTAGCGGCATATTTTCCCACAAGTTGGGAGGAGCTAAGGTGGGAACTCCTCCTTAAGGAGAGGAAAAGGAGGAGTAAGGAGAGGAAGGGGAGGTGTAAGGAAAGGAAGAGAAGGAACAGGAGGAGTAAGGAGAGGGAGAGGAGAAGGAAGAGGAGGAGCTAGGAGGGAGAGGACGGGAAAGGGGAGAATGTGGAAGGAGATGTGTACCTGTCTCTAGCAGTCAAAGGTAGTTGTTATATCTAGGTTGGGTATTGGGTTATACCTCTAATTGTGTGGACATCTTGTTATTGAGCATTACCAAATATATAAAGCCTTTGGATAGCCTAAACATTAGAGTCTCATTCCTACCAGGCCCACGTGGATGGCGGGATGGTCTGGGCACAGCCCAGCCTTGTGGAGACAGCGTGGAAGATTGGCAGAGCCATCTCCCATGCTGGCATCTCTTGGGTGTCAGGGCCGGTGTTTCTGGCTGGCCTATTTTAGCTGTGGCATGTGCATAGCCTCTGGCCACTTCCAGCTGTGGAGTACTTGGCTTCAGGCCAAGGCGCATTGCGGCCTGAGCTAAGCAGAGCTGCCACCACTTAGATGGTCGGCCCAAGAGTAGGCCTATTTAAATCATTACTTCAACAATAAGATAATTAATTAAGATCCAGAGATTACACTGGCCAGAAAGTTATGACTATGTCTCTGATAAAAAGGGCTCTTCACAAAGGAGCCTGACAGAACCACGTGCTCGTCCAGGAGCCACTGCAACCTTATGTAAAAAGACTCTTGCAAGGGCATTTGTCCAACAGCTGTCTGCTTAATCTTGGACTGATGTCACTCTTGCTATTGATTCTGTCGCCAAGAATTATTGATCAAAGTATCCCCTGTCATCCTCTTCATTTGCTTATTAAAACTTTCCCCAGCATCCACCCCCAGGATCACATAAGGTTGATAGGGCAGCCCCTTCTCCCAATGCAAAGTTCTGCTATTTGCTAGTAAGTCAACAAAGAACCTTTGGAGATTATTCCTCTGTATGTTGTCTAGGTCACAGCCACCAATTCCTTGGCTAATTATAAGGTATTCCAGAGCCTGGATGTCACCCAAGAGACCACTAGTTTATTCTACTTCTTGGATGACTTAGAAAATGAAGTCAGAACAGTCATAAAGAAAACTTGAGAGTATGTATCTTAGGTGTCTCCAAAAGGGGATTTCAGGGAGCAAGGAACTCACTTGCTCCCTAAACCCAACAAAGACTCCAGAATTAGAGGCCACCAGTGTTACCGAAGGGGAGTTAAAACACAGAATACAAGATGGTTGAGTAGACTTCATGGAAGATAGGAAGCTCTCCCAGTCTGCTTGTCCAGCCAGGCAACTAGTCCCTGTGCCCAGTCACCAAGAGATGCAGGGATCTTACCAAAAATGGACAGTGAATAGGAGTAGCTAGGTATGTCAGAGAATGGACCATGACACTCAGTGCAATAATAAAAGTTTTCATGCTGGACCTTAAGACTTCACCCCCGCCCAGCTCTAAGAAGGCTGGCAGCTGGGCAGTTATCCTTAGGCAGGTAACTGGGCCATAGCAGGGAGAAAATGTGTGCCAAAGCCAGTTTGCGATGGTGCCAAGTGAAGAGAGCACTGAGCTGTGAACACAAACAGGTGGACAGAGGCAGAAAGAAGACCCGGTGTGCCCCTGCCTTCTGTGCTAGGAGTTAACAGAACTCTAGGAAAGTGTATTGGCAGAATCCTGTCAGCATTTAAAAACGGTCACCTTGGTGACCTTGGTGGCAGAAAAGGACCTCCATGATTAAGGGAGTAGACATGAGAAGGTGTGGTTGGATATACACATGTGAGGTCACTTCCTGAAAAGCTGGCACACAGGAGGAGGAAGAACAGGTGTAAGATGGGAAAGGACATGCAGGACAAGTTAAAGCCAGAATATGCAGCCAAGCAGCCCCTTGCTGGCCTCTTCTTCCACATCAGACCCCAGGCTTCCAAGGTCACCCTGTGACTTTGCATTTAATAGACCCAGAAATCCCTAAAGGACTGGCCACCAAGGCACAGTACAAGTAGAACAAAGTGCTGACTACGATATTTTCAAGACCTGGCCCTTCTCTCACTAGGACATGTCATTTCACTTTGAATTAGATGGGGTTTCTGGGAAATACTCTGGTATGCAGTAAAGCCGTGGAAGAGGTCAACTTCTCAACTATGAATCAGCTAGCTTTTTGAAAAGAACCAGGAGCCATCGACCATATCCTCAAAGGACAGCTGGAATTAAAATGACACCTTCACTCCTGTCAGTGGGGCCCACATGGGTGACCATGATATGTGTATGAAGGGGTGCTTGGGGGAGCTGAGCTCACCTATGCAGTAATCCTAGACAGATTATTATAGACCTAGTGAGAGAGGGAAGGAAGGGTCTTCTACCAACCCCATCAACACCGAAGACTGGGCAACAGCAAACCAGTGCCTTGACAGTGGCCCTCAGTGGATCCTCTCAGGACATGGGCAGTTCTTGGACCATCTGTAGCATGGATAGAATGGCACTACCCCAAGAAAACTGATTCCCTTTCATTCATCCTACATAGCTTGAATAAGATTTGCCTCCTAAAGGTTCATGGGCGGTTGGTTTAATGTCCGATACAATGGTACTGAGGGATAGTAGAAACCTTTAAGGGAGAGGCCCATGGGGTCAGGCACTGGGGTCCACCTCTCAGAAAGGAGTAATGCATCTTGCAGGAATGGCTTAGCATTAGGATTTGGATCTCAAATGTCACCCGGTGGTGCAAATATTAGAAGTGTGGTCGCCAGCCTGTAGCGCTATTAGAAAGAGGGGGGACCTGGTAGAAGGAAGTCAGGTCTTGGCCAGTAGGCACCTGAGAGAAATACTGGGACTCCAGTCTCTTCCTCTCTGCTTCCTGCCATCATGAGGCAAGCAGCATTGCTCCACCATTATTGCACTCCTTGATACAAAGTCCAAAAGCAAGACCCGCTCAAAGACTGAGATCTCTGAAACTGTGAGCCAACCAAAATCTTTCCTCCTTAAAAGTTGTTTATCTCGGAGATTCTGTCGCATGAGAAAAAAGCTAATGGTTAGTCATCGTGAGAGTGACCTTGACTTCCGGGGTTACTTCTTGCTTCCTAGCTCATAGTGTGACCCCTCTCACGTGTGCTCCTGACACGTGGTGCAATCCGCCATCAACCCTCACTGGAACCTGAGGCTGCGGCTGTGTTCTTTGATCTCAGGACTCTGAGCTAACAAAACCTCCCTTCTTCATCAAGTGCCCAGTCAGTCAAAGATATTTTGCTACAGCAAGCTGAATGGACAAAGGATTCAAAAAGAACTCAAATAATAGAATAATGAACAAATACGAACACTGTTCGGGACTTTAGAGGTTATGAACCAGAAGAACAGGTCCATTTCTGTTTAGTGCCTAGAAATAAATATTAGTTAATGTCTCCAGCTCATCCAAACAACAACTCTATGGCCAGCTCATGAGATGCCCAGAAGGGGCTGGGATTCAGAGGAGGGTATTTGCCTGGGAGGCAAAATGTAGGAAGTATCATGACCAACACTGCCCGCCTGCAACATCCCAGACAGAAAGCATATGTTTAAAATCTATCATGAAGTAAACTCAATATTTCATACAAAGAAGTGAGTGTCCTGCTTCACACTGGACCCAGAAGCAAAAAACAAACAAATGATGATGATGATGATGATGATGATGATGATGATGATGATAGCTTATTCGTTTATAACCTTGGCATTCATCATGAATCTTTGGAATTCGTTTTTATTTTTTAAAAAAGGATGACAGTGTGGCTAGTGAGACGGTGCAGTGGGTTATGCCATTGGCTGCCAAGCTTGATGAACTGAGTTCAATCCCAGGTCCCATGTGATGGAAGAGGAGAACTGACCCCCACAGGTTGTCTTCTAACACACACCTTGCCACGTATATAGAAATGCAAATAAGTACATTTAATTAAAAATATAACATTAAAACTTTTCCCTCCTCAAGTAGTGACTCTTTGGACATCCTTTTAAGTCTTAGGTTGCCCAAGGCTCACAGAAAAGAATTTGGACAGATTTGCATATATTCACTGGAAAACATTCCAATACATATAGGTTGTAGATACATATACACTCACACTTACACCCTTACAGGAAAATCGCAAGGAGACATTAAACTCCACTCAGAAGAGTGAAGCACATTTCTTGTCCGTTTGCTGAGGTTATCAAGGGCATCCTTAAAACAACTTTTCTCATCTCTTTTAAGAGTCACACTGTTCACCTTTAAACACACACCCGAGATGGGCATTTGTAACAGGGCTGTGCGCGCGGTTGTGCTCCAGTACAGAAAGGAGGAAAATCAATTTCAATCCCCAGAGGACAGAATTACTGGTGCAGAAGGTCACTAAATGTGAGCATTTGCTCAATGGGCTTGGAACAAGATCCTTGTCCGTGTTGCTTCACTGCACTTCCAGAGAAGGGAGGGGAAAGCGCAGAGACAAGCTCCCACCGGGGAAGAGAAGGACGTGGTTTGTACCAGCCGGAGGACAATCGCGCTAAACAGCACAGGGACCGAGGCAAACACGCACATGGGCACTGTGGAGCCACGGACTCATGTTTACACCTAACGCTCTAGAGAATTCGGCCAAGACAGACTCCAAGCAGCTGGAAATATCACTACTCTAATTCTCTCAAGGTCATTTGTCAGAACAGGTTAGTAGTCCCCAAGGGCTTGCTACATGGATCAGATTTACCAAAGAGACATAATTCGGGCACGCTCCTGGGACGAGCCTGGGCCTGGCGGCCATTTTGCTTCTGTCCTTCCTTGCCAAGGGCATCCGGTTCAGGCCATCTGTGATCTGCAGCAGGCACACACTGAACCTGGGGATCCTGCCAGTAGGTATTGCAGCCCTGCCTCCCCTCTGGACATAGGTGGCATGCCATCTCTGTTGCCTTGGGTATTGTTGTATTTGATTGGAAACCACATGACTGGGAACAAGAAATGAGACATGTAAGACAGCCAGGCCTGTTCTATAGATAGTGAGCTTCCTTCTCCCAAAAACACTCCACAGAACAGGGTCAGGAGGGAAGCGTCAGGATTCAGAACCACATGGAGCTGCAGACCAGAGTCCTGCTCTACGTTTTGGTTCAGGACTTCTGCATATTCCTTAACCTCTCTGAGGTCCCATTGCCTAAGCTATAGAGTAAGAGAAACCTACAAATGCAAAGTCCCTGTCACAAAGCCTGCACTCCAATGGTGTAGTTCACATCACATGACCCCAAGCGGTACCTGTCCCATAGTAGGGTCTTTTTTCTCATCTTCTCTTAATGAATCTATTTGTTTTATCATCGGAAGAATTCTGGGTTGCTTTGGCTTTCTAACCCTTTCTGTAGCATGTCTGAGGCTGGCCTGGGTGTGGAGACACCAGGATACCCATAAGGATAAAGAAGCCAGATTATACCATTGTCTCCAGGCCAGCGTGAGACTCAGCAGGGAAGCAGGGAACGCAAGCTGGCCTATGAGCTTCTCTCTCTCTTCTCCATCCTCCTGGACCTGCATCATTAGCTCCCTAGCCACCCCCAGAACCATATCCAAGTCAGCCTGCTGCAACTCTAAACCACACCAAGAAAGTGAGTGCAGAAGCTGAAGGAAGTTCAGCCAGGCTGGTCCCATGCCCTCTCAGCAAAGCTGGCAGGAGCCTGAGGGAATGTACTCAGGGGCCCTGAGCCGAGATCATCAGGGGTTCTGGGTACCTGAGTGAAAAAAATAAGGTGGAATTTTGTTTATTGGACACTTGTTTGGGCTTGAGGGTTTCCTTGATGTTGGTTGTTTGTCTGTTTGTTTGAGCAAAGCCCAGGACTCGTTGGCTGGTACTACGAAAAAGGTGTAGGGAGTGTAAGACACGTGGCTGCCAATCTCAGTAGCATTTTGTCAACCTAAATAATAATCAGAACAATGTCAGAATAATGACATTGATTTGGGAGGAGATGAACATTGCAATGGGAATACAGAAGCCACAGTAAACCGGAGGTGAAAGCAAAAAGTTGAGAGCAAAAAGGAGAGACATTTATATAAGGCGCTTGACGACTAAGTTCTCCTGGCTGTGTAGACCACGGGCAGGAGTTGGCATCTGCTGGCAGTGTCCTGCTTGGGCATGTATTCTGCCAGCAGCATCCTGTCTAAACTGTTATGGTCTTAATGAGCATTAAAGATAAGCTTTGCTGTCAAGCTCGGTACGTACGTGTGTGGTGTGTGACACACAGGATGTTTGTAGAATGAGGAGGAATTTCCCATGTGCCTTAGGCTGGTCCAGGAGAAAGTGCTTGTTTAACTCAAACAGGAAAGCAGAAGCTCCACCCACTTCAGCAAGTCCCGGCTCTTCCTATGACTTTGTCTGGCTGGGCCTGGCAAGAATGCTACCATCTTGCTGTTCAGCCTTCATACTTTCTAGGAGACATGGTTGAGAGGCTGAATCTAGAGTTGAGTCCTTCCTGGAATTACAAGTCTGGTGGCATTGTGGTTAAATCCCACTACTCAGCAGATAAGACGAGAGAGGCTTAGGAAGGCCATTCTGGGTTACAGAATGAGTTCGAAGCTAGCCTGAGCAATGTAATGAGGTCCCATCTCAAAATTAAAAATACAAAGAGGGCCAGTGCTATAGCTCAGTGGTAGAGTGCCTACCTAGCATGTGTGAGACCCTCATACTGAATTCCTGAAAAAAAAAAAAAAAAAAAAAAAAAAAAAAAGGAAAACACTCTTGAAGACTCCAGAAGAAGAGAGAGACACCTCCTCCTGCCTGGGAACCCCACTGAGAATGGCATCTTCCTGGAGAAGCAGGAACCTGGCCGGGTATCACCTTGGATTTGAGCTCATTGGTAAGGAAGAACAAAGTATTTCTGAAAGCACAGGGTGGCAGAAAGTAGTTCAGTTCCCAGAATTCTCCAGATACTAACTTATTACTGGGGAGCTTCTATTGTCAAGAGCAGACTCAGTAGCAGCCAGTACAGTGGCGTTCAGCCCTTGGCCGCCAAGGCAGAGACTGGAGAAAGAGTCAGAGGCAGTTCTACAGAAGCCTAGCCTAGCCAAGGCACAGACATGCAGGAGCAGTCATGGGCAAGAAAGAAGCCATTAAGCACTGGTGGATGTGTGGAGTCCCACCTTTATTTGTAGGTGAGGGAGAATGTAGTTTCAAGAGTGACTAACCAAAGTGGTTGGTCATATGTTGGCCGTGGAGAGCCCGGAAAAATAGTCATATTAAAGACTCGATAGTATCTGAACAGGTTCTGAACAGGTTCTGAACATACTCAGAGGCAGAACACTTACCTGGTGTGTATGATACCCTCCATTCAAAGGCAGACATACCAAAAACACAAGAACACAACAAACAAAACAGAGCAGCAGCAGAAACAAAAACATCAAAGACCTGTAACAATGAGAAAGGTGAGCTGCCTAGGCTGATGCATAGAGAGATATCTGCTTCCTCTCTGTGTATTAAGGGCTCACAGCCTGCAGAAAGCCAGCTCCACTGGCAGCCTGGGCTGCTGCTTGCTGTTCCTCACATGGGATTCCTCTGTTTCTCTGTGACTCTTTCCATAGAATGGAAAGGTGGAGAAGGCCCTCTCTTCACTGCCCACTGTTGGCTAGCTACTAGAAGCTGGAACAATGAATCCCAACAGCCCTAGGGACCTAGAAAGGACAGGAAGGAAGCTCCCAGGAGTGGAGCTTGCTGAAGCCATAGGGAGAAGGGTAGCACACCCAATCTGAAACCTCTTCCATTGGACGGCCTCCGGGGCTACCCCTCTCTAATGCCACTCCAGAGTGCTTGCCCTACGTCAAGCATTTTGCAAAGCCTCTAAGAGAAGGAAACCACATACAGAAGAAAACGAGGTTGGTAATTTAGTGTGTTCTTTATACCAGGCTTTTACTTAAAATTCAAGAGATACTACTAACATCCACCTAACAAATGAGTAAATTGAGACACCAAGAGTCCAAGCAATTTGTTTAATGTGATTGAACTGGTGACTGATGGAGCCTAGGATCCAACAAACATCTGTCTGACTCCAGTGCAATCTCTTTTTCAGACAGTAATGTATCCTGCCCACGTTGTATTGATTTATGTGTTTCCCCCTGCTGGGATTGCTTGTATTTTTAAAAGAAAGAGTCTGAAAAGAGGAAGATGAAAGATGAATACAACAGATGACTTCCTGCCCTGAATGTCTACCGCCTCACTCACGACTGAATAATGGTATTTCCAGAGTTTGGGTCTTAACTTTCAACAGTTTTTTTTTTCCCCCTTTTGCTACCCTTGATCCAGCAGCAATGGCTTCTGGGTACATATTTTGATTTTTTTTTTGTAAACAATGTCAACTTGAGGTATGAAGAAATGGAATGTACTGAAGGCATGTATACAACTGCAAGTCAACATACTAAAATAAGACTGAAAAAAAAACATAAAAAAAAAAAAAAAAAAAAACAAGGGCTCATGAGATGTCTCAGTGGTTAAGAATGTTTGCTGCTCTTCCAGAGAATATTAGTTCTTGTTTCTAAAACTCACTTCCAGTGGCTCGCAATATCCTCTAATTCCAGCTCCAGGGGATCCAACGCTCCCCCTTCTGGCCTCCACAGACACCTCTGTACACATACACACAGACACACATAAATAAAAATAAATCTTTAAAAGGGATCTATAAAACATCTATGTAATATATCCCCATCTGTGTAGATACACCTGTGTAGCCAGCATCTCCCATGTCACAGGAGCATTGTGATGCCTGTCCCCCCCTGTGCCCCACCACATTCCACCCACCTGTCCCCATCATCAGCTAGAGCATCCCATGATGGAAGCCACCATCCATTTAAAAACATATTCCAGCCCAGTCCCTCCAGGAAACATTCTCCTGGTTATTGGATAGTGGAATATGTTTTCAAATGCATGATGTCGTAACCACCCTAGATGTGAACAGATGTGAACGACTCTTTATTTAAGTCATTTAAGCTCCTTTTCTGAAGCGTCCATAGCAAAAGGCCACATGTTGGCCAGGTTAAAATAACAAGGACAACAAAGAGATACTCAGAGATCTGGGAGCCAGAAGTCGAATACAAGGTGTTGCGGAGCCATGCTCCCTCTGAAGGCACTCAGGAAGGACCGCCTCTAGGCTTCTTTCCCTGCTTCCTGTGTTGCCAGCAATCCTTGACACTCACTAGTTTTGCAAATGCATCACATCTGGTGTTACCTCTGACATCACAAGCCCTTCTTTTTTCTTCTTTTATCTATGCCTGTGCCCAAATTCCCTCTCTTTTTATATAGACATCAGCCTAAGCCACAGCATCTCGTGATGACTACATTTTCAAAGGCCTCACTTCCAGAATAGGTTGTATTCATAGGTATCAGAGAGTAAGACTTTAGTAGGCCTCTTTGGAAGACATAGATTGATGCTCCAACATACAAGATGGAATATACTATGCCTCACCTAGCAGTTCTGGACATATATGCAGCAATTAAAGCCAACTCTTTCTTGTACATCTGTTTCCACCGAATTTGAACTCCTGGGACCTGGAGTAGGAGAGGGGGTCATAAGACTCAGGGAGCAAATTGACAAGATTCTGGAAGCTCATAGAAATTACAAAATTCACAAGCTCCTCCCCCCAAATTATAGCAGCCAGAAACAGTTGCTGGGAGAAAAGGTCCCTGCAGTGAGTCTAACTGCAGATTATGAGTCGTCACCCACAATGCAGTGGGCTTCTCTGTAATAGAATCATTGGGTGGACAAGCTAGACTTGTGTGGGGTCACATCTTTGGTTGGTGGTGGGTGTCTGTCTAGATAACTAGTCACATCTTCCCAGAAAATGCCACATGAGAGTCACTATTCGCCATCATGCTGCTACAAAAAGCAGTTTGAAATGACTTGGTGTGTGATGAAGAAGCCTCTGGGGAGACCATACCACTATCCCTCAAGTCCTGGTGCAGCTGGTACACTCACTTATCCATAACCTAGCTCCTCCTGGGAAGTCGCCAGACCACTTCCTTATCCTGGTGAGCACTGTACACCTGACCACAGCCTTGGGCTTATAAGAAAATGTTTCCACCTCTGAGTCCACAATCCGCAGGCATGTAACATGGCCTATTTCCAACTTCACTCCATGCTGACACTTCTGGTCCCACCGCCCCCCCCCCCCCCCACCTCCGCCAATTGGAAACAGTGACACAAGAGCCATCTCACAGGGCTGTTGGGCATTTAATTAATGTTTATAAAGCACTCTGAGGTCTTCGGATAAAAACTGCTGTGTAAGTACAAAATTATTGTTAGTTCTCAGCCTCCTGTCCCTTGACTTCTGACATGGGTCTTTGTTGTTCCTGAATGGGAGTCATTGACAGGTTATCCAGCTGGCTGTGGGGGGAGACTTGGGCAAATACATACACATTTACAGAATGTTTTTTCCCCCTTTGGAAAAAAAAACATTCCAACTCTGTGGGGCGTCTCAAAGCTTTGCAGTGTCTGAATTTCTCCCCACTTGCCTCTGGTAAGGACTGTAATCTGTGAGAGGAGATTGTAAACAGGCTATTTTGGCAAAGCATAAGGAGGAAAATGGTCAATTGGAAGAAATAGTGCCTCTTATAATGAAGCAAAAACAATATCCCTTATGCATGCGGAATCTAAATGAACCACTAAGTGGGGTCCAGTTCCTCTGCCCAGAGGGGAGTACTGTACGGGTTTATGCATTGAAAAGAAAAGAGAATAGAAGACTTGCGTTAGTGCCCAAACTCCTTCCCTCACTCTAACCTCTCAGGAACCATGGAAACAGATACACCCAGCTTAGATGATGTTTCCCTGATAGTCCTTTGTGACTGTGAGCTGCCTGGAATCCCCTGGGGAGAGTTAAATAAAGAAGTGGAAAGGAGAAGAGAGACATTCAAGTGAAATGCCTTGGCTCTGAAGGACAGAGGGGCTATGTGGGGTGTGTGAAGGTCTGCAGTGACCAGCGATGCTCTGCACATCCGTTTCCTTTCTTCACTGCACGTTTAGACTCGTCCCCCAACACAGCCTACTCCACACAGCCCAGAGGGTGTCACTTGGTTTCCCATCATGCTGTGTGCTCATATTTAGCTGCTTTTAAAAACTAAGGCGTAATTGCATAACACAAAATCAGTGGGCAGAGAACCGAGGAAAGACTCTGGTGTCTGTTACATGGTTGAAAAGACACAAAAATGAACTGATGATAGAGAACCCAGATGATACATGCTGTGTTCTGGAAGGCAGCTGGTCAAGATTAATCAATACCATGTTCTATAAGGAGAACGGATACCAGAGATAGTCTTCAAGATCAGAAGAATGGGAGTAAAGAGGACTAAAGACAGCTTGAAGCATGTCATTAATGGCAAGCTTGTTAATGCCAAGAACAACTGGGAAACATGGAGACATCTTCTGTGCCCTTAGATGGTTAAGCTCTGCCCTCTCCGTGGAGTTAAGATGGAAGGGATTGACTACCTTCCAAATCTGACCTGTTTTAAAAGGGAAAGAAGGCTTTAGCTTAAAAGCACAGAGACAGACAGACAGACAGACAGACAGACATAGCACACAAGCGCAACACCTCATACTGACACTCAAAACCTAGGCTAGTGAGATGCCTCAATGGATAAAGGCACTTGCCACCAAGACTCATAACAAGTTCAGTCCCCAGGATTCATAAGGTGGAGGGCGAAAGTAAACTCCTGTGACTGACCCCTGACCTCCACGTGCATGCCAATGCAAGTTTATAAAAATAAACATAATAAATAATAAACAAACAAACAAACTTGAAGACTGAGAATTGAAGATCATTTCAATGTGGCAAGCCAGTTGGTCTCCATGTCTCCTATCTCTCCCACTGAGTCTGTGCTGCTTTGGGCCTCTAGCCTGCCATGTGGGTTTGATGCCACCCACCTCCTACAGCTCTTTTGTTTGGCCCGTCACCCCATCATCAGCTAGAGCATCCCATGATGGAAGCCACCATCCATTTAAAAACAGTGTAGTGCTCATGCCTATGGAGAGTTTGTTCCACTGTGTATTCTCCAAAGGCAACATGCCACACCCACAAAGTCAATTTATTCCATTTCATAAAACAAGCTTGCCAAAAATGTGTACTCCCTGGCATCTCTTCTGTTCCCTTTTCCTTCTTTCTTGGTCTCCTGTCCTCTGAACATTGCTAGACACTTAGCCCTTCTGTCGACAGTCTCAATCTTCTGAACATATCTAGTAAACCAATAATTCTTACTCTCAATCTCCTGACTGACATGGTACAACTTCAGATGGATCAAACATCTGAATTCCTCAAAAAGAGACTAAGTTTCCCTGGTGTATTTATTTGTAGAGCATTTGACAATGGGCTGAATCCATTCAAAGTGGATCTGCAGCTTTTACAGACACTGGTGTATTCATCTTCATAAAGAGTACTTCATCCATGAGGCCTTTATAGTCACCACAGATACTTGTATAGATCTTTCATAACAACTTAGAAGTTAGGAGTCTACTTGAAAACCTCCAGTAAAACCCCATGAATCTCCCCAAGATC
Organism: Arvicanthis niloticus; assembly: GCF_011762505.2. Taxonomy (NCBI): domain Eukaryota; kingdom Metazoa; phylum Chordata; class Mammalia; order Rodentia; family Muridae; genus Arvicanthis; species Arvicanthis niloticus. The sequence continues at coordinate 19,581,284 of NC_047665.1, forward strand.
AGGGGCCCCAACTTCATACATCATTTAGAAGCGGAACCTTCCTTTCGGTCCCTCCTCCTCTGATCATCTAGGTGGACAAGCTGACCATTAATAGCTGGTAGGGATGCAGCTCCAGGAAGGAGTGCCATGTCACAAAGGTCTGCCTGCCGTATGTCCCTGCCCACTGTCCCAGCTCCAGACTCAGGAAAGCAGCCAGTCGTTTACCACTATTATTTCTGGATTCTCACTCTCCACTCAGCATCCAAACACTCATTCTAAAGCCGGAATCATTTTAAAGATAGAAAAGAAGAACATCCCTCTTCACATGCATACTTTTAATAGCATGAAAGTGGTGACCGAGAGGCAAGCACACTGTAGGCGCTCAGCATCCCTTTCACTCTCATAGTGTGGGTGATGAACACACCATTAATGGGACAAGATCTCTTTGGGAAGCAAATGAGGAAAGGGCCCAGTTCATTAAAGAAATGCAACAATGTCATATCAGTGCAACATCTGAGAACTTCCTCCTGTCCTGACGCAATAGCTCCCATAGGTCCGTATCTTCAAGAACATGTGATTAGTCCTTCAAGAGCAAAACACTGAGCCAGCCTCCACATTTCTCAGGAGGAGTTCACACAGAAGACATGGTCTTCTGTCCTTCCGGTGGCCTCCTTTGTCTGGATTGATGGGAAAGCTGAGATATGACAGGCATTCGCTCAGACATGGTCTTCTGTCCTTCCGGTGGCCTCCTTTGTCTGGATTGATGGGAAAGCTGAGATATGACAGGCATTCGCTCAGCTCCAGAACTCTAGGATATCAACAAGATAACAGTCCAGTAGAGTTGCCACTGTATCCATTACTTTCAACTTTCCCCAATCATCTTCACATCCAGTTTAGTCAACTCGGACTAAACTATTTGGTTTACAAGCCAGAGAGTGAAAACCACAAGTGACTCATCCAGGATCATACAATTTTGTGGCTGGACTTCTGGTTGCTCAGTCCATGGTTTTCCCTTCCAAGCAGGGCACTGTACAGTGCTTCTTGATTGCTGCCCTTAATTCTGAGGGACATTCTCCATATTCACTCAGGCTGCTTGTCAGCTAGCAATGCTATGTAACTAGACATTCGTATTTTTAAAAAGAAAAGAAACCCACTTCTTTGAAAAACATGAAAATTCTTCTTTGACAAGAACATGAAGATTAAAAAAATAAATGTGGCACCCCTCTGTATTGCCGCTTTATGGAGGTCTGTTCCAGATGAAAAGGCTCTGCTGAGGAACAGTTCACTGACCTCTCATTTCTATGTACACATAATACTCCTTACTAATAGCAGGACCTTCGCACTGGGAAATTATTTGTTAAATATTTCCCACTGGCTCACAGCTTGCCTGTCAATTTCTGCCAGATGTGAGACATCTGGACTGGTCTAACGAAACAGGACAAATTCAAAGAGATGTATCCCAGATATAGAAGAGGACAACTGTCCTCAGGAGTCTGTCACAGGGCCAGCTCAGAGTGTTCAAATTTCCCATGACCCTGCTCCACCTGCATCTCACCATAGCTTTTAATATGACTGAAAAGCATTCACGAGGTTGACCAGATAGCTGCATGAAACATTAAGCTGACAGCCACAGAGAAGCAGTGATGCTCCATGCTTCATGATCATATGATGGTGTTCAAGATCCTGTGGCAGGGAGTAGTGTGGAACCCACTGTCAAGTGAAGGACTTCAAAGAAAGGTTGCCATCTGAGGGCGGGGCTCATTCTTCTCTTGTCCAGGTGGCATTCAGGCACATCGATCTGATGTGCCCTTGGCTTTGTAAGAACCAGTGGAGACCCGACTCATACAGTTTCTGTCTTGGGAAGGGTCACCGGCCCCAAATGTTTGCTTGGGGAGGTGACTGGAAGAAAAGCTTGTTCTGTACCAGGTTTAGAAATATCTGGAAAAATACTCTGTAGTCGTGCAAACTTCTGTAAAAAGGGAAAAGAAAAGATGTTGAGAAACTAGCCATTGGGAAAACTTGGTGGTTGTCACCCCTCCCCTGAGAGCTGGCTGGACACTTCACTGTGGAAGATCTTGCTATACTCACCACCCCTCCTTCTTTGTAAGCTATATGTACCACCTCCCTGATGTTTCCAAATCTCATCAGGACATTCATTGATTTTGACTTCAGTGATCTCTAGCTCCTACTGTCACAGAGCAGTGTGGAAAGCCAGTGTCTATGGAAGCAGACATCTGCCAACAAGAAACTGAAGGCAGCCATCTTAAATGTACTGCCTCATCATCCTAGTTATCTCCTTTTTTCTTTTCTTCTTTTTCCTTTTTTTTTTTCAATTTATTTACTTATTACATACACAATCTTCTGCCTGTATGCCTGCAAGCCAGAAGAGGGCATCAGATCTTATTATAGATGGTTGTGAGCCACCATGTGGTTGCTGGGAATTGAACTCAGGACCTCTGGAAGAGTAGTCAGTGCTCTCAACTTCTGAACCATCTCTCTAGCCTCTCCATTCCCCAGTTACCTTCTTATGAACAAATAACCCTGCCAACCAAATAGCAAAGTCTAGGAGGTCAGGCATAGAACAATAATTTCTATCCCATGCAGTGGTTGACAGAATGCTTCAATACACAGCAGGTACTCTTGGGAGTCTTTGGTTTTATTTTATATAGTTGCTTTTTATTTTAGAACTATTTTAAATACAGCCTCTATTTTATTTAAAGCACATTTATGAAAGGCTTCATATTTAATGAATGGCACCACCCAAAATACATTCATCTTAAGAATCCTTTTCAGATTAATTGATGTAATCATTCTTTGAGAAATTGATAATATCCAAAAGAGAATCTTAGCCTACTATTCAACAATTCATTTCAAAGTCATGAGTATTGCAAAAATACTCTTTTATACCCTTGCCTGATTATGAAACACCAGCATTTCATTTTGTTCTGATTGTTTTCTAAAATAAACTGGTGAGTTAAATTTGTATTCACATCTAATAATTTTATATAGTTACAGGATATGATGTAATGCTTGTTGATTGATTTTAAAATAGAAATCAGACACATGGTTTACACAATAAGAGAGACAGACAACTGAATAGGAGAATATGGTAGGTGACAAGGGCCAGCCCTGGGATGGCTTCAAGATGGGTCTATCCTGGTCCCTGTGTAGCCAGCTCTTCTGGTAGCCCTGAGACATATGGGGAAGAATGCTTTCCAGTTGGTCAGTTTCAGATGGCCCTGCTCCCTGAGGGCCATAGTCAGTCCAAGTGAACAGCCAGGCAAAAATGGAATTAAGAGCTTCCAAGTGGAGCCTGTGACCAACAGCTAAAAAACATGTCAAGAATACCCAAGTACTGTCAGCTCCCTTCTACTCTAGGGGACTTGCTGAGTGTCCCAGTGCTCTGACTCCTTAGAGTCAAATCTTAAAGAGGATGAAAACTACAAAAATATAAGTAGAGCCACTAAGAGAAAGCAGGCCCAGGGCAGCATGATGACAGGGCCAATACTGTAGCAAAGCCTCAGCCCCAGAATGGTGGACAGTGACACTGGGGCCACAAGTCCTTCAGGTCTTCATGAGACTCCTCAGACTTTCCTACACAACCCAACCTGCCTAACCTCACTGGCTTTAGACCATGTTCCACAAGGCTTTCTAAACCAGAACCAAGTTGGAAGAATCCCCATGTGCTTCCCAGTGTGCAGGCCTCAAAAGCCCAGCCAGCCTTCAGAGTGCCTTTCAGCCTCTCTTTCCATGCCATTCAATGATTCATACTGTCCACAAAACCTATGGGAATCAGCGGGACCCCAGGGACCACGTCACAGCAATTGGTGCTTTCAACAGACACTTACACAAGTGAAAATGATGAGTGTCAGGTAGAAAACGACCAGAGAGAAGAGCAACACAGCTTCTGCCCTGTACTTCCTGAAAGTTGACTCTGTAGCTTCCTTGGGGCATCCTTAAAAAAGAAAAGGAATCCATGAATACATTCAAAGACATTTCGACCCTGCTCCATTTCTGCTTCCTCTGGTCCTAATGTGGCCATCCCTGCCCCCAAATCTGTCAATCAGTAAAGACCAGTCATGGTGGCAGTGACAGCAATCTTGAGAGCTTGCTGTCACATTGCTCTGACCATCTGCCACAGGTTGGGTAGGATGTTTGCTGAGCTTCCAGGGCTGTTAACTCCCTTAACTTCTTGTGACAAGCTGAACTCCCAGGCGAATGACCACAAATTAATGCACTCTGACTAGAAAATAAGGCTGGGAATCTGCCTGTTCTTGTCCAAGAAATCCAACTAGAGTTTTGTTTCATTTGTCTTCTTGAGACCAGGTATTATGTAGCCTAAGTTGGCCGTGAATTCACCATGTTGACCATGATGGCTCTGAACCTCTCCATCCTCCTAGCTCTACCTTCTAAGTGCTTAGATGATAGATATGGGCTACCATCCTGGATTTTATTGGTACTTCAAACTGAACCCGGAGTTTTCCCACACACTAGGTTGAGTATTCTAACCATTGCCAGTTAACTACATTTCTTAGAGATGGCCAGCAGCATGGGTTGGGTGGACCAGTTCCCTTGAGATTTTTGAGGCTGAGGCTATGGACCCAGCCAGGAGCAGCCCAGGAGGAAGGGCCTTGTCCCATCCAGGCACTAGCTGATGTTTGGCTCCTGCTGCGGTGAAGTTGCCAATGGGCTTGGCTCACAGCCTGGGCAGGGCCAGGCAGCAAGCAGATGATTCCAAGAAATTGTTCCCTTGAGTCTTATGGATTTGAGATTGGATTCAAAACTGCAATACAGCAGGTCTAGGCATAGATTCTCACCAGGGTCTATAACTCAATGGAAAAGGTTAAGAGGGAATATCTTAGAGATCACTAACCCTGACCAAGCATTCTGTCTACCTCAGTCACTGTACTTACTATCCTAATGTGATATTTCATTAAGTTAGAATACAGACGTCACTGCCCCCATTTGAGAGATGAGGCTTACATTAAAAGTTAACAGCCAGCTAGTGTGTGTCAGTTAACATTTGAGCCAGATCTAAACAATGCATTGCAGCCTGACCCTTAACTTGGAGGCAATACTGTGTTGGAAGAGAAAATGGAAGGCAAATGACTGTGCACTGTTCATTTCTGTGTGGTCCCTCATCTCTCTCTCTCTCTCTCTCTCTCTCTCTCTCTCTCTCTCTCTCTTTCTCTCTCTCTCTGTAAGCTATTCTCATTTCTTATCCACTTGGGTTGTGGGTCTTCTGTGCACTGAAGAAAGCAAAGAACGGAAAAATGCTTGCACCCTGGGGAAAGTAGGTATTCAACTAATCCATACATTACATGGCAAGTGTATAATTTGTCACTAAAACAAGCAAACCAGGACAGGGGGCTGGAGACTGGAAAGGGTATAAGGGGTGTGTGTGTATGTAGCAGCAGCAGAGAAAATTGCAAATACTGGCTGGCCCTTTAAAAAGCAGTCATGTTCTTGTGAGCTGAAGATCATTGTCTTACTTTCAATAGCTTTCAGATATGTGACATGAGGAGAGTGTAACTGCTGTGCAAAGCCGGGGCCTTATAGACAATATGTTTGTCATTTCTGGCCCTAGTCCCTTAGCAAATGTTGGGCAAAAGTCACTGCATAGATTAAGCCATGTAAAGAGAAAGCAAGGAAATTCTTCAGAGGAATTCACTTTTAGCCACAGATGTCCTAAGCTGCAGGGTCTGATTCTGGAAAAGGAGAGACTTTGGGGACTGTAGAAAGTGTATCCTGGTCTGTGAAAAGAGGGGAAGTGAAGTGAGCTCACCTGTCACCTTCAGAACCACTGTACCACTGAAGTTGCGCTGCCCTCCAAGCTCCTGCAGGGCACATCTGTAGGTGCCAGAGCTGCAGACTGTAGTGTTTTGGATTGTCAAGGAATAAGACCTTCTCCTGGGGGCCTCGAGGGAGCTGTTTTGCTTGCTCTCAGGGAGCTCCAGACTCTCAGTACCACTCTCTGAAACCTGTGAAGAGGCAGCAAGGAGTCGCTTACTGACAGGCTGGCATGAGGGATTTACAACTTGTTTTCACAAAACCATCAAAACATGCATGTTTTTAAAGCAAGACAGGGTGCTTTCTCCACCCCCATATATGTGAATTCCAGGGGAGAAGAGAATCTACAAAAACTCTGAGGCCGTGTTTGCTTTGAAACAAGATAAGACTGCATGTTGTGATTGTAGCACCAGGAACCAACACAAGCTCCACCCTGCAGGGGCGAGAGAGTCACTTGCTGGGAGCATGGGGTGTGTGTGGGGGGGGGGGGCGATGGTGGGGTAGTGGGAATGTGGGGAGGGGCAGGCACAATGTGCATCATTCTGGGTTGGATTTCGCTCTCTTTTAAACGTTCTTTTGTTTTTTTTTTGTTTTTTTTTTTTTCAGATGCTAAGTCACCCACTAGCTGGTTCTTAATTTTGGATGCCAGACTTTTTCTTGGAAAACTTCCTAAATCTATTTTTAAAACCCCCCAAACAATAACAACCACATCACAACAATAACAACAAAACCAAAAATACTGCCAGCCAACTCAAACTCAACTACACCCAAGGTACAGATGTTAGCGAGCGCCTTTGATATTCAGGGTCACAAATGACGATGCTTTATCTCTCTTCTAAGACAGGCAGGAAGATGCTGGGGAAAGTGGGGAGGTTTTATGAGTCAAAGCAAAGCAGCCTATGGAAGGACAGGGACAGACTGACCACCCTGAGGAGCTAGACGCCCAAGTTAGCCAAACAATCTAATTGGCTCTCTCCCTGCGTTCTCTTGGAAGATTGAGTTGTGGGTTGTTTTCAGCATCTCCTCTAAGATGTGACATCCACTACATTCAACATCCACTCTCTTTCCCATCCATACCTAGTGGGTACGTGTTTTCACATGCATGTACGTATATGTTCATGTGTGTGCAGGCATATGTATACGCATGTGTGTGTGGAGAAACTGGGGGACAACCTCAGATGCATTTCTCAAGTGAGATTTACTTTGTGTTTTAATGACAGGGTCTCTCTCTGGCCTGAACCTTTCCATGGACACCAGACTGGGGCCAGCGAACCCCCGACCTGACTGCCAAGCTGAGGCGACAACCATGTGCCACCACATCTGGCAATTTTCACTGTGAGTGCTTGTGGATCTGACTCAGGTCCTCACACTTGCAAGGCCTGGTCACGTTTCTAATCTGCACTCAGTAGGTGGCTCCTCCGCCTAAATGGCTTTAAGCACATCCAGCCTTTGACCTTGCAGCATACTCTTGTCATTTACAAGATTCACATTCAAGAAATGTGCAAATAACAACAACAAGAAACAAAAAAATAAAATAAAATAAAATCACTACTACCATCACCAACCCCCTCCAAACACACACACACGCACCAAAAATGTCTCATAATAGTTTAAATAAATTTACAACTTTGTGTTGGGCCACATCTATAGCTATTCAGAGCCATGTGTGCCCTCCAGGCAACAGGTTGGAAGCACTTTAATTTCAAAGCTTCTAAAATAGATTTTCATTAACAGTAGAGCAGAACATTGCTCTCAGTGCTGGCAGGCAGTCAGCATCCCTAAACAGCCTGGAACTGCCCTTCGCTTCTTGGCTGGGGACCAGTACAAAGCCTTGAGGCATGTGGCATCCCTCACCTAGCCTTTCTATCATAACAGAACCCAGGAGTCACAGTAGGGAAAGGGACAGAACACCAGAATTCTCTGTGTCGTAGTGACCAGTGAATGGGGAACATGCTGCAATTCTTCAGTGTTCAGAGGGGGCACTCTGTCAGGGAACTAGATAGTCAAGGGGTTGGGGGAGACTGGGGGAAACTACACAGGTCCATGTGTGTGTGCAAGCACAAGCACATACACTCTGGGTCAGTTCTGTTTAACATGGGAAGCCAAAGCTGCACCACAAGGTCACCCAGTTTTCATCTGAGCTTTCAATGTGCTGACATTGCAGTGCAGTGGGCTACAGAGACATCTGCTGGCAGATTTATGCTCACTCCCAGAGCCAAGCTGGGGGAAAAAAAATGGCTCTTCTCCGGCTGTCTCTGAACATGAATCCCATTTCTTGACAGTCCTCCCCACTTTTAAAGGCTCCTCACTAAATAACCAAGAGTCTCCAGGAGGACGCTAAAAGACTGGGGGCTTTGGAGTTACAAAAATACTGCAACATTGGGGCTGAGGATTCGGTTCTGTCTGCAAAGTCCTTGTTGTACAAGCATGAGGACCTGAGATCAATCCTTAGCACTGACAAAAAAGTAGCTTGGTGTGACAGCGCATGCCTGTAAACCCTGTGCTGGACCGGTAGAGACAGGAGGATCCCTGGAGCTTGAATGCCAATCAGTTTAGTTAAACTAGGGAGCTCCAGGCTCAATGAAAGACACTGTCTCAAAAAATAAAGGGAGGAGGGATGATTGAGTGACACCCAACAATGACTCCTGGCCTCCCCATTCATGTACACACATGCACACATATGCACACATGTATGTACATGCATGCATACATGTACACACATAAACAGGAGTGATGAAAGGAGGTGGCTGAAGAATCTTCAGAAAAACCAAGAGCGTCCAACTGATCCTAGAACAGATAGAGCTGGCTCCTCATGGCTTCTAACTTTCCCCACCCCTGACCGTCCTGCAGAACTGCCACACAAGACCAGTTTGAGCTGATTAACCCACCTCAGTCTCTGCATAGCCATGGCCAATGCTCCATTCATCTCTCTTTTTTTTTTCTAAATCATTCTTCAATGACAAATATGACTGCAATAGGCATTTAGACTCGACCTGCTTCTGCTTTCCTCCTGGGGAGTTTCTAGTCTATCAAGAGGGCTCTCCCTTGGATCAGAAAAGCCCATTAGAAAGTCGAGGTCAGAACTACAGTGTTCCCTAGAGCTGGTGTACAGGCGGTGATGCTGGGGTGTTTGTTTGTTTGTTTCATAAAGCTAACTGTTGGGACTTGAGAGGCCCGTTGATGCTAACAAACAGTGATGATTGACAGTGGCCTTCTACCTATCTGCAGAGGGGCTTCTTTTGAAACAAGGGAATGAGATACAGAACAAGGCTATCACCACTATCTCCTGCCAAATTCTGCCTTGCTGAATCACCACTGCCAAATACCTCAGCTCTCACGGTTCTCCTCCAAAGACCCTTTTTCCTCAGTGCCACTGAGAACCAGTGCCAGAGAGCTAGCAGAACCCAAGAACTCTTGCCAAATGAGCGCCAGCACTCTGCTGGATAACTAACCACGATGGTGTCCCGTCATATCCACGGGACTCTGTTCAAGTCCCTTGGTGAGCATCTGAAATCCTAGGTAGACCTGAGCTAGTCCTTGGAAAGGCACATGCTTTTCTCCAGTCCATACCCACTCAGGACAGTTTAGTTTCTAAACCATAGGTTTTCTGTTCACATTTTCCACACGCAAAATGCATATCTTTTCTATCTCATTGAAGCGTTTGAGACATACTGTGACTATGGCTTTTACAGTTTGAGGTACGGCAACAAAACTGGTGAGCATTCCTGTTCTCTTCTTCAAAACATTGGGATAAACGATTCATTCTTACCAGGGTCCTTAGCAGTCTCAACATGAGGAACTTGGATCTCTCTCTCTCCCTCTCCCTCCTTCTCTCCCTCTCTCTCTGTCTCTTTCTCCCTCTCTCTCTCTTTCTCTGTCCCTTTCTCCCTCGCTCCCTCTCTCCCTCTGTCCCTCTCCCTTTTCCTCTCCCTACGTCTCTCTCTTTCTCTCTCTCTCTCCCTCTCTCCCTCTTCTTCTCCCTACCCCCCTCTCTCCCAGTAAGGAAGCACTGTACAGTTTCTCTTTGATATATCCAAACTGCTAGTGTCACTACTCTTGTGCGATGGGCCCATTATTAAGTAAAATATGGAAGACTTGAACCCAAGCTACCTGATCCCAAGTATATCTGACAACCACAAGGACAACTTAGTAACTTACCAGAAGGTAGCTTATCCTGTGTGGATAGGCTGAGCGGAAAGGTAACTCATACCCCAGACAAGACAAGTCGTGAGGTTTCTAGCATGCTTCTCAGAACAGCAAACAATGTAAAACTTGGAAATTGTTTATTTCTGAAAGTTCTCATTTAAGACTTTTGGACTATGGTTGGCCACAGGTCATTGAGTTGGAAATAGGTGGACTCATGGCTAAGAGGGATGACCCTAGAACACAGTGGAGAAAGCTGTACAACGAGCAGGAAACATCCCACAGTCCGCTCCTGGTTGTGTATCCAAGGTATATGCAATGTCAGTTGTTCTTGCTTTTGTCGTTTTAAGACATAACTTTCCAAAAGGGAAGAAAAGGTAACCATGAGACTCCACCTGAGACATAGGCTCTTCCTACTAATGTCAAAGTAGCAACTATGTTTACATCTCTGTTATGTGCTCGAAACCAGAGTGAAACACTACGGGTACCCGGAAATCCCTTATGCAAAACTTCGAATATTCTCAAAAGACCCATGGCCAGGCACATGTCATTTTGCACATGTCAAATGAACCAGCTGTGGCTAAAGCAGCACCAGGGACTGAAGATGTCCCAGGGAGCGCAGAAAGGTAGGGTAGCAGCTGGACCAGCCCCCTCTTTGCTTTGAGTTCATATGAACATTTGGAGCTGGCTCGAAACCAACCACTGGCAAGAGCAGCGTTTTAAACATTCCAAGTCCAAAAGTGTTTCATTGCTTCTCTGCAAAGGCATTTTAGGAAATAGTAATTTATAACAAAGGAACCCTTCGATTCATTCACAGCTGAGCATAATTGACGGCAACTGTTTAATGCACGTTCCGCCATGCTAATATTGCCATGCAGAATGGAAAAGCACAACATAATTTGGGCAAATTAATTTCTCAAAATGCTCGTTCCGATGCTGTTTTAAATATCTACACTCTGTGGATTAACTTTTATGCTGACAACTGAACTTTTTTTTTTTTTTTTTTTTGAATCAGAAAAAAAAAAGAAATATCCTGTTTTCAGAAAGTCTAAGGACTTTGATTTGTCTCAAGAACTCCAATTTGAATAAATGACTTAAATATCATATTCTTTCTCTGAGACAAAGACTTGACCTTAAGGAAACCACAAGACCTAAATTAAACTGAGCTTTCTCTTTAATTTGCTGAACATGACATCAAACAAACAAGTACTAATTTTAAGGGCATCTGAATTAAATAAACTTCTTAATGATGGACAAATTTGAGTAAGCACAAGCTAAATAAATAACACGGGCATGGAGCCCATATTTCAACTAAGAACTATTGTGGCTAATGTTTTTTAAAACAAAGTTACGTAATTTGTTCAGATATATTTATTCAAATCTATGCCAACTGATCAGGCCCGGTAGAGCAGCCTGAGGTCCCAGCTAATAGAAGGCTGAGACAAGAGGATGTCCTGCCAGGTCAAGGCCAGCTTAGCCAACTGAGAGAGAACCTGTGAACAGTGAACAAAGTGCTTGTGCAAGCCAGGACAGAGAATGAAGAGGGAAGTGATACTCAGGGGCTTACTGGCCGACAGGTCTGACTGAAATGATGAGCTCCTGGGTCAATAAAGAAACAAGGTGAGGAGTAACCAAGGAAGGTGTCCTAACCTCAGCCACTAGCGTCCACAAACAGGCAAAGATGAGGGAACGCATGCACGCACACATGCACCCACACACGCATGCAGCACGCGCACTCTCGCACGGTGTGAACTTCCTAGAGATGACCGAATTCAACTGCTAAGGCAACATTTCGATTCCTATAGCAAACAAGTTTTGATTACAAACTTGAAGCCTGAGCACCTCAGTTATTATATCCGCTAAACATGTGACCGACTCTTGGCGAAAGGAAAAGTTTCTTTTGAGAAGAAAAAACTGCACAGAATTTAAGCATTTTATCTATCAATTTGATAAACCATGTGTTCAAGTGTCTAAAGATGTCACTGCCGTAAGCCGATGTAGCCAAAGCCTACTGGAACGGTTCTTTGTTAATTGCATTTCTTGTGCACTAACATTCATGTACTTTGGTTTCGAACTCAATTAAAGTGCTAATATAATCCCCATTCATCATAAAAACAGCTCTTTATAATGTGCAAAATAGTTTGGCTCTGAGGTTGATGTCATAATGAGTATAAAATGTATGAGCATTAATGTCAGGGTTTTTTTTTCCTGAGTGTAGTTTTATTAGAAAAATGATTTTCTACATTGAAATGCGTTAGGTCCAACAGACAGAGTCAGATTTATGGCTCTTAACAAGAGTTATGAGTATGGCAGAGGCAGCCTAATTAAGAGCATGGGCTATGGAGTGTGGTGGAGTGGGAGCCATCCCCAGCCCAGTCCTCCCACCATTCCTTCTGTTCTTGGCCAACTGGCTGAGAAGCTCAGGATTAGTTTGTACCATGGGACCCAGGAATGACCACATCTTATTGAAGTGGGGTTGAGCTATATCTGATATTGCATACAACCCTAAGTATGGTACCAATCAGATGGAAAGCCCTAAAGACATGATTATTATTATTAAATACATAGCCAAGGGTTCATTCAGCATACTAAACAGTTCATTGCACACAGAAGATTGTGTGTTCTGAATAAATGAATGAATTTAAGACATAATGGGAACGTGACAGGCACCTTGGCTTCCAAATCAGAAAGCCTGAAGCCGAGTCCGAGCTTCTGCATTCGCTAACCGGGCAGTTTTCAGTCACGCACTTCATCTCTGTGTTTCATGCCCTTGACTAGAAGGGATGTATCATCAAGGTCAAATGAGAAGCACACATGGGCCACTGTGAAGTTGGGAGAACTGGAGGAAGGAGCTGTTGCTATAGCTGATGTTTACCATTCCATCTACAGATGGGTCTTCCAGCTCATCCTTCTTGGCTTCTTTCTGGTAAAATTATCCTAGAAGTCTCAACACATTGTTCTAGGGAGAAATCTCGTGTGTGTGTGTGTGTGTGTGTGTGTGTGTGTGTGTGTGTATTCATGTGGGTACATGTGCATGTGTGCATGTGTGGGTGTGTGTTTATGAGAGAACGCATACATGTGTGTACATGCATGTGTTGTATGTGTTTGTGTGTACATGTGTGTTCATATGAGTGCATGTGTGTGTTCATGTGAGTGCATGTGTGCATGTGTGGGCATGGGTGTTTATGTGAGTACACATACATGTGCATGGGGGGGCATGCATTTGTTGTATGTTTGTGTGTGCACGTGCATCTGTGTTTATATGAGTGCCTATGTGTATGTTCACATGAGTGCATGTGTGTGCTCCTGTAAGTACATGTGTGTGTTCATGTGAGTGCATGTGTCGTGTGTGCATATGTTCTTATGTAGGCGCGCATGCATGTGAAGACCAGAAGACAGTCTCAGCTGCCCTTCCTCCTTAGGCACCATCCAATCTTATTTTCTGCTCATTTACCTTTTCAGATAGTTTCTCACAGTTGGGGACTTTTTGATTGGCTACACTGGCTGGCCAGTAAGCTCCAGGAAGCTGTACCACTACACCCTACTTTTTCATTAATTCTGGGAATCAGACTCCCTCCTGCTTCCACAGCAAGCACTGCACTGACTAAAGCATCTCTCCAGCCCACTACAGAGAAATCTTTAAGGTCTCCAAACACCACCGCCATCTGATTCTCTCAAAAGTCTCATCATAATAAAATGGAAATGTGTTCCCCAGCTAGGAGCCATGTTTCATGGCTCGCATCAACCATCCTGAGGTTGTCATCGTGTGGTGGGTGCCTCCTGGACTGAGCTCATGTCCCTCACCGAACCACACAGAACCCCTTGAGTCTAGAGGAGGCTCATTTGACTCTGGCCTGACATCCTGGGACCTCAGAAACTGACTGTAATGGACATAGGATGCCATCCTAGCCAAGGAAGAACAGCCAGAGATTTGTCCTATAAGAAGAAAAACCTAATCAGAAAAACTGATGTTTGGGAAAAAATATGCAAGTGTCTTTACCTGCTCCTATTTCACTGCCACGGAGAAGCTAGCAATCAAACCAGTATAAAGGCTGGAAAAGATGATAAATGGAATGGCACCAAGCCCGGGGGATATTCACAAAGCTCTAAGGCCAGCTTTTTCTAAAGAAAGAGATCTGTGTTGGCTTATATATGATGGGAATGTGAAAAAACGAGAAACCTAATACATCATGGATAAGCCAACATAATACATTTTCTTTAAGAGAGAATTACAATTCCTTGTAACAGAAAGTCTTAATGGATGGGAGTATACAATTCACAGACAGCTACATAAGGGTGGTACATAGGGCACTCTGCCCATGGGGCCCAGGCTTCTAGATCAGTCCTACTTATGTGCCTCCTCTCCTCAAAGAAAGACATGCTTGAGCTGACTCAGAAAGTCTGATCCAAGATGACTGCAGACAGAGCTTGGGGTACCTTACATCTTCCTTTTCTAGGGGTTCTTCTCCATCTGGACTTATAATCCTCACTAGCCACCAGATCTCCTGGGTTCTGTCCTCTTTGAAGAACTCAGATTAGAACATTGCAGGAGACTCTTGGGCACTCTAAGAATGTGTCACATGACGTTTATTACACTTTGATCTCCCAAGTCAGTACTAGCTCCACCAGGCACACACAGGGGACTTACCCAGAGCATCTCCATACAAACAAACACACAAAACAAAAAGCCAAAAAGCATACTTCAGTGTGTGAAGGAACAAGATCGGTGAAAGATCCTTGGTCCTTCTCCGGTTTGTGGTTCGAGAGTGTTGGTACAAACCTTAGGAAAGCTGGGGGAAGCTCAGTCAGCCCAAGCACAAGCAGAAGGATCCAAGTTACGACCCTAGCCCCTGTGTTGATAACAAGACAAACAAAAAAACTGGGTGAGGGGCAGATGTCTGTAATCTCAGTCCTGTGGAAGGTGGTACAGGAGGATCCCTGGAGTTGGCTGGCTCCAGGTTCAGTAAGAAACACTGTCTAAAAGTATAGGTGAAGAGTATTTGAGGAAAACACCCGAGGAAAGTCTCTTGTCTCCTAACCCATGCACATATTGTGTGTACATACACACACTCACACGCAGGTTTAGAATCATTGCAGAAGTAACCAGAAAGAGATTACGGAAGTGGCTTTAGACAGAGAAACCCTTTTTTGGGTAATTAATTTGATATCAGTCCTGGTTTGCATAAAATGCCTACATCACTGAGACCTTCCGCAAACTTCTCCTTTTTTCCATGTGGTGACAGAACCAAGAATAAACTAAGGGAACCCAGTCCTCATATGATTCAGATTTCCCCTTGTATGCGTAGAAAGCACGTGACTTTTTTTTTTGCTTGTTTGTGTTTCTCTTCAACTCTCAGCCACCCTATTCCTACCCCCACAAGACATAAGGCTACTCTTCAGCCATGGCCATAACCTCAGCGAGCCA
This sequence comes from Arvicanthis niloticus, assembly GCF_011762505.2. Lineage (NCBI taxonomy): Eukaryota > Metazoa > Chordata > Mammalia > Rodentia > Muridae > Arvicanthis > Arvicanthis niloticus. The sequence continues at coordinate 19,596,621 of NC_047665.1, forward strand.
CTATTCTTCCCTGAGGTAGCCTCATCCTTCCTTGACCACACAGATAGAAATAGCGATGGAGAAAACCCAAGTACATGGAAACGTGTCCTAGCCTTCGATGCGCTAACCTGAAGGGAATCTCAATGCAGTAAAAGAATACTGGTTCCCAAAGATGTGTCTTCCCAGGAGTGTTACATCCTTTCCACCATCGTGAGAAATGTGCTATCCCTTGTGCATGACATCATTCTCTGAGCTGAGAATCCTTCAATGGCTCATGACTGCTGAGATTGCACACCTTGGACTCATAGACGTTTGGACACTCAAGTCCTTCACATTCTGTGTCAACCCTGTTTCCTAGCATCATCTCTCAGTTCACCTGATGGATCCTTTTAGAACACTAGTTACCTTGCTTGTACCAAAAGTGCTTTGCGGGACACTTCTATGCTACCCTGAAAATGTTTACTTGGTCTCTGAGTGTGAATAAGGGCATGTGTACACACCCATGTGTTCTTGTGTGTGGACATCAGATGTCTTCTCTATCTCCCTCAACCTTGTCTGTCAAGACAGGGTGTCTCAGGAAACCTGGAGCTCACAGATTTGACTCGGTTGCTTGACCAATGAGCTTCAGGGATCTGCCTATCTCTGGCCACTTGCACTGGTGTTATACACCCTTGCCATTGAAGCTGCTTTTTGACATGGATGTTGGGGTTCAAAAGTTAGGACCTCATGCTTACACATTGGGCACCTTACTGACTGAGCCATCTTCTCTGTGTTGACTTTGGAATACTATCACCAGGTCCAGAAATGTGGCACATACTTGTGACATACAATAACACAGTATAAATATAAAGGATGTCCAAGAACCAACTTTATGTCTTTCATAGTTTGAGCTAAAAGTGAGTTCTCCAAGGCAAAAAGGACACGTGCCAATGGGGAAAAAATATATATATACATATATACATATATATATGTATATATATATATATATGTATATGTATATATGTATATATATGTGTGTGTGTATGTGTATGTATGTATTATTCACATTTCAGATTTTCAGTCCTTCTAAATTTAATATGGAAATGTTTCCTTTTCTCCCAAAAACAAGAACTAAGCAAACTCAAAAAGCCTGTTAGCTTGTGGGTAGGCCCCCTGGGGGATGGCATCAACCCTGACCCCTCAGGAGGCACGCTGCTCTTTTCAGAGCCCCACCCTTGGAGCTCAGCATCACCCACTGGTGGAGGCAGGACAGACTGCTCCACTCAGTAAGAGTGACCAACACCCAGGGAGACAGCAGTCAAGGCCAGGTAACACTGGTGTGGTGACTAGACTTGAGCTGTCAGACAGCCTCAGGTAAACCATTAACCTCATTTCCAACATTCCTTGCAGCATGAGCATTAGAAATAGAACACTGCCCTGGACCAGCCCAGCCCATGATCTAGCCTAGCCAGGGATTTTCTACCTCCTAAAGGCAAGCGTGACCTATTCTCTGAAGTCACTGCTTTACTTCCCCTTTCTCCCTCCCCTGAAAATCATCTAACCAGAGCGAGTCTTGTGACACACGCCTCTCCCCCCACCCCAGTATCACCCAGAGGCCACATCAGATATCCCCTTTCACTTTGCCTCACTATAGGTTGTCAGGACTCCTAACATGATCCAGGAAGACACTATATCTGTTGGGTAAATGACTCCTCTTTGTTAGCAGAAAGGGGCCCCAAAACGACCAAAGTTGTTCATCTGGAGCTTTGTCCTCTTCTCAGACCTCCAGACCTTTGTGGAAGCAAGCACAGACACAGTGGCACTCCATAAAGACAGACACAGACCCTCACGCAGGGCCTGACATTCAGCACATACATGGTCAACAGCAAAAGAGTGCTGGATCAAAGCACATTTGCCTGTGTTCTCCAACTACCTCCTCCCACACAAGCTGCAATCTATCATAGCTGTAAAAACTAAACTGAGTTATAGTCCCGATGGATATAACTTATTGATTTTTCTATTTCTTCTCCATCATTCATTCTGCTTTGAAAGATAGGGAGAGAGGGCAACTTCGAGGTTTCCTGTTAGGAAGAGCTGTGCTAGAGAGAAGTGGGCCAATGCCGGCTGCATTTGACTTTGCCTTTGATCTTCTATGCTTGTCTCTACTGAATCCCTCCAGCCTCCCCATCACCAGATTAGAAACAAAGAATAAAATGGACACTGTTCCGGACCGACCCATCGGTGTTTGTACAGACACTAACTGGACTCCAACGACTTGGAGTTTTTGGTAAAAGACAAATGAGTTTTTAGAGATATGGTTTGCATGGGTCCTTTCTTAGCCACGAGCCCTCAGCACCAACTGGCTTGTGGCAGGATGTTCTATGGAACCCAAGGACTAAATGGTAAGTAGAATTTTAAGCCACGCGTAACCATCCTTGTGACAGGCAGAAGGCCTGCAAGATGTGAGCCACTGTGGGTAGAACGCTAAACCTCACTCCAAGGGGCTCTGCTTGTACTGAGCCCACACACAGGCAGTAAGTTTTACAACACCAGGATAGAGAGGAGAAGGGGAGGTGAGAAGAGTCAGGCTGGGTTTAAACCTCCTACCTCACTGTTCCCCAGAACATTTCACAAGAAAATGATGCAAAACCAAACCAAACAAACAAAAAAACCAAGCTACTTCATCCGCTGGCCTTATTCCTAGAGCTCTCTATCCACTTTTTGTTACATAAACAACAACAATGCAAATGTATCAATCAGTGGGCCTAAAATAATAAATATGATGGTAATTGTCCAAAAGTCCTGGACAAGAAATAATACATATGAAGATCAAGGAATTCTATGAGTAGATAGAGGTAGCGCCTCTAGTCTCTAGACACCAAGCTCAGAGACAGAGGATGAGAAGAGACAGACGCCTTTTCCGTTTCTCATCAGAGTTTCATTCATATTGAGCAAGCAACTCTACACCCGCTCTTTCTTTCTTTCTTTCTTTCTTTCTTTCTTTCTTTCTTTTCTTTCTTTCTTTCTTTCTTTCTTAAGAAAGAATTTTTAAGAGATCTTCAGGCCAGACCTTGCAAGAACTGTGTCCAATAAACAAGCACATACATTACAGAATGACATCATCTGCCGACATCCAAGGAGAGGTCAAAGGTTAATTGCTATGATTTACTGAACCATTCCAAATGACCCTGTGCGAGAAGATTTAACTTGACAACTGTTTGAACTTCACAGTCTGAAATTTCATCTACTTGTTTCATGAGTACTTTTTAATTACTCCCCTGGGGATATTAATGATGCTTTTTTTTTTTTTAATTACAGTCTGGGAGGGATCATGGTTTTATGTTTCGATCCCTCCTGGAGATGGCTAAGTCCACTGGCTGGCTGGCTGGCTAGCTGGGAGATACTTTATTTTTCTTTACGCAAAGTAATTAAAATGGAAAATCGAGATATCAAGATAGTCTAACAACCCAAGATTTGGAATCTGACAACCTGATTCAAAGCCTGCCTACTTCCCTCCTCTGGGCTCTGTGCCTTCGTTGTCTGTAAAGGAGGAGCAAGCATAGTCCTGGCCTCTTAAGCCCACACTGTTCTGGAAGACAGAGGTAGATAATATTTGTAAATATTTATTCCCACAGTCTGACATATGGTGAGCACTCAAATACTGCTTTTACAGTATTTTAAAGGACTATCGTTTTGCCCACTCAAACAATTTTTGGACTCCTGTTTACTGAGCTCACAGTGAAGAAAGGAGAAATAAGAAAGAAAAGCAGACACACGTGCGTGTGCGCACACACAAACACACACACACATGCACACTGTTCTCTAGTGTTCTACACAGTAGTGGTCTGAGGTCTCCATGGTGCCACTTCCCTCATGGCACCAACTTAAATTCAGTAACAGGGTGGACACTGGGTGCTGGGCAGAGTGCAGAATACACTGGGCATTCATTATCTTTGGGGAATTAACAATCCAGTTGGTTGAGTTGTTTGGGTTTTGCTTTGATGCTTAGTGTTTCAAACCTGGGACATCGTGTGTGCTAGGCAAGCCCTGCACCACCTAGCTACCATCACCACCACCACCTGCCCCCAGTCCAGACAGGTGGTTAAAGTGCGTAAACATACCACGCCACACACACACACACACACACACACACACACACACACACACAGACTTCCTATTCTGCCTTGCATGTTTCAACACTCACACATGTGCAAGCTCTTATAACATCCTTCATGATAGGAAGAAGGCAGCTCTGTGTTTCGTGAAAACTGAGAACATACAGAGGCTTCCTCCTCAGAACCACCCTTGGGGATTTCATTCATTTACCTTAAAACTGAGGTGGCCTCTCTCAGAACCTCCCTTAAAGCAGAGGTGCAAAGGCCGGCTCTATTAAATTACAGCAGCTGGGTTCTAAAATACCAGAGGAATTACAATTTTGGAGTCTGGGGGATCTCACTGAGAGCAAACCTTTCAAAACGTCTTGCCTCGTGCAACCCAATTTCCCACCATGGGAGCAGAAATGCATTCTCTCCTGTTTGGGCCTCAGGCTCCAGCACGTTTCTAAGGAAATCTTCATTCACGGCCAGACCTGACCCCTCAGAGGCTGCCAAGCAAAAGCAAGGTGGAGAACGAGCCAATAGCATGCCTTAGCTGAAAAGAGATGACTGCTCCTAACAACCTCTTGCGGCCAGCCTAAGCCACTTGAGACCCTCTTTGAGATGGTGTCATGGTCACAAGGCACAAGAAACCAGGAATCTAGGGTCATGCTCCCTATCCCATGCCCAAATCTAGGCCCACGTTGCTTTCTCTGCAGCTCTCTGGCTGCACCCACAGGTGCCCTGTCACATGGATCCAATCCCTTTAAAACCTCTGTTAAGATCATTCACGCCAAGCCGCTTTAGATCATGATCTGCAGGGAAACTAACATAAGGGGGTTTGGGCCATGGATGCGGATGAAGCGAGGTGGGAGAAAGTAGGGTATCAGAATGCTTAGAGTTCCCAATCCAGGGTATCAGAATGCTTAGAGTGCCCAATCCGGGGCCTCCGGAGACCCGGTCTCTCGGGTCCCTGTTTCCACTGTCCCCGCAAAGGACCGCGCAAACCCCAGTGGAGCTTACCTTGGCCCAGGACACTGCGTAGGAGAGCTGCGGGTCCCAGGGCGCAGTGCACGGCAAGTCGGCCGTCTCAGAGCAAGCCACCGTCACCTCCCGCATCGCCATAGCGGGCGCCAGGCTGCAGGCTGCAAGAGAGAGAGGGAGAGACAGAGCGGCGTAAGCAAGGCCACCGAGGCGGAGTCGCGGGTAGCACGGGGCGATCGGGCTCGGGGTCCATACCGCAGCCTAGAAGCAGGAGATGGAGGCCTTGCGACATGGCTGGAACGCTGCGACACTGTCCGGGCCGCCCTCCTAGGCGCGAGCCGGGCTCTTGTACCCGCGCTTGGGACTTCCCCGCGTGCCGGCCCCGGGGACTCCCCAGCCGGAGGAGGCGGGTAGCCTGGTCCCCGCCCCGCGCGCGTCCCCAAGTCCGCGTCGCTGCTGCGGCTGGCCAGCGGCAACAAGCAGCAGCTCAGCGGAACGGCTCCGCGCCCAGAGGCTTCAGAAGCCGCGATGGCACGCGACACCAGCTAGATGACCCTCAAACCCATCGAGTGGCTCGTGTAGATTCAGATAGGGTGGGGAGCTACCTCTGAAGTCCAGGGTTGTGACGACTTTGCTACTGTCCAGATTTTGTGATAGTGACAGACACCCTAGACTTCCTGAGAAGTGGCAAACGCCTGCAGTCCTTGGCTTGCTGCCTTCTTTCAGGTTATCACTGGGCCTTATTTGAGCAAGGGAGATCTTTTTATACTAAAGCATTAATTACGCACATGCACAGAAGTCTTTTAGAAAGCAATGTCTAAAAGAATCTTGAGTCTGTGTCTGCATGGCATCTGCTCCCCAAGGCTCAGGGACCAGGGGGAAGACAGGATGGAAAGATTTTAAGTGCCAGAGGTCTGGAAGGAGAACTGTATCCTCTTCTGGACGTGACTCTTGAAGTCACAGGAGCGGCGATGATCTGCACAAGCCCAAGGCAGACAACCTTTCAGCATGGAAGGGGGAAGTGATTCATAAGCTCCCACCCCTAACTGGGGAGCTATGAACAGTAGGCGGCTTCTGGAGGAGGGAGAGCACCCCACCACCACCATCACCACAGGTCAGTCACTCTCCAGTGGAAGCCCACATCCAGAAGTATATGGACCTTTCAAAATAGGTTTTAAAAAAAAAAAGATTAAATCGCCTCTAACTCACCCAGAAGCAACCCCACTTAACATTTTGGTGTTCTGGCTTCCATGCCTGCACATATTTTAACACCATGTCCTTCACACTATCTTTCTGTCTTGTGTTAGCTTAGTTTAACAGTTTATGAGCAGTTTCACAATACTAAAAATAGTTTCAGCAACTGCTTATTGGCTGTGCCATATTCCACTGGGCCACAAATTAGAACCCATTTGGTAGTGTTGAGCACTTGGATGGCTTTTTTTTTTTTTTAATCATTTTTTCCTTCGGATATGAAGGCATTTTGTTTTTACCAAGTCCATCCCCCCACTCCCCAACTCCAACTCTTCCCAGATCCCTCCCTCTGTTTCCCTGCCAAGTTCATGTTCTCTCTCGATCTCTCATATATATGCATATATACATATATCCATATACACATGCACATATATACACATATATGCAAATACGCATATACACATACACACATATACACACATACACACATATACACACATACACACATATACACACATACACACATATACACACATGCACACATATACACATATATATCCTACTGAATCCAGTTGGTGCTGCCCACTGCATGTGAGGGAGCTCTGTGCACTGTAGCATGGCAACCTCCCATGGGTCCCACTTCTGAAGGAAGCTATAGGCACGTCCACTTATGCACAGGTATACTGTAGGGAAGAGGAGATCCCCTCCAAAAGTTTGCTTCGAAGAAAAAGTTTGTCTTACCGGACACGCACCCCAAACCAGTTCAGGCAGGATCAGCCATCCCAGTCTCCTATTAAACAGAAGTAGAGCATGACTGAACAAAATGTAAGTTTGGGGGACCTTACGGGGAGATAAACTTAATGGAAAGCTCCGAAGCTTGATGTGGGGTCCTAGGCTGCCCACGGGTTGTTTGGAGGCGGGGGAAGATGTGCAGAGTCCTGTGGAGAAGGACTGCAGGCTGCCGGGTGCATTATTAGAAGAGGGCTGGGTGTAAAGCCCAAACCAAGGAGAGTTGAGGCTGTTACACTATCCCCTCTGCTCGCCTGCCACATACATGGGATTGAGCCCACCAGTGTGCAATTAATTCCGAAGAATGAAACATTTTTGAGATCCTCTGTGTACCCTCCACCAGAACCAACATCCAGAGGCACAGGGAGCAGAGAATGTTTCAGGTCCGTGGCTGTGCAGATGCTGCACTCTCCATGTTGTTTGCCTGCCCTCATGGAACAAATAGATGTGCCTCTAGGCCTATGGGTCGCATAGCGGCATATGGTTCTCAACCTGTGAGTCGTGACCCCAATCTACTTGATTCTATCACCTGTGTGTTGTGAAGCTGTCCCACATCACCTTCTGGGACTGCCCACCCCTAGCCTTTGAGCTTTTGTTAAAGCCATTTACTATAAATTCTGGGTCATCCTTCCCGATTAGGAGCATGCCAAATTCCTTCTCCAAGTTTAAGATTCCTGTTTCCTCTTTTTGACATCTTTTATGTACAAAGTGGTTTTTGAAAATGTTTCAGTGTAGCCAAATGCATCATCTTTGTTTAGATTCATCTTTGGTGTGGGGTTTGACACATTTTTTCTTACTCTGAGATCCGGAGAGCATTTTCCTCCATTTTCTTCCAACCCTTCAGGACACACAGGTTGAATCCATTTTAACAAGCCTCGACGTGGACACCTAGTTGGTTGTTGCCTCACTGACGGTGGGACAGTGCTCCCTTCAAGTTCTGCTCCCCTCCCCCACCCCGCCCCCATTCTGTTCTTTTGACTCAAGAGTTCATTAAGTAGCCATGGGGGCCTTGAACTCACAATCCTCTCAAGTACTAGGATTGGAGGCCTGCACCACCATACCCCACCCCAGCTCCAACGCCATTTCTAAAAGCCCTTTTCCTTCACCGATTTTAAATGATGTCTCTGTTCCGTGCAAATTTTCAGAAATGAGTGAGGCTGCTTCTGGGGTCTTCTCCATTTCTCCTTGTGTTAATACCACAGCTCCTCCTGACTGTAGACAATGCAGGAGCTGAGCCCCGGGGACTGAGCATCTTCTCCAAAGCTGCCAGGGCTACTGGTTGCTTGAACGAATGCAGAGTAGAATCAACCCCCAGTACTAAGACAGTCTAGCTTACATTTTTTAAATAAGAAAATACACAGAATATACTCTGCATACAATGAAGAAATTTAGAACTCAGATCCACAAATCTGCCAATATTGTGTATCTTTCCATTTACTGAACTCTTCAAGAACGTTTTAAGTTTCACACAAAGGCTTTTCTGATGGATCTTCAGATAAATGTATTCCAAGGCACCTTTACAGTTTGGGTGGCTATTTCACATACGTACTTCAGAAAATATATTTTCCTAGGATTCTTTAATCAGTGATTAGGAGTTCACATGCTGGGTCCTCGGAAGCTGCATTATGCCACGTCTTGATCATTGGTTTTTGTAAAGTTGTGTCTTTTTTCCAAATGGATTCCCCTATCTTTACAGGTGTCTGACAGTGGAGGAGGCTCCATGACACTGTCTTCTGGAGTCTTCAAAGCATCTCAAAAATGATTTTGTAGGCTGAAGTGTGAGCTATTGCCTGCCCCTGCCCTCTAAGGCTGGTACTATAAGCAGTCACCACACCCCCTGGCATTTTTATGGGTTCTTGAAGGTCAGATCTCAGGGAATTATACTGTAGGCAAGTGCTTAACCACTGAGCTACCCCTAAGCCCTGAGGTATATTCTTTACCAAGGCCAGAGGTCTCTTTAAAAAAAACTTGTTTGTTTATTGTGTCTTTTATGCCCCTTTTAAAAGGTGTTGTTGTTATTAGAACTCTCAAATTACTGAAAGAGATGTGTTAAATTTTTGCTCTGTGACTATAAAATTATCTGCTGACCTTTGAAATTCTGTCCTATTTTGCTTCATAAATTTTTAACTTATATATGTGTGTGTGTGCCTGTACACACACACACACATATATATACACACACATATATATATATACACATATATATCATATTATATATATACATATACATATACATATACATATATATATATGATGTTCACACACACATATGGTGCACAAAGGTAGTGCATGTCCCCATTAGCCTCAAACACATATGACATCTAAGAATGATCTTAAAAGGCTCATCCTCCTGCCTCCACCTCCCCTGAGAGCTGAGATTGCAGGGGTGCACTGCAGTGCAAGGCTATTATTGTTTTTAAATGACTGCCTTCATCACATGTTTTAATGAGCAGAACTGTTTTCTGCTTATTATAATTATGATAAAAATCAATTAGTGTTGCCACCCCTTTCTATAATACCCCCGAGTGCCTGTCCTCCGCCCCCATCTCACACACACAGTGATAGACTGCAATGGCTGGCTGTTCTTCCTCTCCATGCCCAGGGCTCCTCTTGTGCCCCTGCTGGTCACTGAGATGGGGCTCCCAAGTCCCCAACCCTGGCAACTGCTCTCACCCATCTCAGCCCAGCAGGCCAAAGTCAGTTCAAACCAGTTCCCAGTTCTCACTCATTTCCAGCCCTTAGACGTCATTTACTTTCTTGTCAGAACAACGGTGTGCGAGGAAGACTTTATTCAGCATTTCTAGAAATTTCCAAACCACGTTTGTCATAATTTACACTGCTGACAACTATGTGATCTGTGAGACTTCACAACATCCCCTCCCACGTCACAGATGCACCAAGGTGTGCTTCTGCACTTATCCTTCCTCGGGCTCTAACTGGTCCCCTCAGACTCAGTATAAAATGGTTTCTAATGAAGGCTTCTCCGTGTGAAGCATTCCCAGCATAACTTGGGGCCACACTCGGGTGAAAGCCTGCAGAGCATGTCCCTGACAGTTTCTGGAGTGGGGCAGCCACTGCTCTACCTCACACCAGAGAGGAAGTTGATGGGGATCCTTGCTTTCACCAGGAAGAAACAGGAAAAGTGAGCGCAAAGAAAGGGCTTTTTGCCCTTTGGAAACCACAAGCTGCTTCTTCCTACTTAGTTATGAAGAAAAAAACCTCATCAGCAAACACTGTGGTTAAACCAGGACTGCCAGGGGCAGATTCTTGTTAACCTAGGGTAAAACCCCAAGCTGGTCTGTTCCCTTCACTGCCTATTCTGAAACCCTTGGGAGGTTTGTTAGTTTTGATGTTGTTGTTTTTGTTGTTGTTGTTTTGTTTTCCCTCAGAAAGCACACCAAGGCGACGTGTTTAACATTTTAATTAAGTTTTTATTCCTGCTACTTCAGGCTCTGATCAGTTTGGATGTCAGGAGAGAAAGTTCTAGAACAGTGTTTCTCAACCTGTTGGTTATGACCACTTTGGCAAACCTCCAGCTCCAAAAATATTTACATTGTAATCCTTAACAGTAGCAAAATTACAGGCATAAAGCAGCAATGGAATAATTTCACACTTAGGGATCACCACAGCCTGAGAAACTGTATTAAAGGGTCACAGCATTAGGAAGGTTGAGAACCACTGGTCTTGAACATGATGAATTCTCACCTACCCTTCCCATGGTGCTGAGGGGTTGGCTGTGGAGAGGAGAAAGGTTTAGTTCACAATTACAGGTTTGTTCAGCATCATGGAAGGCCCCGGGGTCACAGGAGAAACTTTCTTGTGTGGGTGTGGCTTATTCCCAAAGTCGCAGTTTCCCTTTTAGGAGCTGAAGAAGAGAGTTGGGGAGGGGCGTTCTACAAAGAAAGAGAATAATAAGTAAGCCCTGGTTAGGGGGAGTAGGGGAAAGAATGGAGAGAAAAGGGAAATGAGAGTAAGGTTTGCCTTTTAAGCAAAATCCTCGCTGGAGGGGAAAGCGTGGGTGGTCCTCAGATGTCCTCAGATGCTGAGCTCATCACAAACCTGCAACTGGGCTTGAGGCTGCCAAGGAGCAGGTTCCCTGTAGGTTGCCACTGTCCCACTGCTGGGTGTGAGGGGAGAGGGTTAATTCCCTATGCTCCTGACCCCCACCCCCAACACTGTCTTCTGAGTCTCAAAGAATGAGGAAGTCTTACAAAAGGGAGCTAGGAGGTTCCCTTTTGTCCCCTGAGTTTGCCTCCTGAGGGTGCTTCTCTGAGGTAGAAAGAACACTTATGTCAGCCCAGCCAACAAAGTTTCCATTTACCAGGGGCTTTTGTAAACACCCTCCACCACTTACATTTTAACACAGGCCTTGAGAAGAGGCTGAGAGGGAAGGCAGAAGAGCGAAGAGCGTGGGTCTTAAACCGTGGTTTTTAATCAAATTCCCCCACTAGGTTTTTCCCTCAGGGCTAATTCTTAGTCACCCTGTACTTTCCAAAGAGGGGCTTATTTACTAACTGATGGGGCTAAAGAAATGAATAGAAATAACTTTTATTTCCAGAATCTTTCTTTTTGACTTTGCTTTGTTTTCTTTTCTGAGAAACTAGTAACATTTAGAAACACTGCTGGCCATTGTCTGAGGAGGAGGGTAACATTGGGATGACTCCAGGACGGAGCATGTGCTCTTCCTTGTGATTCCCACCTGGCCCTTCACACACAAACACAAGGCAGAGAAACTGGCCTCAGGCCTGACTCTAGGGGCCTGTGAGAGGGAAGGCTTGCCGGGCTTTTCCACCAGCTCACAGGGCCCTCTAAAGATCAGGCGAAGAAACCCTTCACTGAATGAGTGTTTGTGAATGTTGGCCCTGGGTGGTGGGGGGAGAGAACTGGGGGGGCTTGGGGGTGTTGTAGCAGCCTCTGATCACATGGGTGGTGGGGGGAGAGAATTGGGGGGGGGCTTGGGAGTGTTGTGGCAGCCTCTGATCACATGTTCATTAGGCTTGCTTGTCCCTCTCTCTAGAACTTTCTTGGCCTGAATCACAGCCCCAGCTTCCTCTTTCGCTCAAGTCTGTTCAAATGTCACTTTCCCAGAAATGTCTTTTACAAAGAAAAGGTATATTTTAGTGTGTGTGTGTGTGTGTGTGTGTGTGTGTGTGTGTGTCTCGGGTGTGTGCGGGGGGGGGGGGTACCTTCTGAGGCTTCAGAAGAAAGACTAAGATTGACCCCCCCCCAGCTGGAGTTACAGGTAGTTGTGTACCCCAGTGATGTGGGTCCTCTGGAATCACGAAGCCCTCTACCACCGAGCCATCTCTCAAGCCCCAGGAGTGACTTTCCTAAGTGAGGAGCTGATCCCCACTGTCTCGCTTTGGCCTGTTCACCCCCTCAGTTCTCCTCACAGTCTGGCCTCTAATCCGTTCCTCTGCTTGTGTGGACTTTGCATCCACTAGAGTCCACTCGTGAGGAACCGTGCCTTCCTCACTTCTCCCAGTTTCAGATCCTAGGACAGCATCGGGTGCATGGAGAATGCTCAGTGAGCCCAGAGGTCCTTGAGAGGCTCTTGTGTGTGGCAGTTTATAGCTCCACGTCCACCCTTCCGTGTTTCCATGACACTGTTAATGCCACCTGCAAAGTCAACTGACAGAACATTAGACCACATTTGAGAGGGTCCCTCAAACCCAGCCCTGTGCATGCTAACTCACTGGAAAGACACCCAGAAAGCACGGAGGACTGCTATATTCATGGATCCAGTTGCTCATGACGAAGGGTTACAGGTTAAAGGGCAGAATGGAGGAAGGTTGCATAGAACTTAGTCCAGAGGAGTGAGGAACATAGAACTCCAGGAGTCCTCTGCCTGTGGAGCCATGGGTGGCATTACTCATCCTGGCCATGAGCTATGACAATTTGTGTAGCATGCCACCAACTAGGGAGATACCCAAGCCTCAGAATTCAGTGTTTTGATGGTGGTTAAACCACATCTCCCCATATAATTGACCTTGATTTTGGGTCTTCAAAACTGTAACTGATACTACCATTCTACGAAAATCTTTCATCAGAAACAAATGACTGCCCTGTTCAAGGGGCCAAATCCCCAGACAGACAGCTTTCTAGGCAATGAAATTCCAAAGATCTACTAACCATCTACAGGTAGACAAACGCCAAGGCAGGTCAAGGTAAGCCTCTCTTCACTACACAAATGACATCTAGTTTTGCAGTGACCAGTGGTTGTGGGCAGAAATGTGACCCCGGTACCTGACCTTGGGTTTGGTCATTCGACTTGTTGGCCATAGAAAATGGTAGAAATCACTGTGTTCTGATTTCTTTCTAAGTGCTGCTGCCATCACCACAGGAAGAAGATTCCCTGGACAGCTTACTAGTCCAGAAAGATCATGAGAAGCCCAGGAAGACCGTCATTAGCCACACTCCAAGCTGAGCCCAGCACATAGCTGACCTCTGGCCCATGGGCCCAGTGTCTAAGTCACTCTACTGAGTGCTAAGATTTGAGGTTGGTTGCATCCCAGTATGGACAATGAACTGATAAAAGTAACAAGCTCTTGCATGTCCAAAACAGTCTTCTGTGAGTTTGTACCTCTGGTCATCCTTAAAACAAGAGACCTTGAAGAGACGGATGAACACAAATTGACAAGGGTTTGTTAAAAGTGGATACTGTGGTTTAGACAGGATTTGAGAGTGTCCCAGAGGGATCCTGTGTTCATAGCTTGGTCCCCAGTAAGGTGATGATGTTAAGAGGTATTAGAACCTCTAAGATGTAAGGCCTGGTAAGAAGTGATTGTTTGGCTGAAGGCACTCTTCTAGGAAGAAATGAATGTGATGCTCCCAGGACCCTGGTGAACTCTCATGAGAGCTGCTGTAAAAGTGCTTGCCCAGAGCAGAGAATCCTATCTCATGCCTGCAAATCCTAGTACTTCGGAGGCAGAGGAGTTCAGGGCCAACCTGGGCTACAGAGTGAATTGAAGGCCAGGCTGTACTCTGGGTAAGATCTTTTTTCAAAATAAAATAAAGACAGCCAATCAGCAAAGGCAATTTAAAAAGAATGCATACAAGCCCCTGGATCAATCTCCTGGTTTCCAACCTCATGTCTTGCTTCATGGTTTCTCACTTTCTCGTGTGCTTCTGCCAGGATGTGGTTGACCCAGACAGAGGAGCCCCGACCAGAGACCAGATCAGGGGGATTCCCCTAATCTTGGACTTTCTTGGACTCCAAACTTGTGAGTTTCAATGAACTCCCCTCCCCTTAAAAGTTAACTCACCTCCGTTCACTAGCAAAATGAGTCACACTGTTATTTCATTGCAGGAATGGAAAAGGGTCTTCGATAGTAGGAAGACAGTGCGAGTAAATAATGAACTTCAGTTGACAATAAATGCGGCTCTGTAAGAAGAGAGCAGTATTGAGTCATGGTGATGATGGGAAACTGAGAAGCCACAGCCTTTCTGACAGGAACAGCCACTCCTGGGCTCTAGCCAAGTGCGGGTCGCATCTCCAATAATGTCGCCTGAATGAAAAGGACGACATGTCTTAGTTATGGTTGGAGCGAAGCCTTTATTATAGACCCGAGGGAGAGCATCGCCAGAGATATCTGGAAGGGTCCAGGCTAAACTGGGTCAAAAGAAGAGAGCAAGGAGAGTGAGTGAGCAAGAGAAGGCGGGGCGAGCTGACCGAGAGAGGAGCTGCAGACCAAGAGAAGCAAGTTAAGAGACTAATAGACCAGGAGGACACAGAATACTAAGTTATATAGCCATCCGAAGCTGGATGGAAGGGAAGGCCACCCCATTGGCTGGAGAGGTTTAGGCTAGTGGGCGGGGTGAGAAGTGCGGGGAGGAGCCACAGGCACTGAGGGCCACAGGCACTGCTGGGCGAGCTGGCCAGCAACTGTTCTGATCTATTAATAGGCACCTCAGTTAGCCATTTGTTCCTGGTTCCTTTGAAACCTAACAGCTGCCAAATCTTCCAAAGGTTTGTTAAAGAGCAGCTGAAAATAGAGATTTTTTTTTTTAAAAAAAATAAAGTATCTTAAATGCTACAAATGACTCAAAACATTGCACTAGACAAACACACCCATCCAAGCCTGTCAGTGAGCAACTTTTCCTTTAGGTCATGGTGTGCAAGATGGGGTGACACGCGGCTTCTGTGGGATTCGAAGGAAAGCATCCTCACTGGCTCAGGCAGCATAGGGGGACCCACGGCCTCATGTGTGGGGGCTCTGTGATGAGCATCATCGGAAAGTAACAACTAGACTATATGGAAATGGGCCATAATAAATGCAAGCCAAGGATATTTCCGCAGCTCTTGGCCTGGGGCCATCGCTGTCACGGCTTCATTGAGACACTTAAGGATTAGGAAATGACTCATTAACATTTTCCGTCTTTGAAGTGTAGCGTTCACGAGAATCCAGCACAGCACAAAGCCTCTGTCATCATTGTTTACAGACATAGCTCTCCACGGGATGAGGATGCTTCTGGAACCTCACAGTCCCTTAGGAACCACACAGCAAGATGGTACTTAGCTAGAGTAAGGTGAATCATGCTACCACAGCCCCACAGTTCTCTCTCCAGTAGAGCACCACCCCAAATGCTGACCCTCTTTGCATTTGCATGGTAACAAAGCTGACTCTTGGTGTGTCTGTGCATGCATGTGTGCAAGGGTATGTGTGCAAGGGTATGTGTGTATGTGTGCAGGTGTGTGTGTATATGTGTGCAGGTATGTGCGTTTATTTAAGGGCATGTGCAGATGTGTGTATGTGCAACAATGTGTGTGTGTGCACACGTGTATGTGTGTATAGTTGTGTGTATGCAGGGGTATATGTGTATATGTGAATATGTAAGTGAGTGTGAGTATGTGCAAGTGTGTGTGTGTGTGTGTGTGTGTGTGTGTGTGTGTAACCCAGAGGTCTATGTTGGGTGTCTTCTTAATCACCCTCTACCTTTATTTTTTGAGACTGGATGTCTCATTGAAGCTGGAGCTCACTGATTCAGCCAGACTTCCTGCCCAGGGAGACTTGGGAATCCTGTCTCTACCTCCTCACCACCGTGTAAGAGACATTCACTGCCATGGCTAACTAGAAGCTGGGGGTCCAAACTCAGTCATCATGTCATGGTGAGCACTCTACTGACTAAGACATCTCCCCAGCTCCCAGGACTTGATCTTTCAAACAGCAGAGACAGTAGCTTCTTGTTGGTAGGTTACTAGAAGTGTTCCACGCCAGCACCATCTCCTCGTCCCCTGAGTAGGCACAGCAGAGCTGGCAGTGAGTCCAAGGACCATCTTTCAGGTGTGTGCTTTCCAGTGTCTGGTCCTGATGTTGACATTCCTCTTCTCTACATGTGCAAACATCTTTCTGAGGTGATGAGGTTTGTTCACTGGTGATTGTTTCAGTTCCATCCTTTTCTTGTTACACGCTGCCCTGGAGATGCCATATGTTCAATGTTGCAGAGAAAAATCAGGGAAGGCTTCCTCCATCCTAGTGTATTTGAGATCTGAGAGCACCAGTTCCGGGGAAGAGCCATGGGGAGAAAAAGGGTTTATCAAGTCCGTTAGCAGTGAAGCGGCCTTGTGCATAAAAGTGCTCAAAATTATTTAAGAGTTTCTTTTCAGGAACACATCACCAGCACCATAGATGACAACAAATTCAGACAGCACAGTCAGAAGAAGAGAAATGAGCATCTCCAGAGTGAGACGCACCGCATGCGCATGCGCATCACACCGTACTCCTTAGGCGGCTTCCAGTGGGATGTAGTACAGTGCCCACTTCCAAACGCAAAGACATTAATGCTCAGATATGCCAGACCTGGGAGAACACTGCTAGTCAAGGGTAATTAGGGTAATTAATCTTAGCGCGTGAGTTTCCTGGTGGGCCCTCACTTACTAACAAAAAAATCCATGCGTTTTCAACTTGATTACATTTCTTCTGGTGTGCACGTGATTACACGTACTCCTGGGAGGAGTCCTCAAGTGCATGTGTGTACAGGTTCAGAGAACAGCTTCAGGTGCCATTCCTCAGAAACTGGTCATCTTTTGTTGGTCACCGGCTTTCTCATTGGCTTGGAACTTTGCTAAGTTTGCTAGCTTGGCAGGCCAGGGAGTCCTCCTGTCTCTGCCTCCCACCTCACCGGTGGGCACTGGGATTATGAAAGATCATCGCCACCACACATGGCATTTGCATAAGCTCTTGGGTCCAAACTCAAATCTTCATGTTTGTAAGGTAAGTGCTTTACCAACTGAGACATCGGTGCAAAACTTTTATAGAACAGATGTTCTTTCAGTAACACAACTGAAAATCAAACCAAACACGGAGACTTCTGCTATTCCTACGGCCACCTAATGAGTTAAAACTCATTGAGAGGAAACACCTAGTCACTAAGTTAAGGAGAGAAGTGGCGCTCTGGGACTAAAGCTAAGGTCACTGTGGCCCAAGTGCTGTCAGTTTGTCCAAGAGAGAACAGGTCAACCAGGAAGTAGGTGAAGAGGGATCGAGAAAGTAATGAGAAGCCCCTGAGGCTGTGACTGCATCTAGAACTAGGGCAGAAGAGTCTATGTTAGATAGTTTTTCTTTACTGAACGAATACCCAAGACACTCAATTTATAAAGAGAATGGTTTATCTGTGTTCTCAGTCTCAGAGGATTTAATCCATGACCTGTGGGGCCTGATTCTTTGGCGTAGCCCATCATCACAGGAACATGTGGTAGAAAAATAGCAGCTTACTTCACGGGCAGGCAGGAAGAGCCGTATAACAGTGTCCCAGGGTTCCCTTCAGTCTCCAGCAAGGGCCTGCAGCCAACAGGCCTGAAGACCTCCCACTGGGAAACACCCCTTAAAAGTTCCTCCGTCACTCAAGCTAAGTCACCAACACACCACTATGGGGAAACACTCTGGGTCCAAATTACAGCAGCCATGCTGTGTGTTTGTGTTTGGGGGGAGGGGGGTCCTTCTCTGGGGAGGAGTGTACTAGGAAACTAGACCGCACTCAAGCAGGACCAGGCTGGACTAACAGAGCCAGAGCCCTGCCCGCTGGCATTCTCTGAGTCTCACCGCAGCTGGATTCGGCCCCTGAGACCCTGGAGCTGGTTTTGAGAGGTTTCATTTGTCACAGAGCACCCTCGGTGACTTTTCTTTTGTTTAAGTTCAGTGTGGGTTTAAAATACGTACGTGTTCTGCGTGACGTGTTCCTTTTTCTCATTTGGGACCACAAGGTATCAAGCAATCCCTCAGCAACTGCTTACGTCTGAATGTGAGGGGAATTACTTGAGCAGTGTATTGCACTGAGGACCAACCCAGAAGGTAGTGAGCACGGATGATGCACGGCCTGTGGTGTGTGTGTGTGTGTGTGTGTGTGTGTGTGTGTGTGTGTGCATGTGTACATGCGTGTGTGCGTGTGTAACCTGGGCATCTCTATGGATGAGGATTCAGAGCTGGTGAACCCCAAGCATTATTCCTCTTCCTTCATCAGAGGAACTTGGATGGTGGATGCTTCCCAGTTCTAGTGCAAGCTGGAGGGACCCCTCGCCTCCACAGCATAGTCTCTTGGGACATAACATGGAACGGAGGAGGGCTTCTCTTTCCTCGCTCTCCTCGTTAGTGTGTGTATGAGGACAATGAATGTGCCTGGAAAGGGCTCACCTTTAAATTACAGTTCTGCTGTGACTAACACAATTAACTGAGTCCAGCTTTCACTTCTAATAGCTTCACCGACCAAAGACCACAATCTTTAACTAACTAATAAATTAATTTTTGCGACATGGTCTTTCTACGTGGCTCAAGCTAGCTTTGAAGTCATGACCTTTCTGCTATAGTCTTTATATCTCTAGAGTTATAGACACACATCAGCGTGCCCAGTCATAATCTTCAGTTCTTAAGGACTTTATGCTCCATGAAGGACATCTGTTACCTCACACCTGGGCCCAGTCATAAATTCATTCTTTATTCCCACTCCCAGGATGTTTGGTTTCTTTGACACTACCTTGTTTTTCCCCCTTGGGGTGAGTTTTATCCCTTCCTGCCTACAAAGCCCCTGGTCAGGTCAGGCTCAGCTCAGAGCCAACGCCTCAGCAGGGCCACCGATTAAGCCAAGTCTAGTTCACCTGGTGTCAGAGAAATGTCAGCCTTTCATAGTGTAGACCATGTGGTGAACTGACGCCTTGGAAGCCGTGGTGTGCAGTGGACCAATGAGACCAGGAAGCAGAAGAGCTACAGCCTAAGCTTCAGCATCAAAGGCCTGCCCTCTATATGATAACCTGCAGCTGCCAGCCAGGCCACACCCCCTGGCACCCATGACATGGCCTTCCCAAATAGGGCCACCAGCTGGGAATAAGAACTCAGAATATTAACTGGTGGGAGATGTTGCAGATTCAAACTGGGCATCAGCATAGAACTGGGAAACATGAAATGAAATTACCATTTTTTAAGAGCCACACCCATGTGAAACATTTTACAGTGTTGGCTGGCTGGCTGATTAGAACATCTGAGTTTGTGGAGAGTTGGAATGCTGCAAGTCCAGAACAAAATTATCTTGGGTTAGATCAGCCCTTTAAATAGCCATTCATTTCTCACTTCTGTGTATGACCTAACAGCCTTGTGGCTATCAGGTAATAATCCTCTTTGGATTGTACAAACACACCCTCACCTTCTACCAGTCCAAAGGTTAAGAATGTTGTGGGGGAATGGAAATCCAGCTCACTGGTCAGTGGATCATTGTGCTGGCTCACAACTCTCCATAACTTCAGGGCCACAGAATTTGAGGCCTTTTTGGACCTCTACAACCACCACATACACACACATACACGCGCACACACACTGTGTACATCTTGCATGCAGGCAAAACACTCATAAACATAAAATAAATCTAAAAATTAAAATTTGGCATTAGAATGACATCCGATAGCATCAGAAGCTTCTAACAGGGACTTACTCTCCCGCCCCATTCTGCAACCTGCTCGTGAACTTGAAAAGTGCCTTGCTTTATGACTTCCTTGGTGTGTTACTGTGTAAACCTCCTGAAACTGCTGCCACCTTCTAACCTAGAAATTGGGGCAAACCAAATTCATATTTCCCATGTTTACTCACAATGAATAAACTCGTTTTACCTTGAGGATGAACTGTGCTTTTACACTGACAGAAACCACTCACATTGAAACAAGACCCAGGGAGTCTCAGAGCATGGGCCGGGTGTCTTGACTCCCACATGGTGATTTGCATGTTAACAGCATCTCAAGGACTCACACAAGTGACATCTGGGAAAGGCCCCTGTAAGCCAGGGTCCTCCAACCAGAGCAGAGCCTTGACCCGGACACAGAACCGGGCTGTTCTAAGGGAGCATTCCAGTGGTTGTTAAACAACTCTGATGGTGTTCACCATTGGAATGACACACATGTGAAATTGGAGAGCATCTGGCTGCAGTGTGACACCTCTGCCTGCTTTGCCCAGGTGTCATTAGCTAATGGGCTTTATAGCTTCCTATATAGTCCATCCCCTGAATCCTGAAACCTGGCCATGGGTCCCCGTGGCCACTCAGACTCTCGTGAGCATCTGTCCTAGATGAGAACTCTTTCTGTGCATCCATGTGTCTTCAAGGCTTGGAGCTCGGGGGCAATTGCCCAAGGTGCCTGTCATACCTGTCGAACTACTGGTGGCATCAGGGTTAAAGCGAGGCAGGCTCGCCTACCTGCCCCCAGTATGCCAACTGGAGACAAGCAATCGTGAAAAGCAGAGGAAGGGGATTTATTCAATGTGGCCACAGTGGATGAGGAAGCAAATAGAGACTTAGTTAATTTTATTTACTTACTTTTAGTGGGGAGCAGGGTCTCACTGTGTAGCTCTAGCTGACCTGGAACTCACTCTGTAGACCAGGCTGGTTTTGAACTCAGAGATCTGCCTGATCCCACTTCCCAAGTGCTGGTACTGAAGGTGCACACCAGCATGCCCACCTCAGAATAACTTTCCCTTCCCAGGGTGGTCACAGTTCCCCTTTCCCAAACCTTACAGGAACTCATGGATTAGAGAGAGGAAATGTGCACCAGGACCCCAGTTCTGTCCATGGAAATAAGAACTGGGGGCAGCCCTTTCCACAAGCATAAAGCCTGTGATTGACAGGAGCTAAAGGAGAGTTGCTAGAAACAGGAGGGAGGGGGAGAGACAAAAATCTCACCTGCTGGGGATTCTGGGTTTAAGGTCAAGTTCAAGGTCAAGCCTGAGATGTTGCCCAGACCGGCCATTTCAGGGCAGGAAAAGAGGCAGACCTTTCTGACGTCTTGGTGAATTTCCGTGTAGAACCCACAAGAGGCCATGTTTTGTCTTAAAATATTATGGGGGAAGTTCCCTTGAACCTTTGACAGAGAAAACATGAGTTCTTGGTAAACCTAGCAAAAAGGCTACCAAACACAAGTAAAGCACACACACACACACAAACACATACATACACACACTCACCCATACACACACACTATATGTGTATATATATATATATATATATATATATATTCACACACATACAGACACTCACACACATACACTCACACACATACACACTCACACACATACATTCACACATACACATACACACACTCACCCATACACATACACACACATACATACACACACACATATATATACACATACACACTCACACACACTCACACACACTCACACACACACATTCACACATATACACACTCACCCATACACACACACACACTATATGTATATATATACACACTCACACACACATACACTCATACACATACACACTCATACACACTCACACACATACACACACTCACATACACACACATATATATATATACACATACACACTCACACACACATACACTCACACACATACAGACACACACACATACACACTCACACATACATTCACACATACACACATAATATATACACATACACACTCACACACACTCACACACACATACACTCACACACATACACACACACTCACTCACATACACACACTCACATACACATACATACACACATTTATATACACATACACACTCACACACACATATACTCACACACATACATATACTCACACACATACACATTCATACACACACATACACACACATATACATACATACATACACTCACACATACACACATATACATACATACACTCACACATACACACATATACATACATACACTCACACACATATACACACATACAGACACTCACACATATATACACACATACATACACACACACACATACACACTCACACATATACATACATATACATACACACACTCACACACATATACACACATACAGACACTCTCACACACATACACACACACACTCACACATACACACATATACGTACATACACTCACACACATATACACACATACAGACACTCTCACACACATACACACACACACATACTCACCCCTGAATCACTCGATGATCCCTGTTACACACCACCCCACACCAAACCTCCTGCAGGTCTAACACAGCTCAACAGCTCCTATGCCATAACGTAGAATCATACGCCTTATGCTCAGTTTGTGCCCGTGACTGGAAGCCAATGGCTTGCCTGAGCTGCTGTGGAGTGGATACGCACTGCGAATATCAATTAAATTTAGGTACATTCATTTATTCAATAAGCGTCCATTTACTGAGGACAGCTTACAACCCATTAGGCTAAACACAGTGGGGTCCAAGCAATGACTGAAACTACCTTCTCCCTGGAGCAAGCCTCCTGCCAGATGGGGTTGAGGCAGGTCCGTGGTGGGGGCTGTACTGGGTCTGTGATGGGGACTGGGGTGCGTCTGTGGTGAGGGTCTGTGGTAGGGGCTATAGTGGGTCTATGGTGGGGACTGTGGTGGGGGCTTGGGTGGAGGTTGACATTTCTACCATGAAACATTTTTGTAAGGCTTTTGTAACCAGACTTCCCTGGCTGGGAGCATCCAAGGAATTTCTGTCTTTTAAATCAGGCCCCAGTCTGTTCCTGGCTGCACTGTCTGAGGTTAGCAGTGTCTATAGAATATGAAACTATATTTTTAAAAGGAAAAAAACAGAGCTGAGGAGATAACCCAGTCAATACAGTGCCTGGCTACACAAGTGTAAGGGGCTGAATTTGGTTTCCAGAACCCATAGTTTAAAACAGCTTTACAAAAGGTATAGTGGGCTGGACTTGTGATTCCAGAAAGCTCCAGACCCTAGCAAGACCCCTTCTTAAAAACCAAACTGAATGGCTCCTCAGGAAGTAACATCAAGGTTGACCCACAGTCTCCACATACCTGTACACACACACAAACACACACACACACACATACACACACACACACACACATCTACATACACAGGTGTGTACACACACCATATACACAAACACACACACCACACACACAAATACACACAGGCATGCACACACACCACACACATGCACATACACATGTGTACACACAGGCACACATACACCCACACATACACACATGTAAATATGGGGAATACTTAGGAGTATGATGCATTTGTTTCCCTTGAGCTAGCACTTACTAAATGCTACCCGCTAGAGATTGGCAGTAGTTGTGGTTGAGTTGGTAGGAGGTTTTTGTTTTGATGTTGTTGTTGTTGTTGTTTTGGTTTGGTTTGGTTTTTGAAACAAGGTCTTACTATGTAACCAAGGTTGGCTTCTAACACATGATTTTCCTGCTTCAGCCTCCTAAGTGCTAGGATTATAGGATTGAACCACCACACCTTGGTTTGTTTTAATTGCTTTTTTTGTACAGTAAATTAGCTGGAATTCTTCTCACTGTATGTGGAAGACAGTAGGATTAGGTGAGACACTACTCCTACCCAGGTAACTTCTGAAGATGATGTGATCTGGGTGGTACAGCGTTTGTTTGTTTTGGAGGCAGGGTCTCACAATGTATGAAGCTCCGCCTGTCTTGGAATTAACTATGTAGACTAGGCTGTCCTCAAATGCATGAAGCTCTGCCTACCACTGTGTTCCCAGAGTTATGATTGAAGGCCTCCCCTGACCCTCACCACCACCACATCTGGCCTGGGACTTAGTGCTACAGCTCGATCTCAAGGACTTGGGTTTTTACCAGGCAAGCATTCAACCACTCAGCTACACCGCAGACCTATACGGCAGCCTTGCACATAGGTGCTGGCTTTTGTTTGAGCCTCCTCTAAATGAACGAAGTGTCTGGTATTTCACTACACAGCACTCTGCAGCCCCAGACGTGCTGCTGGGGGTCAATGGCCAGGCTTCCGCAGCTAGTCTTAGTGACGACAACCCCAAAGCAGGCTGAGTTCCAGACTCTCCACTCGTCAGCCACCTGCCCGAGGGACCAAAAGAAGAACTTTCAGAGGCCGTCACGGGTCGTCACATGCGCCACTGTGGTACTTAGCTACTGAGGGGATTTTGGGGAAGGAAGTAGCCCTGACATCATAGAAACATAGAAGTGAGAAAGACTCGGGGTGTTCCTCTTGACCAGTCACCCCAGAGGGTTAGGAGCCTGCTCTGTCCTTTGGGGCTCACTCACTACAGGTCTAGCCGTGTGTGCAGCCTCTCCTTACCTAGTTGTTGGCCAAGCCTCTGTCTGCCAATCAAACTGCCAATCAAACTTTCTTCCAATACAAGGTCTCACTTAACACTAGTCTATCAGCAGCACCTTCGTACAGACCGACTATTTTGTAACTATTGGAGAATATCACATGACTGCTAATGTTTTCATTTCAGCCCAACAGAGGAAAAAAAAAAGTCAGCCCACACCTGCATTTTCCTACCTGGGAGTGTTTTTGATTGATACTGCTTGCAGTTTTTTCACTGTATCATCATCATTATAACCACCACCTCCACCATCATCACCATCATAGACAGGGTTTTAAACATACAGACTAGCCTGCAGTTTGCTATGTAGATGAAAATAACCTTAACCCTCTTCTCTTCCTGCCTGCCCAGTGATAACATTACAGATGTGCACACCGGGTTAACTTGATGCTGGATAACAAACCCAGGGCTTTGTGCACGCCAGGCAAGAGTTCTCTCAGTTAAACTACATACACAACCCATTTCTGCCACCCATCCTATCAATCACATAACTGTGGTCGCATGGATTATTTTCTATCTTTTACCCACTCCTTGCTTCAGAATGGTCCATCCATGGCTCTTGTCATGGGACTTTAAAATAACTCTCAATGAATCTGTGGTTTTTCCTCCATCCCCCTGATGTTTGGCTTGGCCCTAGAACTCACTTTGAAAGACAGATGGAAAAAATGACATAACAGAAGTCTTAAATGCGCTTCCACGGTGAGACTTAGCCTCTTGTGTTTCCGCCATCACCACCGTCACCATGAGAAGACGTGCCCCAGGTGGTGCCAGTTCCTGGAGGAACACTATGGAGTAAGCCTACAGTAGACTTGTAGCTGGGAGCCAGGCCCAGAGGAGCTGAGCCAAGATCAACTGAATCCCAGCCAATCCTCAGCCGTATGAAGAAGAAAAATAAGCGTTTGTGATGTAAGCCACTGGGATTGAGGAGATTATTTGTTATTCGACATTATTGGAGTAATAGATAACTAGCAAAATTGTCAAAATGCAGTCCAATCCAGGCAGTGGCCAGGTAAATAGCAACCTTACACTCCTTAAGGTCCTGATGTGAAAACTTCTTCCTTACCTCAGCCCCTTTATCATTCGACCACCCAAACCCTTCTTTGCCGCATCCTGTATGCTAGCACCTCTCATACTTAATATAATTCCTTCTAGAACTCAGCTTGGCCTATTAAATGCTCACATACCCAAAAGCTTACTAACAAGACTATAAACTCATTGAGAGCAAGGACCACGCCAGTTCAAAAGGAACAAGAACCTTCCTGTGTTTAGCTGGACGTACCGTCACTGTATCCTACACAAGCTCAAGCACACAAGACACATAAGATGCATTAAATGCCTCTGGAATACCCACTAGAAAGGCAAATGCCAGGGTCTGGGGAGGATGGCTCGGTGGGTAAAGCATTTGCCTTTAAACCCGATGGCCTGGGATTACATCCCCAGAAGTCCTGTAAAAGTTGAATACAGTACACAGCTGCAATCCCAGCATCCTCCTTCAGGGAGACAGGAGAAGCCAAAGAAGCTTGTGCATCCCCACCAGAGGCTGCCCTCTGACTGACACATTGTATAAAATGTATGTGAAGCTTGCTCTCTCTCTCTCTCTCTCTCTCTCTCTCACACACACACACACACACACACACATACACATAACAAAAATTATATTGATTTTGATTTTTGCCTACTATGTATTATTCATTATATGAATTTTATATATGCTATGTCTTTTTATTAAGATAGTGTTAAATTATCAATTCCATTAGATAGTAAATATAAACATTTCTCTTTTCTATACTAACTGTACCAATATAATGTATAAGTGGTAGGCAGGTGCACCAATTTAAAGGCCTATGAGAAAAATGTCCTACGTACACAAATGTTCACTCCCAATTTGTTAGTTTTGTGCCCTTAATTTTTATAAAGAAAACACACCTCCATGTATGGCCTGCCAATTATCTATGATTTCCTGGGCTATATTTATACCTGGAGGAAATTCTTCAGAATCACATTTTTTTCCCTCCCAGACTAGTTTCGAACATGGGGCAGTTCTCCTTTTTATTTTTGTAAGCTGAAAAGTTTTGTTTTATATTAAAGTACTCAATGAGCTATGGTTTGGTTTGGTTTGGTTTTAAGACACTTAGTTTTCATATACGGGAACTTTCCAGATCACTGGTCAAATCACTGCATCCACACGGCACAGTGATCTGGAGTTTAAAAAGAAAAAAGAACAATAGAATAAGCCAGCTTTGCCTCCATTTATGGATGAAACATTAAAACCACCCACTTAATTTTCTGGGACCCTGGAATCTATGCACCAGAATGCATCCATTACCCATGTATCCATTTATTACAGGGAACTGCGGGTACAGTGTATAAACTGTTTTCTTTTGCGCATTTGTTTTGGTTTTGTTTTTTCAAGACAAGCTCTTTCTATAGGGGCTACAGAGATGTGTCAGTGGTTTCAGAGCCCTTGCAGAAGTTGGGATCCCAGCACCTACACTGGGCTTCACACAGCTGCCTGTAACTCCAGCTCCAGTGACAGCTGATGCCTCTGGCCTCACCTATACTCATGTGCACATACCCATCCATTGACACATATACATGCACACAATTAAAGCCATAAAATAAACAATGTCTAAAAATATCTTTCTCTGTAGCCACAGTTGATCTAGATAGATAGATAGATAGATAGATAGATAGATAGATAGATAGATAGATAGAACCAGGATAGTCTTGTATTGAATTAAGGGCAATTTTCCTGTCTCAACCTCCCAAGTACTGAGATTACAAGTGTAAGCAATCATGCCTGACTTAAAACTCTTAACACACCTTCATACATTTGCAAAATATTGCCAAAGAAGCGGCAAATCTTTGCCTTCTGAGAGTGAATGTAACTCGAGAAACAGCAAAGGCCCCTTGGAAGCAAGTTCATTGAAAAAGAAGGCACACCAAGCTGAGAGACACGAAAAAGAAGTGAGAGTTTCCTTGTAGGCTCAGGACCCAGAGATTTCAACAAACACCGGTGCATAGTTCTGTTCATCCGTTTTCTATGTCTACATTCTCTTACATATGAGATGACGCCATATGTGCAGTGTGGGCTGTCTCTTTGTTGTCTCCATTCAGGATCCATATTATTCCCATGCTGGGGACAGTCACAAGTCAGCAAAGATCCTGACAGCCATCTCATCTTCCTGTGTGTGGAAGCTGGGAATGAAAACAAGGAGTTTCCTGTCTGTTCTCTGCTCCCGGGTGATGATGCCTCTAGTGGATACTATTTGTTCACACACCAGAGGCTTGAGAAGTGGGAGAGTATGCAATCTAAATACCTTACTCAATTCAGTCACGTGTGTGGATGGGTGTGTGTGGGTCTGTGTGCATGGCTTTCATTATGAGTCATGAGACTTGATTTTCCAATGCTCACCTGTGAGGTAGAAGCTCTGTAACTGATAGAAGCATAGTCAGAGGCAGGATGGGTAGAGAAGAGAGAAAGAAGAGGAGAAAATGTCTACATTTCGCTGGACTTTTCACAGCAGGGATTATGTCATGCTTGAGTATGTCCACAAAATAGGCACAGACTGAATTTCTCAACACTCCAGACCTGAGCATCAGAGACGGTGGAGGAGCCTCACTATCATCTTGGATCACCAGGTTGGTTCTAGAATGTACCCCCAAAGGCCTATAGGCTAAAGGTTTGGCTGTCAGTTTATGGTACTGATGGGAGAGGGTGGAACTATTAGGGGGTCTGTGAGTTTCAGGGGTAACTCAGAGGTGGGGCATTCACCTAACATGCCCAGGGCCCTGGCTTTCATCTCCAGCATGTCAAATAATCAAAACAAAACAGAAGGAAGCAGGGCTAGTAGACGGAAGTTAGGCTACTAAGTGAGGCATGGGCTTGCTGTCTGCCTCCTGCTTTCCTGCCTAGAGCTTCACACACTCCTGGTAGGATGCCCTATGCTTCCTTGAGCCCAGAGCAATGGGGGCAAGTAACTGTGGACTGTACTCTATAAAACTCTGATTCCAAACAAACATTTCCTCTTTGTAAGCTGATTGCTTCAAGTATTTTGTTACGGCTATGGATAGCTGACCTTGTGGGTATAATTCCAAAAAGAGGAGACAGACATCCTTTCTCTAAATCAGTGGCTCTCACCCTGTGGGTCACTACCCCTTTTGGGGGATTAAACGACCTTTTCTCAGGGGTCACATATAAGATATTTTGCATATCAGATATTTACATTGCAATCCATAATTACAGTTATGAAGTAGCAATGAAATAATTTTATGGTTGGGGGGTCACCACAACATGAGAAACTGTGTTAAGGGTCACAGCATTAGGAAGGTTGAGAACCCACTGCTCTAAACTTTTTCTCCTGAGTTTTGTTCTCTAGACAAAGAAATAAGAGCTGAAAAATCCCTAAGTACTGCCTGGCTCCAAAAGCCAAAACCACCTGTCCACTACCTACCAGGTTATCCCCGTTAGAGACTCTGTGTGGTTTGACTCCATCCAAGCTTTCTTCATACTGCTACTAAGATGCCCAAAGGTCCCCATGACAAACTGAAAGCTCATGCCCCTACCTCTACCCATCTCATGATGCTTACCAGGTGGTAAAGCCTTGGGGGAGGTGAGGGTAGTGCCCACAGGGATGAGATTAGTGTCAGCTTATGAGGGGGTCCAGAGATCTCTCTTGACACCTATTCCCTGCAAGGACACAATAAGGGAGCAGACTTGGAAACAGGAAGTGGCCCTCACCAGAGAGTGAATCTCGTGGTCCTTTAATCTTAGATGGCTGAGGCTCTAGAATTGTGTGAAATAAAGTTTTCTAAGCTACACAGTCTGGTGCTTTTGTTACTCAGCAGGACAGAAAGCTAATAAAGTTCCCCCCTTTCCCCTCTTTTTGCTTAAAATTCATTTCAGGGTGGAGCCGGTTAACTGAGGGATGACAGTTGCTGAATATGACAACATCCTTCTTTCTCCTCTTCTTATCTTTGTCAACCGTGGAGCGTGATTTCTTCCGCTCCAAAGTGAATTTCTTCACCTATAACAAAAGCAAAGGGATTATGCCACAAACCTGTTCCGTATACAATGTATTTAAGGGAGTCTAGAAAAGCCAAGTCAGCCCAGCTGAGAGAAGACAGGCTGATCACAAGAGTTGTCACTGCTTCTATGGAGATCCCTGCCTCCTGTCCCTCCTCATCCCACACTGGTCCAAGCTTACGGAAGTAAAATGGCTGTTGAAACTTGAACAGCTTTGAAGATTCATGAGCATGTGTGTGGTGGTTTGAATAGGTATGGCCCCCATAGACTCATATGTTTGAATGATTGTCTATAGCAGGTAGCACTTGTTGGGATGGGGTGGCCTTGCTGGAGGAGGTGTGTCACTGTGGAATTGGGCATTCAGGTCTCCTATGCTCAAGCTAGATCTTGTGTGGCACAGACTCCTTCCACTGCCTGCTGATCAGGAGGTAGAACTCTTGGCTCCTCCGGCACCACGTCTGCCTGGATGCTGCCATGCTTCCTGCCATGATAATAGTGGACTGAACCTCAGAACCTGTAAGCCAGCCCCAACTAAATGTTGTCCTTATCAGAGTTGCCTTGGTCCTGGTGTCTCTTCACAGCAGTGGAAACCCAGATTAAGATGATGTGTACAACTTTTAAAGCCTGCCTGCCTCAAAAGTCCCTTGAGCTAAGCATGGTGGGAAACAACAGCAGAACTCAACGGGCAACTTCTCAACGGAGAAATGGACATTTACCAGGCTACAAGAAAGGCAAATTGCCTGAGAAGATGCAAAGGACCTCACTGGGAGGAGGGAGCAGTGACATCCACGTTGGCAACAGGAATCAGGAGGGACAAGACACACAGGAGCATAGCAGCATGGACACGTGATGGGTCCATCACACCCCACCCCACTACCACCCTACCCCACTGCACCACCCCACCTCACTGCACCACCCCACCCCACTACCACCCCACTCCACCACACCCCACCCCATCCCACCACCTCATCATCCCACTCTACCACCACACACCACCACCCATTCTACCACCCCACCCCACCCCACTCCATCACCACCCCACCCCACTGCACTACCATACTACTCCAGGAACATAGATTTAGCTTTTTTGGTCATGTGGAGAGAAAGCATTTCCAGCAGTTGAAATTTCAATTAATTATAGTCACGAATTGTTTTTTAAACTTTTTTTTCCCCAAAAAGCCAAAATGAGTCCTGGTTGTGTGACATACCTATGATATGGTAGTCCAGCAATAAATCACCCACTATCACCATGGTAACTACTTGCCCCTTACATGTCTGCCTTCTCCAGAAATGTTAAGGCTTTAAAGTTGAAGGACAATTCATTCCTACCATATTAAAAGTCAAAGAAATATTTTACTTTTCTTTCTCAAAACAACCTAAACATTTCCATTCCCAAATTCTTCCTACTTAGAGTAGATTCTATTGTCCTTCAGTCAGTATTCATGTCTCTGGTCCATATCCCCAAAACAGAGAGGATTTCTCCACCCCCTTGACTTTAGACTTGGCTATATGGTGCACTGTCACCAATGGGAAGTAGCTGCATGGAATCACACCAGGCTGAGATGAGACAATTCTGTTTCCTGTTGTCCTCTATGACAGATGCCCAAAATGACCACAGCTCCTCCAACCAGGTCTCTCATGGAAGCCACAGGATGTGATAAATTTACCCAAAGTTTTAGGAGTCCAGTAGGAACCCCAAAATCTAGGTAGAGCACAACTGAGTCACAGCGCCCACTCACTCGCTCACTCACACACCTGTATACATGCACACACACAAAGAACAGAGGAGAAGTTATAGGAACTTCTGTATGCTCATGGAAGAGCAATAAAAATTCACACCATAGCTGGTAACACATGGAGCTGGGGAGGAAATAGTACATTCTAGAGATGTTGGTGACCCTCAAATGATGTTTGATTTCAGAGGTCATTAAATGTGCTTGTTTGTTACTGCAACAAAATCTGTCCAGTACGCCATACAGTGTGCTTTAGCATCTCAAAGTAAAGAAAGGCCAAGGTGAGGCAAACAGCTGAAGCAGGATACAGAACAACTAGAAGAGGGGAGAGTTGGGGAGATGCTATGTCAGTGACGTGCTTGCCATGCAAGTATCAGGACCTGGGTTTGAGCTCCATGCTCTGCGTAGGAAAGCTGGATATGAAGATGTGGGCCTGTCATACTCGAACAGAGGGACCAGAGAAAAAGGACTGTGTTTCATGAGACAGACAGCCTATGCAAATAGGTGAGCACCAGGTTCCAACAAGAGAGCTGGTGGAGAAGAACTGAAGAAGACTCCAACCGATAAAACACATGCACACACATATACACACATATGCGCATGTGTACACACAAGCACACACATATACACATGCACACGCACACACATATACATATATACACACATGCACACACATACATGCATACACACAAGCACACACATGCACCTACACACATATACCCACACACACAAGCACACACATACATGCATACACGCAAGCACACACATGCACCTACACACATATACCCACACACACAAGCACACACACATACACATGCACACACACACATACATGTATACACACATGTATGTGCACACACATACATGCACACACACAAGCACACACATGCACTTACACACATAAACCCACACACACAAGCACACACATGCTTGTGGACACACATATACAAGCACATGCACATATACATGCACACACATACACACATACAGATGCACACAAACACACACATATATATGCACATACATGTACACACACATATATACACACATACACTTGCACACACAGAAGCACATGCATGCATGCACACACATGCACACACAAGTACACACATGCACCTACACACATACACACACCCACACACACCCACACACATGCATATGGACACATATACAAGCACACACACATATACATGCACATCCATGCACACACATATACATACATATACACTTGCACACACACAAGCACATGTGTGCATGTGCACACACACATATACATGTGTACACACGCACGTGTGCACACACATGCTTGTATGCACCCGCTCACTCGCACACCTGTATACATGCACACACACACAAAGAATAGAGGAAAAGTTACAGGAACTTTTGTACGCCCATGGCAGAACAGTATAAATTCACAGCATAGGTGGTAACACAAAAAGCCAGGGAGGAAATAGAAAGTTCTAGAGATGTTGGTGAACCTCAAATACTCTGAAGAGGGTGTTGTTGGGGAAACAAGATTTCTCCCACTTTCCAACTCTTTTCTCTAGTTCGCTGCAGGAAGTGGTGCTACCTCCACGTTTCAGAGGTTAACTCCCCTTCTGAGCTTTGAATTTGATGATGAACTCCCACCACAGCCTGCCTCCCTCTGCTTCAGATCCAGTGGGATGTGCAGCTGATAGTCCTCCATGTTTATACTTTGAATTGTTTTCATGTAGCTGTTTGTTAAAGAACAGACATTTTCTCCACGTGTCGGTTGAGATGGGTTAGGTATGCCCAGGAGGGTTTGCCGGACATCGAGATCTCTCAGTGAGCAGACAGGTTAGTTATAAATCACTCTATAATTTTCCCTAACCCTGTAACTTGGTGACTGAGCAGTTAGCCCATTTATTTTATCTGATCTTTGACTCCCATTAAGCTCATATGATTTATTTAAAGGCTCTGAAATATCAAATTGAAATGTGACATGTTGGGCTTAAAGGGGGATTAAGAACCAGAAGATGAAGAGAATAAAATCCACTTTGCAAATCTCCAGACTGATCCAATAAATCGCTCAGGAAACCTACAGGGAATTGGTCCTAAGTGACTGTGAGCATCCGAGTTGATGTCTGTGCTTCGTGAAACACAGGCTTCAAGGGATCTCACTTTTTCCTTAGGCCTGTATTTCAAGTATTGGATGTGAGAGCACCACACAGGAGCCATGCCCACAGCCTTAATGTCATCTTTATCCTAGAGGCAAAACACCTGCTCAGTTACTCAAAAATAGATTCAAAATTCACTATGGTACAAACCCAGTTCTATCAAATCCCCAATTCCAACGCTGGGATTTGATGGGAAGCATACATTTCCTGCGTTTCTCACAGCCACAAATGTGGGCATCCATGCGGTTTCTCCTACCTGAGGGTGGATAGAAATTTGACCACTTCCAAGTAAAATGGAGAATTTGGCTCTCTTGATCCTTAAGTAACATGAAGCTCTAAATTCATCAGCGTTTCAATTTCCTTACTCCTCAACAACTTAGAATCCAGCTTTCTCTTGCTAGGGGAGAGAAGACATCAACCCTCTTACCCAGCTCTGGACCCTGCAAGCTACAGCTCCAGTCTGCCAGGCAAGATCTGCCACTGGTCCAATAACAGTACAACTGCTATAGCTACCTGCCTGCTCTCTGATTGGATCTGAAGCCTGCTCCACAGGGAGATAGTTCATAGCCTGGTACTATCATCCAGGTCAAAACCAAACTAAGCCAAAACAGCAACAACAACAAAACCCTCAGAGCCAGGGAAGTCGTAGGCCCGAGGTCAAACGTGCTATTGTTATTTTGCTAAATGTTCTTCTTATAAAACTGCCCTCTAAATCCTTGTGCTTATATCAGTAGCCCCAGGCTGCCGTCAACCTTCTTCAGAGAAGCTTCCTTTTGCAATGGCAGCCATCAATGCAGAGACTCGTAACTGGTCCAGGTGCTGAGACTGCGAGGCTGTGCTCAGCACTAACCGAGATATCAATTCCCCCGAGCCAACCAAGGCTCAGAGAACATCACAGAAGAGGAGGGGAAAGGCAAAGAAGAGTCAGAGGATGGGGAGAAGTGAAACGTCATCTCCTGGAGATGAGGAGGCTATCACACACATGAACCCATGGCAGCTGTAGTTACCTGCACAAGACCTACACAAGATCCAGCCAGCCAAATTCTGTCATAGAAAAGAAGGATAATAACCCTAAAGCAATAGTCAGTGAGAAAACTGATACTTGGGGTTAGAGAGATGGCTTAGCGGTTAAGAGCACTGATTGTTCTTCCAGAGGTCCTGAGTTCAATTCCCTGCAACCACATGGTGGCTCACAACCATCTGTAATGGGATCTGATGCCCTCTTCTGGTGTGTCTGAAGACAGCAACAGTGTACTTGTATACATGAAATAAATAAGTAAATCTTTAAGAAAGAGAGAGAGGGGGAAGAAAGAAAACTGGTACTCGGAGATGCATGGCCATGGCCAAGGACACAGGAAGCCTACCTATGCTTGAACGGTGTGGTCATTCAGAGCCCATCAGTGCTACATCACAGTCGACAGAATCATGTTATGGAATGATAATGGAAATTGAAATTTGGACCACATGGCTGGGGACATTCATTGCATTATCATTCATGGACTTTTCTGATCAGTTACAAAAGTAAGTCCATCATGGTGACATCAGTGCTGTCACCTTACATTTAGTGCCTCAAGTTTCTCACACGTCGTTTAGTTTCATGATTGCATCTTAGAAGACAAGTTTGCTTCCCAATAACTGACACAATTGTTTATCTGTGCATGTGCACGCGCACACACACATATATACACACACACACATTTCAGATGGGTTATATCAATATTATCTACAATAAACATGGCTCACAAAATCAATAAATACAATTTTAAATCTGTTTATAGTTGCTTGGCCCCTTAAGTTGTAGCTTCTAGGGATAGATGTTTGAGTTACAGTGCTCTGAAATCCATGAAAAAAAAAAAATCACTTTCCGTGTGGTTGGCCTGTCTGTATAACTCCTAAAAAGTTAATTTATTTTACTTTGCTTTTTATTTCTTTTCAGCTCCACCCTACAAAAACAAGATAAACTTGTTTCTATTTTCAGAGAATTATCTCTGTTTTGGTTTACTTTCGTTTTGTTACCATACAAAGCATTTCCACGGGCCCAAAGTCGAAGCAACTAATGAAACTCCCAACATCTGTCTTCCACCTCCCCCACCTCCCTCCCTGTAAGAAACCATTTTACTGTTTTTCTCCCTACCATATGCAAACAAAGCAAATAGGGCCGTGTGGGGTGGTGTGTGTGTGTGTGTGTGTGTGTGGTGTTCCCTTCCTTACCTATTTAGTGTATTACCATGAAACCGTCCCTTTTTATTTAATATATCCCAGAGATGATTATGTAGCACTGAAATTAAAAGTACTGTCTTGAATAGCAACCATCATCACCAAACGTAAACATATTTTTTCCCATCACAGCAGCTCCAAAGTCAACAGGAAGATGGATGCCCCATCAATGTCAGAGATTTTATCATAAGCAAAGAAACAAACCTCCAGACCAAGTGGCAGTGGGCATCTTCCTAAAGCCTTCCGGGCTTGCCAATGGGCTGTGTGGGTGACCATCTGAACTCTGAGAATGTTTGCAGCAATACTTGCAGCCCACGGATTAGCACCAGAGTGTGCAGGATCTATGGGAACATATTTTAGAGGGAGGCCAGGCTAGACCTTGGCATAGCATGTCTGTAGCAGTGGGACCTTGAAGAAGGGGTGAGTTAATTCTCTCCACAAAGGACTCCCTTGAGAAGAAAATGAGATAAAATTATTTTAGTGCCAAGGACAGAGTCTGGCAGACAATGGGTACTTAAATTGTGACAATTATCACTGTGAAACACACATCTCACACACACCAGCAACAGCAGCAGCAGCAGTACCACCATCACCACCACCACCACCATCATCCTCACCACCATCAACATCATCATCTTTTGGTGTGAGTTTACACCAAAAGTTTACAACACGGAGTTTTAGGTTAAACTGTGACTCAACAGAGCTGCATGCTTTCATATTACACTTAGGTAGTGGAAATTGAGGTGCTTCTTGTGGGGTGTGGTGATGCATGCCTTTAATCTCAGTGTAGAGCAGGATTCATGAAGTGGGGCTAGCCTGGTCTATTAGTGAGTTCCAGGTCACTCGGGGCTACATGGAGGCCCTATCTCAAAACAAACAAACAAAAACCAAGCAAAGCAAAAAATCCATACTTTTTGTATAATCCACATGTCCAGTGAGTTGTTCTAAACTTGAACTATGATTTTGTGATACAGAATAAGGAGACTTTAGCCAGAGAGTAGCTGCTTTTTCCGACAGCGCTCAATTTGTACCCTTGATTAATTTATGTCACCCTCAGTCCTTAATCAAGAGTCAACCAACAATTCGAGCCGGATCCCCGAAGGAGTGTCTGTTGCCATCACTGGCAATCCATTACATGATTTAAATTGCAGCACAGGAACAGTGGGGGAAGGTGGAGCACAGAACTCATTTATAAATTAGACCCTGACTTTTCCTCCAGCCATTCCTTTGAACTGGGTCATCCCGTGAGTCAGAAGTCATGTTCTTTTGAAGCATTCACCCTGTAACCTTTTACACAATAAGAGATGAAGTCATCAAACAGTATGTTTTATTGAACAGGCACATATCAAGACATTAAGTCCAGCATGCACACGTGTTTATGGATGCGTGTGTATGGCGTGTGCATGCACTTTCATAGTTTTACTCAGTTCCACGAGCCTGTGGGTTCTCAAACTCATCTGCACACAAGACTCAGCCTGTATACCTTGTGGGTGGTCGAAACCACTTTTCAGTTTGAATGGAACCAGGTTTGTGACCTTTTTTTGTTTTGTTTTTGCTTCTTTCTATTTGACTAACCTCTGTTAAAGTTATCTTGTCTATGGTTTTTCCTTTAACGACTGACTGATTCTGTTGTTCTTTCTCAACCTTTATCTTCATTCTCCCACAAGACAGTTTGAAAGAGTTCATAAGGAAGAAGCCATGGAGACACCTCCCAATTGGAGGTCATCTTTTGTGCACCAACATCCCAGGGAAGATCCAGATGGTCCACATCACCCTGTCTTGACACCTGTTATGTCGTGACAGTGGAAGAGGTCTCAAGGATGCCCCTCCTCTGAAGCAAAGATGTGGGAACTTTTTAGGATTATATGTGTAAATTATTATACCCAGTGGTGCATGATTTGTGAAATTTATTTTATACATTTTTTTATTTTGCCTGCGTCTGTATGTGTGCAAAGGTGTTCCCACCATAGTATGTATAGGAGGTCACTTGCAGGAGGCTGTTCTTTCATGGTGCATGTGGGTTCCATGCATCAAACTCAGGTCCTCAGGCTGGGTGGCAAGTGTTGTTACAGGCTAAAGCATCAGCAGCCCCAGGCAGTCTGTTTTGCCCTGTTGTTACAGCACAAGGTTTACAAGAACCAGATCCCGCCTATTACATAACTGTACAGACAGTGGCCCAGACCCGAAACAACACACTATTTTTTTGCTGAATAAATGAACCATGAGAACAGTCACCAACATTTTCACAGCCTTTAACCCATGCTGGGAACGATTCAAGTAACTAGACCTCTCAAACACGGAGGATGGCCATCTTTGTTGGATAGCCGAAGAAAGAGAAGAACAAGGTGTTCAATAGCTTCTCTTGGGTCACACACTTACTAATTGACTGATGTATGTTTTGGTTAGCTCTGGCATTAATAAG
Source organism: Arvicanthis niloticus (assembly GCF_011762505.2). Taxonomy (NCBI): domain Eukaryota; kingdom Metazoa; phylum Chordata; class Mammalia; order Rodentia; family Muridae; genus Arvicanthis; species Arvicanthis niloticus. Next base: position 19,634,763 of record NC_047665.1, read on the forward strand.
GAGGGTCCTAATTCAGGCTCAGCAAGACTAGAAATGAGGCAGAACACAGCCCACTTCTAGCCAAATAAACAGAGTTCAGCCAGGGCATAGTTTTTTGGGTTGGTGCAGGGTCAAGAAACACATCTGATTGATTGATTGATTGATTTTATGCATATGAGTACATTGCTTCTATCTTCAGACACACCAGAAGAGGCCATTGGATACCATTATAGATGGTTGTGATCCACCATGCGGTTGCCGGGAATTGAACTCAGGACCTCTGGAAGAGCAGTCTGTGCTCTTAACTAACCACTGATCCACCTCTCCAGCTGTAAGAAATGCATTTAAAAGGATGCTTTTCTCTGTCTCCTGTGCATGTGCTCACTCTCAATAGAACCCATCCATGACAAAATCTACCCTTGAAAAGAATTCAAATCAGAGATTTGGAAGGGGGGGTACATTATGTTCAAAGTTTTGCTATTAACACCATTATTTAACTCTACAACACATACACCACACCCCAAAGAAACCCCACAGCCAATCATGGTTACGTTCCAGTCCCTTCCCCTAGCAACCAGTTCTATTTACAGAAATAGATTGCTACTGTATGGGACAGACAAGCCCTCCTGCTACCTTCTCTTAATGCCTCATATCTCCTGCTCTCTCTCTCTCTCTCTCTCTCTCTCTCTCTCTCTCTCTCTCTCTCTCCCTCTCTTTCAGGTCACTTTGTCACAGTGCAATCAAATGCTGTGACTATATACTAACTTGAAATATTTCTGAGGAATATAGTCAAGGAGAGCAAGTTCTCTGCTTGACTTTGCTCTCTCCTAGACCGTAGCAACCAAGCTCAGGTCCAAAGTTGAAACTGAACCAAGAAAAGCAAGGGCTCTGAATCACTGATGGTGGAATCCTCGGGCAGGGCTCTGAGGACAGAGTTGGGAATGCCGCCTTAGCTAGAGGGCAGACTAGAAGCTCTCCTAGAGACAGGAGAATGACCCCCATCTCAGGCTATCTTCAAATGTGTAGGCTCAAGGAATCCACTTGCTTCAGCCTCCCAAGTAAAGTAGCTGGTACTTCAGACAGGTACCCCTGCATGCACACCGGTGCCTTTTCCCTGTGTGTGCTTGGGACTGAATCCAGAGCCTCATTCATGCTAAGAGCTCTCCACCAGTGAATTATATCCCCAGCCTTCCTACCTTCCTTCCCTTCTTTCTTTCCTTCCTTTCTTCCTTCCTTGCTTGCTTTTAGACAGTGTCTCACAAAGTTACTCAGACTTACAACCTTCCTACCCCAGTCTCCTGATTCCTGGGATTACTAAGGTCACTATTCAGTCTTTGATGCATTTTTAGAAATAACGCTATTTGAGAGTAACTTCAGATTTACATGAGAATTGCAAAGATAATGTAGAGACCTCTGGTTTACCCCTCATCCCTGGATTCCCTGAAGGTCACTGCCATGGTGTTTTCTCAAAACAAAGAAACCAATGTGTTATTACCAGGTGAACTCACAGTTGGCACTGTCACCCGCTTCTCCATGAATGTTTGCTAGTGTTTGAATGTGTCCCCAACAGGCTCCTGTATTTGACCCTAAGAATCAGCTGTTGATACTATTTTTGGGTGTGAAATCTTTGGGACCTCCTTGCTGGCTAGAGGAAAGTACTAGGGGTTGGAGTATTCTCTGATCAGCACCATGTAAAACTCCACCCCTGAACATTCCTGATGCCACAGCCACAATGTCTTCTCCACTGTGATGCTCTCTCTCTCTCTCTCTCTCTCTCTCTCTCTCTCTCTCTCTCTCTCTTTCTCTCTCTCTCTCTCCACACACACACCCCTAAGATCCCAAGTTAGAGCTTGCTCACTTAAGTACCTTCAATCCTTTAACCAGGTATTTGGTCACATCAACAATCAACAAGAACATTCCTATGGAAGTCCTAGTGAGCTGGGGACATAGAAGCACTTGCTTAGATTAGTTAGGAAAGATGTGGACAGATATAACCCCACCCAAATAAAAACACAAATATGAAACAGAGGGTCAGGAAAATGTGCTGTGTCATCCACTTTCAGATGTAAATGAAAATAAAACACCGTTACCTTCTAAGTCACCAAAAGTCTTACTCCAGGACCTCAGGCAGGTGAGGTCACATAAACTGGGTGTTCTCGGTGTCAGTACCTACACTGTCAGTCTGCAAAGCAGTCTGATAGCCTGTGTTCATTCAAACAAAGCATCTATTGTCCACACTTCAGGCATGTGATTCTTAGGAGCTCATCCTTACTACTTGGAACTAGCAAGAAAGAGCACAAAGAATATAAAAGACTATAAACGACAGGAAAGGCACAGTGTGTCCATATTTGCATGACAATAGTTCTGCATGTATGAAAACTCAGAGTCGCTTGCCAAACTGAAATATTTAAGGTATAGGGGACTACGCATCCTTCCCTCTGAGTTAGTCTATCTTGTCCAGCAGGGCATTAAACAGGGGTCCAGGGAGGTCACCTAAAAGAGAAAGTGGGGGAAAGAGGCTGACGCAAAGAATGGCGATCTGTCTATAGTCTGATCAAATCGCCATTTTTACTTTTTCACACAGGGGTTATAAACACAAAAAGGCAGGATGTGGGGAAGGGGACGACACAGGAGTGTAGGTGTTCACGGGGAGTACAGATATCTTCTAGAACAGAGTGTCAGCTGGGTGAAGGTTCAGGGGACAGATCACTATGACTCTGCCTATGATTCACTTGTCCTTATCTAAGTTGATACTATCCACCAAGGTTACCTATCTACAAGGTCTATGACTACTCAGGCTTGGCAACTGTCCACCAAAGCTGCCTGTTTACAATAGCTTATAGCCGTCCGTTTCAGTGTTTTTCCACAGAGACCCAAGACTTTGTGTTAGCAGGCATGTATGTCAGGCCTATTGCTGTTTTTAGGCCTATGGCTGATTCCAGGCCTTCAGTGTATAAGCAGGGCTGCCCCTGACATTAGTCTTCCTTTATTCCATTATTATTTATTTTGGCATCTATCATCTTACATAAATATTCTAATAAAATACAGAGGTCTGTTAATCAAGCCATAGGCTTTCTCCTTACAGGAATCCAAAGACTTACATAAACATATGAGCCTGAGTCTGGGTTGAGTATATGTCCAGCTTATCAACGCAATGAGGCTCTGTGCTTTACAAACAGCATCATTTTTGCTTTTCTGGGTAACAGATGCAATTAGGGAAATAGAAAAGAAATGTCTAAATTATATTGAGAACTCTTCTCATAAAGAATCACTATGGTAACTAACTTCTTAAAATTCCAGATGAGGGCTGGAGAGATGGCTCTGTGGTTAAGAACATCAGCTACTCTTTCAGAGGGCTTGGGTTCGAGTCTCAGTGCCCACGTGGTGGCTCACAAGTCTGTAACTCCACTTCCTGGGGAACTGACTCTCTCTTCTGGCCACCATGCACACATATGGTGTGCAGATTTACATGTGGGCACATATGTCTGATAAAAATGTTCATGAATATGATAGAGGTCCTTAAAGAAGAAATGAATAAATCCCTTAAAGAAATATGAGAAAACACAAACAAACAGTGTAAGGAAATAAATAAAACCATTTAAGACCTGAAATTTGAAATAGATTTTTTTTAAAAATCTATTTTTAAAAAAATAATTTTTAAAATTAAAAACCAAAAAAACCTGAGGGAATTCTTGAGGGATTCTAACAGGAACTACAGAGGCTAGCTTCATTGACAGAATACAATAGATAGAAGACAGAATGTCAGGCATTGAAGATAGAAGAAATGGATTCATTGGTCAAAGAATATGTTTAATCAAAAAACAAAAACAAAAACAAAAGCAAAAAAAAAACCCTCCTCACACAAAGCATCCAGGAAATTTGGAACACTATGAAAAGACCAAACCTAAGAGAAATAGAAACAAAGGAAAGAGAAGAAACCCAGAACCGAAGCACAGAAAATATTTTCAGCAAAACCATAGAGAAAAATTTTCCCAACCTAAAGAAAGAGAGCCTATCAAGGGCCCAGAAACATACAGAACGCCAAATAGACTGGGCCAGAAAAGAAATTCCCACACAATAATTACAATAATAGTTACATAGTAATCAAAACATTAAATGCACAGGGCAAGGAGAGAAATTAAAAGCTGTAAAAGGAAGAGGCCAAGTAACATGGCAGACATTAGAACCACACCTGGCTTCTCAATAGAGACTCGAAAAGCCAGAAGGGTCTGCACAAGTGTACTGCAGATTGTGGAAGATCACTAATGCAAGTCCAGACCACTATACCCAACAAAATTTTCAATCACCATAGATGAAGAAAATAAGACATTCCATGATAAAGTCAAATTTAAACAATATCTATCTACAAATCCAGCCTTACAGAAGATGCTAGAAGGCAAATTCCAGCCTAAGGAAGTTAACTACATACACAAAACACAAGAAATAAATTCCCACACCAGAAAAATCAAAAGGAAGCACACACACATGCGTGCACACACACACACACACACACACACACACGTGCACACACACACACACTGCCACCATCTCCAACATCAACAACAACAAATAACAGAAATCAATAATCATTAGTAATTGATATTATTCAATAGAAATAGTCTCAATTCCCCAATTAAAAAGAGGAACTAATAGAATGAATGCAAAAACAGGATTCATCCTTCTGCTGCATCCAAGAAACACACCTCAGCCTCAATGGCAGACATTTCCTCAGGGTAAAGGATCAGAAAAAGATATTCCAAGCAAATAGACTGAAGAAGCAAGCTGGTATGACCATTTTAATATTTAACAAAATAGACTTCAAACCAAAATGAATCTAAAGAGATAGGAAAAGCCAATATATATTCATCAAAGGAAAAGCCCACCATGATATTTCAGTTCTTAACATCTATAACCAAACCCAAGGACACCCAAGTTTGTAAACACTGCTATAGCATAAACCACATACCATCACACCTTCATAGGGGAAGACTTCAATACCCCACTCTCACCAATGGGCAGGTCATCCACACAAAAACTAAACAGAGAAATACTGGACATTATAAACGAAGTGGACCATTTCTCTTCTGGTCCCAGGCACAGTGGGAGCTGCGGGTTACAGTGCAGACATGGTCAAGTCCAAGAACCACATCACACAACTAGTTCCACAAAGAGCAAAGAAATGGCATCAAGAAGCCCCAGTCACAAAGATCTCTTAAGGAACTTGACCCCAAGTTCCTGGGGAACATGTGCTTTGCCAAGAAGCACAACAAGAAAGGCCTGAAGAAGATGCAGGCCAACAATGCAAAGGCACACAGTGCGCACACAGAGGTCATCAAAGCCCTTCTAAGGCCTCAGGCCATCAAGCCCAAGATGCCAAAGGGCCCCAGTCGCAAACTCAGCCGCCTGGCTTTCATCGCTCACCCCAAGCTTGGGAAACGGATTTCTTGCAGAGAACTGGAGTCCAGGTCTCAGCACCTCATTACTGCCTTTAACTCCAGTCCCAAGGAATCCAGCACCCTCTTGTGACATCCTTGGGTACTGTGTGTATGTGCTGTACTCACATTCCAGCAGAGAAACACACACAGAAAACAAAAGAAGTGGGTCTTCCCCTCTCCCGTGGCCATCTGTTCCCTACAGTAAGTCTTGCCTTACAGTCCTGCCTCATTACAACTAGGCTTGGCTTTAGAGGCTATAAGAAAGTGGGACAGATTCTGAACTGGCTTGAAGCAGGAGAAGACTGCCTTCCTCCTGCTGGCTCTTAACCTCAGAGCCCATCAGCACGACAGCCTGCTGCATAAAAGCTCCTGGACATCAGTCCCCAGTGGACATCCTGTCTAAATGTATGAGTAGTCTTCCATGAGCCCAAATGCTTACATGTTGAATACATGCCAATAACACCATTAATTTAGAAGCAGGAAAACACCTAAATGGAGCAACCTGGGACATTTTATTTTATGATTAGAATGTATAATTAAAACATCTCCTGGATGCTGTGATTACACATGGGCCCAAAGGAGCAGGATTAAAATATTTCCTCCAAAATTACTGACCTTTCCTTAATGAGGAAAAATTCCTTTTTTTCTTAACGAGGTGAAGGGATGTTTGAAACCCTCTTAGCTTAGATACTGTTAAGAATATGTGTTCCCCTTTACTAAGGCATTTCTAATAAGATCTGACAACCTTCCAACTACACCCCTCTCCCTTTCTTTGTGGTTTTCAGTTTGCTTATGGAAGGATTCATTGGTCTTTGAATGAGAGATCCATTGTTTCTCTTCAATACAGATCCTTGGGCTTATGGTTGTGTGCAGGAAACAAAGGAACGAAGCTGAGTTCTGTGTGGGATCAGCAGTTTCATGCCGAGGAGGAGCCGGCTTGCCTAAGTAATGCCGGTTTGGGTTTGTTCACTTTCACACAAGGCTACGGGGTAAGAATGGGACATGGAGTTCAGAGGAGGTCCTCAGCTGACCCGTGTCCTTCCACTTCAAACTCAAGAGGAGGCGGGAGACCCACAAACCTGAGAACATGGGTAGCTTGCAAGACTCCTGCTTGTATAATCAAGGTCTTTTCTCTGGGCATGTTCTAAGGAATGATTGAGTTCAGAGACTATAAACTACTGAATTTTCTTAAAGTCCCTGAGATGGGGATTTATTAAGCCAAGGTTCATGGACAGGACAACCAGAAACTAGAACTAACTATTCAGAGGGCTGAGTTATTGTCATTGGCTGAAATTTGTGTCACCAAGTGCCTGCCCACTACTCCAGATTCCTCTGTTGAAAAGCTAACCCCAGTGTTTTTGAGAGATGGTTAGATAAGACCAAGGAGGTGCAGCCCCTGGGTAAGGAGGAAGAAACTCCTGAGCTGCCCTCTGAGGGCAGGAAGGGGGCTCTCAGGAGGAAATGAATCTGTTGGCACTTGACCTCAGACTTCAGCCTCCAGAACCATGGGAAATTATTGCTACATATTGCACCTTTAAGTCTGTGAATTTTGTTTGTAAGGCAAAACTAAATACAAGTACAATACATGATATATATATTATATATTATTATATATATTATATATATTTATAATATATATTATAAATACATATATTTTTAAATTTGCTTGCTTTATTTGCATGTAATTGCTTTCCTTTATAATCCTATGTCCTTTTATGCATTTGAAAGCAATGCCCCAGGAACAAATTTACAAATTTCCCCCATAGGATCTACAACAAAGACCACAGGGTGGTCTTTATTTCCCTCTATCCTGGTCACGTGTCTACGTCATGAGAACAGTTCCTGCCCATCCCCCAGGGTGAGAAACAGTTGCTAATGAGGCTGCAGTTGGTCTGCTTCTTTGGGTAGCTCAGTGTCTCTGCTTGTCCCGGTCACAGACCCCTCCCTCTGGTTTCAGCTGCCATCTGACAAGTGTGTGCTGTCTGGAGAAAAGAATGTGAATGAATGAGAGTATAGCCAGCCCTGTGTGTGGGAATTTAGCTCCAAACCCTTCATATTCAACCCTGGTGAGGTGGCTTAAACTTAGACTGAAAAGGAGGGGACTCCTCTTTAGGTCAGCCAGGGCTACATGATGACACTGTGTGTGTGTATGTGTGTCTGTGTGTTTTGCATATATTTGCATATATCTGTTTGTTTAGCATATATACATTCATATATATGCATACAAAACAAAAAATATTCTAGGTCTTATCAGCAGTAACCTTTGCACAAACTATCACAATAATTTACCCTTTGCAGGACCCTCCTTCAGGTTGACATCTGGAAAAAAATAAATAAAATTATTAACAACCCTCTGGGCCTATTTGTGAGGGAAACTCTTCATTCGGTTAACTGAGGTGGGAAGACCCACTGTAATTATGGGCTGTACCACTCCATGAACCAGGGTCCTGGGATAAAAAGGAGAGATTGAGCTGAGCATCTGTATCTGTCACTGTCTGATTCCTGATTGCAGATGCAGCGTGACCAGCTGCTTCATTCTCTGCTTGCCATGCCTTTCCCACCATGATGGATTCCGAGCCAAAATAAAAAGCCCCTCTTCCTCAAGTTGCTCTTGTCAGAGAAAAAAGAAATGGGCCCTTCATTCCAACCTTGCCAGCAGCGTTCACTAATGATTTGAACTTGTAACATCTGTCACTGCCTCGATCTTCAGGTCCCACATCTGTCACATGGTTAGCCACGATTATAAAGGCTCATTTCCAAAATGTTGATGTCTGGCTCTCACTGTCCCCCTTCTCACTTTGAGAGCGACCAGATTTGAGCTTTGTTGTTGTAATAATACTGGACAACAACCCACTTTCATAAATGGGAACCTTGGCTTCTAGACGAAAAAAAATACAAGTTTGAAATACACCATTTAATACTGATCTAAGCCGCGCAGACCAACACGGCTTGCTTTCAGACAGGCTTGCTCAATATGTTTGACTTGCTTTGTTTGGCTCGATCTGCAGTCTCTGTTTCACTACACCACCACTAGGTGGCAGAAAAGCGCCGCACAGCTCTAGATCTGCCACAGAACCCTAAGAAGAACAGCTGCCTTATACTGGGTCCTGAGGCTGGGGGAGGGGCTCACAATTTTAGCCAGTGATGGACTGTGTTGGAGAAAGAAAGAAAGGCTACAGATTCGGAGGTACATTGTAGAGAGGGGACATTGTAGGGAGTTGTATGTTGGGGGATCTGTGTAATGCTCTCTCTGTCTCTCTTTGTGTCTCTGTCTCTGTCTCTCTCTGTCTCTCTCTGTCTCTCTCTGTCTCTCTCTCTCTCTCTCTCTCTCTCTCTCTCTCTCTCTCTCTCTCTCTCTCTCTCTCTCTCTCTCTCTCTCTCTCTCTTTCTCTCGCACACACACACTCCAGAATATATGTAGCATGGATAAAAGTGAATAAGATAACTCAAAGCGTCCCCAAATGAAAGACCAATAGAAGCAAGTGAGATCATTTCTTAGCTGAATTACCTTAGGGGTCAACTAATAGCAAAATAAAATCGGTTGTTTTCTTTTTTGTTTTGTTTTGTTTGTTTTTTAAGTATGACCCAGCTTTGTTTGGGAGAAGCTATTTTCTTTCCCTAGAACTAGAGGCCACATGACGTGTACATATGACGTGCTGTGTGGTGGCGTAGTCACAATGGCCCTTCTTTTAGGAAAGTTGTATGATGAGTGGAGGCCGGGCATGCTGTAAGACAGCAGAGTCTGCTCCGAGTTCTCAGCCTGCGCCTGGTCTGTGACCACGTTTCAATCTTACACCCCTGACTCTGGAGACAACCAACTGCATGGAAATTCAAATTTGAATATCAAAAGAAAACGGCAGAATCTTCAAGAATCTTCAAATGAGAAAAAAAAAACTACACTTTACAAAGCACCTCGACATTCTGCTTCCTTTGACACGGGGGAGTGATTGCGTCTTTGGGCATTTGGAGTTGGAGCCGGCAGGATGAGGACCCTGTGGGGGGGTGGGGGGAAGGGGGCAGGGGTTCTTTTCTTTAGTAGCTCATTGGAAAGCTAAGAGTTACAGAAGCATTGCCTTCTGGGAAGATTAGCCAGTTGCCGTGATCCATGTAGATGCTTAGAAGCAAGTGTTTATGTAGCTGCTAAGCAGAGTTTCTTCAATCCCCTCTTACCGTTTTTTCTTGAACCATTCATTATTGTTGTTGTTGCTGTTGTTATTAACCCCAGTTCCAGGAAATCTAATTCCCTCTCTTGGCCTCCATTGGTATCTGCACTCACGTCACACACACACACACACACACACACACACACACACATGCATACATATATACATACATACGTATAAATTTTTTAGAGAAAAAATTCCGGTGGAAAGCTGGAATGCCCTGTGACTGCCGTGTAGTTGACTGAGACTTGTGCTTTTTTTTTTTTTTTTTGCGACCTAGATAACGTAAGGACAAAGTGTCTTCTGTGAATTTTATATTCCTTACTGGTTCTAACTGTGTCATTTACACGCTTGTTATTTAGATTTGCTGCCAGTCTAGAGAAGTCTTGGAGATGAAGCCATTTTATGCTGGAGAAAGCACCGAACTAAATGTAACGATCTAAGCCTCTTCCAGGTCCTGCAACCTTGTAGTATCGCGCTATGAACCACTCCGTCTCTGCCCACGTGTGGAGGAGCATGCCACAGTAGGAAGAGCGAGGAGGCAGAGGTGAGCCTGAGGACTATGCACAGTGACACTTTCTGTCAATAGAATAACTGAGCCACTTGACCACCCTAGACCTCAAATGTCCTGATATCAAGCACTGAAATATATGTCTTCCCCGATTTCATGAAGGAAATCTACACAAGTAAATATCTACACAATCACACTATAGCATTCTGTCTTGGTACAACAGCTTACATTGTTCGGCTTTGTACCGTGTTCGTGACCAACACAATCCATCTTGAGAACCATCAAGGCAAAGGCAGTGCATTCCCATAATGCAATGCGAATAGCTTAGCATTTTATAACTCTTCGAATTCTCTCTTCTTCTTCTTCTTCTTCTTCTTCTTCTTCTTCTTCTTCTTCTTCTTCTTCTTCTTCTTCTTCTTAACAATTCCTTCTTCAACTTAGTTTTATGCTCTTGCATTCACTATATTGATACAATGGATAGGTTTTTTGTTTTATTTTTGTCAACTTGACACAAGCTAGAGTTACCTGGGAAGAGAAACTTCAATTGAGAAAAGTGCCTCCATCAGACTGGCTTGTGTGCAAGCCTGTGGACTATATTCTTGATTCATGATTGTATGGGAGGGCCCAGCACACTACGGGCAGTGCCGAGCCCGGGACGGGTGCTCCTGGGGTGTATGAGAGAGAAGGATGAACAACGAGCTGTGAGGAGCAATTCAAACTGCAGCCTCCCTCCACTTCAGCCTCTGCTTCAGCTTCTGCCTCCAGGTTCCTGCCTTGAGTTCTTTCCCTGGCCTCCTTCATGATGGAGCTCTAAGCCAAAATAAACCCTTTCCTCTCCAGGTTGCTTTTGGTCATGGTGTATTATCAAAGCAATAAAAGTTAAGTTGCCCGGTTTAGTATACTCCAGACTCCGGTCCCTTCATTTCGCTTTGTTTAATCCCCCAAAGTGAAAGAGAAACACACTGGAAGTGTCTGCCAAGCATAGATCTAGACTCAGGAAACAAGGCAAAAGATAACCTCTGGCAAGCTAAATGCCAATGGTTTTGGCGAGGAAACTAAATTTGACAGACTAGAAGAGTGAAGTGTGCCGGTTTTAGCCGGTCTGTGCTGCGATAATAAAGCAGCGGTGCTGGGATAGTCAACAAGAGAATGACTTTCCTCTTATAGTTTGGAGGCTTGCAAGTCCATGTGAAGGTGTGAGGCAGCCATTGGGGGACTTTCTGTTGTGTTCTCGTTCTCGAAGGGGCCGGAGTGAGACAGAAAGCAGGACAAAGAGGAAGAGTAGGAGGGAAATAGCCCCAGAGTATTCCTTAAGCCCACCCTCCTCTAGGATCTTGCTATCCAACCCACCATCCCACTTCAGCCTTGCAAATACGAGACTGCTGGCACAGGCTGCCACACCCAGCCTTCTCTACTTTTCATATGAACATTAATCTATTATCGAGGCAAGTCTACAAAGTAATTGCCTGGCAGGGGCCCCACCCCTTGATGCCATCATATTGGTGACTAAGGTTCAATATAGGAATTTTTGGAGGCCATATTTAAACCAGAGCAATGCCCAGTATCACTTATAAACTATTTTAAAGATCAAATTCATATGAATATCACCAGCTTGAGCCTTAAATATTCTTGCTGCATTCTTATGGCATGTAACACAAGACTGTTCCTTAAGGAATATAGTTGATTAAGTCAACCAACACACCATGATTCCCAAAGTTATAAAAATAAAGGAAAATTAATCAGATTTTCATCTTGACCTTTAAACAATAGAAATATCTTTAAACCAAATTTGAAGCTAACCTGCCGTATTCTGAGAATAACAGGTGCTGTGTGCTAGAATACAGGAGAGTTCAAAAATCATCAAGCCAATAGAATTAGCAGAAATAGCTCTGCTTGGTGATGCATTGTCTGCGTGCTGACCTGGAAATCACTCAGCTCTAACTAGAGATTCACTGTCAAGGTCACTAGCTTTGTCTTCTACTACAGAAAATAACACCTAGTCACGACAACAAGCTCCTGCTTTGTAAGTTGTGGCTAGCCATCTCAGGGGCTTAGGCTCACATCGGAACATGCTTTAGGGCTAGGGCCACAGCTTAGTGGTAAAGCACTTGTCTAGCACATGTGAGGCCTTGAGTTCAGTTCCTGCTATTGCAAGGGAAAAAAATGTACTTTAAAATAGATGTGCATGTTTCAAAGGTAGAGAGAAGATCGTTTTTAAGTGTTGATCTTCAAATGTAAGTCTGCTCTTGGATTCTAAAATTGTGTGTTTTACATATACAATACTACATGTATGTTTCTGGAGGAAGAAGAAGAAGAAGAAGAGGAGGAGGAGGAAGAGGAGGAGGAGGAAGAGGAGGAAGAGGAAGAGGAGGAAGAGGAAGAAAGAGGGGGAGGACAAGGGGGAGGAGGAGGAGGAGGAAGAGGAGGAAGAGGAAGAAAGAGGGGGAGGACAATGGGGAGGAGGAGGGGGAGGACGAGGGGGAAGAAGACAGTACCATTGGCCAAACACTAACAGGACATGCATGTGTCTTTTAGTTATGCCCTTAAGATCTGTGGGTGAACCAAAGGGGGAGAGGCACAGCAGTTGAGCGTAATATCCAGCTCCTATATCATCCGTTGGACTTCTTAACTGATGAGGATGATTTTAGGAAACTCTACAACTAGTTACTCACCTAGTGAGTCTAGATATAAAGGAACTGTATTAATTTCTCACCCAAGTTCCATTGGGTCCCAAACTCAGGAAACAATGCACAGATTTCTTATTTAAGTAGTGTGTAACTTTAATTTTTTTATCTTATTTTTAATGATGGTTCTTAAGTGCTGTAACCTTCCTTGTAACCTATCACCCACCAGAGGTAGTGTAAAAGAAAGAATAAGGGGGAAGTGGACCTGTTTAAAAAGATTCTTTGGAGCAGCCCAGTCTGTGTTGCCTGGAAATCGGCAGTTCAGTTCACAGGTTAGCAGGCAGCGGCAGCTCAATCCACTCGCAAACACTTCATGGATACACCAGCAATCCGGTTTGGTAGAGTCAGGTTGGCAACAATGGTGACAGGACCTAGCAGAGACAGCCAGGCCTCAGCCTTGGGACACCAGCAGGTCCCAAGGACAGTCAGCAGGAGGGACCTGGAGGGACACCAGGAGAAGCTCTCAGCTATGCTGTCTCGGGGAAGCAAAGATCAGTGAAGATGGGAGACCCACAGCTAGCTGTACCAGCCAGCCGAGCTCTGAGTCCCATTTGTACCCTCCAAACATCACGTGTCCTCCATGTGTTTTGCCTCAGCACGTGCATCCAATCAGCCCGAGTTCTTGGAAGCAGCGACAAACTGCAGCACACCACTAGAAGTTTTTGGTGCACTGCTCTCTATGGAGTAGTGCAGCTCAACTATGCAATGTAAGGCCAGCCAATACATGCCTGCCATTAGCAAAGAATCCTTTATCATGTGTCCTTTCACGTGCTTGCTTTAGCAGAACATCCTCTCTCCTGTATCTCCTTCAGTGAAACGTTCGTTACCTTTTCACACCTGTGTCCACTTTAATGTTCCTTCATGTGTTTGCCCCAGCAAAACACCATCCAAACAACTTTGCAAAGAACCCTCAAGTTTCCACTTCAGTAGTGTTATGGTTTGAATGTGCCCCCCCCCCTGCCCCCCGGACCACCAAAGTTAAAACTTGAATCCCCAGTATAACAGTGTTGGGTAAGGGCTGAAGGTCTAGAAAACAAGGCCCCCGCTTCATGAATACACAAGTATCCGTAGTAAAAAGGCTTCAGAGTTGGGAAGACGACTCAGTTGGGGAAATGCTTGCTGTGTACACAATAAGGACCTGAGTTCAGATCTTCAGAACTTAGGAAGGAAGGGAGGGAGGGAGGGAGGGAGGGAGGGAGGGAGGGAGGGAGGGAGGGAGGGAGGAAGCTAGCTGAGCCCACTTGTGATCCCAGAGGTGGATGTGGAGACAGAAGTTTCCCTGGAGCTTTCTGGCCAGCCAATCTAACCAACCAGTGACTCTAGATTGCATGAGAGACATTCCTTGTGTGTAGAAAAGCATGGTAGAAAACCAACTAAGGAAGACACCTGTCTTAGTCAGTGTTCCATTGCTATAAAGAGATTCCTTAACCATAGCAGCTCTTATAAAGAAGAGCATTTAAGAAGGGCCGGCCTACAGTTCATAACTTTAGTCCATTGTTGCCATGGTGGGGAGAATAGCAGCACACAGGCAGAGATGGTGCTGGTGAAGTAGCTGAGAGTTCTACATCTGGACCAGCAGGCAGCAGGCAGAGACAGACAATGGGGCTGGCTTTGACTTTTGAAACCTCTGAGTCCACCTCCAGTGACACACTTGCTCCAACAAGGCCACACCTCCCAATTCCTCCCAAGCATTGCCACTCTGTAATGACCAAGAATTCAAATATGGGAGCCATTGTTATTCAAACCACCACAAAATCTGATGTCAATCTCTGGCCTCCAGGTACAAACACACACACAGAGAGAGAGAGAGAGAGAGAGAGAGAGAGAGAGAGAGAGAGAGAGAGAGAGAGAGAGAGAGAGAGGTTTAAGGCTGAGGGTTTTATCATGGGATGAAAGATACAAAGTCAGAGTCCTCAAATCTGAGGCCCAAGACCTTAAGACTCCCCAGTATGCTGAACAGAATAAAATACCTTCTGTCTACACATTTCCAAGCCTATGGTATCCTGCTTGACTAACACAGAAGAGCTTAGCATGTGGGGGAGGGGGGCAATGAAAGCCTGAGATCCAGTCTCTGGGGTCTGGAAGATGCAGTCTGCACAGGTTAAGTGTTCATAGTTGCCAGGAAGCCCCAGTTGACAAGGCATGGTCTGATGGTTACAGTATTTCTCTCTAAACTTGTCTTCGTTTTTCTATGATGGTTAATTTAAAACGACACTTTAACACTTGTGCCAAATAATGGGGAAATGAGATTTAAAATGTGAGCAGCTGGCTTTTCAACCTTCCCAGCACATCATGATCAGAAGCGAAGTGCCCTTTGGCAACCATCCTCAATGCTGGACACGCCTTGGCAGGTCTCCAAAGGCAACCAGCATGGAATCCCGAGCAGTCAGATGGTATTCCTGCCGCCGGGGCTGAGCTAGCTCTGCCAACACTCTGTACGTGTAGGCTGACTGACCTTCTGAGAGGTTTCTGCAGCCCAGTTATCGATTAGAGAGAGAAACATTTCCATGGATCCTCAGCAGCCCCCTTGCTTCCTCTCTGTAGTCTATTCCCCCATGCAGGTGCTGGAGAGGTCCTTGTAAAACTCGGGATGGGTTATAGTCCTCTTCTGCATCAATCCTTGCTTGGCTTCTGACTTTCTGAAACTTTCCAAGCACGTGGTTTCTTCTTGGCATTTGTGCATTCTGTTCCACCCGTCTGGTATATTCTTTTTCCAATGATATCCTCCTTTCCTTTATTCAAGTCTCTGGTCACATGATACTTAATTAGTGGAACTGTCAGCATCCCACCATCCTCTCTCCTTCCCACCTCTCTCTTTCTCTCTTTCCTATCACTTCTCTTTGTTGTTTGAAAGAATCTCGAAGTTAATGAAAAGTTGTTGGGGGGTGGGGGGCAGAGTCACAACAGACTTTTTTTTCCTGAACTATTGGGCAGGAAGCTGCCAATATAATGCCCTCATTATTCCTAGATATCTAAGGTTGAAAGACGTTCAAACAAGAACATTCTCCTGTACAACCAGTATGTACCCACGAAGGTGAAAAAAATTAATGATCAACACTGACTTATTATTGCCACCTAGTCGCTGGAACCCACCCAAGGCTCACTGAGTGTCATATCGATGCCTTTTGTAGCCAAGACTATTTACCTTGTTACTGGCCATGAGTTTTTGCTCTCTTTCAACACAAAATCGTTCCTGGGCCTCCTGTTGATTTTTGTGACATTGACTGTTAAAAAAAAAGTGTTGTCAGATAGAGCTGAAGAAATGGCTCAGTGATTAAGAGCACTGGCTGCTCTTCCAGAGGACCCGAGGTCAATTCTCAGCATCCACATGGTGGCTCACAACCACCTGTAAGTCTAGCTCTAGCTTCAGGAGGTCTCATGCTTTCTTCCTACCTCCATGGGCTCTGTATCCAGTGAAGCACACACACACATACATATATACACATATGCAAGCAAAATACCCATACACATAAAATTTAAGAAAGAAAATGACATAGCCAGCTAATACTGTCGAATACCCGGCCATTAAATTGGTCTGATGATCAAATTCAGCATGTACAACTTAGATGACAGTCACCGAAGTCACGCCAAGACCACCCAAGTCATAGGCAAGAACTGCTGCAAAAGGAAATGTACACTTTCAGGTCGATGCCTTGCTTTAAAAAGAACTGAGAATTTCAGAGATGTGGCAGCAGAGCATGACACCAGCCACGGGGCTTTCAGGCCTGGAACCCTGAGGGTATGTTACTGTCACTGGCCTGTGAAGATGGCCATCTGTGATCTCTCTGCACCTTGGCAGATGGAAAGGGATTCCGCTTGGGACATTACTGATGATGTTAGGGGTAATCACTTCATTAAAGTGGATGCATTAGTTACACTGTCCATGGCCATGATCAAAATACTTGTGGAGAAGCATCAGAAGGGAGGAAGGCTTCATTACAGCTTATAGTTAGGGGACAGGGAAGGCATGGCAGCGGGAGCATGAGGCAGTTGGTCATATAACACAGTCAGGAAGGAAAAAAAGGGACAGGGGCAGAGCTATAAAACCTCAAGGCCTGTCCCCAGTGACCCACTTCTTCCAGAAAAGCTATAATGCCAGAAGATTCTCCAACTTTCCACAACAGTGCCACTATCTAGGAATCACGATGTTCAAGAGCACGAGCCTGTGAGGGACATTTGACACTTCAGCCACCACAATGGTCTTCCAGGCTAGACTGTTCTTGTCTGCTGCCCTGTGCACATTAGTGTTTGAAGGAAGACTGTTTATATTTGCATACTTGTTATTAATAGGAATGTATAGTTCTGGCTTTTAAGCAGTGTTTTGTGCCTTGTGATGTGTGAGTGTGTGCGCGCGTGTGAGTGCGTGCGTGCATGCCCTATTTGGCCTTCTGGATGTGTAATTCTTTGAGTTTAGCATATGTATAAAAGTGTGTCAGTCCTAATAAGGAAGACATAGGATACCTTCAATTCACTCAGAATTCTCTTATATTGTCCCTTTGTCTGCAAATCCTTTTCCTCTTTCTCCTTCTCCTCCTCCTGAGCACCCAACAGCCAATGAAATCTGTCCCTATGGCTTTGTCCCCTCCCAGACATCATACTCATGCAGCTGAACTGTGTGTAGCTGGTTGTTTGAGACCTCCCTATATTTCTTAGCAAAATGGCTTTGTGAGCCACTCCTGATGTTCCCTGGATAGCTTTCCATTGCATGACTGGATACAATTTCTCTCTCTAGTCACCCATTTGTCATATTCAATTTTCTTTACTCAAACTAATGAGGCTTCCCATCTTCAGGCTAGACCCTGACTGCTAGTGGACAAGGGAGCTATGAATTCCCATTTCTGACAAGCTTCCTGCTAATGCTGATGCAAGTGGACTGGGGACATGTGGAGGTACGAGGCTGCAGAGAGATGCAGAGGAAGACGGTGACTGGAGGGAGCAGGCTGAGGCAGAGTACTGTTTGCTTAGGAGAGCACTAGTTCAAGGCAGGTGAGAAATAAAGAGATTCTAAATCAAGCCGGGCGTCAGACACAGGAAACAAAGTGTAGGGACAGGGAACAGAGGGGACCAGTGGACTTGAGGGGGAAGAACACAGCTCCCAGAGGATGTTCAGAAGGAGGTGGCATTTTTCTTCTAGAGATTCATGGTTGTGAGGCTGATGGGACCAGAGAAGAATTTTCCAAAAGGAAGTTGTCCGTGTGTGTCCATGTGTGTCCGTGTGTGTGTGTGTGTGTGTGTGTGTGTGTGAGAGAGAGAGAGAGAGAGAGAGAGAGAGAGAGAGAGAGAGACCTGAGCTAGAGTCCATGGTACATGTGGACTGACACCTCCTTCCGGTGCTAACGGCTTTGTCTGTCTGTCTCTAACATCAGTGCGGAGCCCCACCCACCAGCACCTCATATGTTTGGGAGCAGCTGGGTTCAGAACCATGACATAGCATCTCTTAGAACTGTTGAGGAACGGAAGGAAGTGACTGTAACAGGGGAATGAAGAATCCAACTATGGCTGCCCCAACTGGCTGGAACCCAGCAAGCGGCTTTTTTGAATAATGCAGGAGGGACGCCACAGGGCTCACATTCTTTTCTAGACTTTTTTTTTTTTTTAAACACAGGTGACTCCGATTTGTACTTAAAAGATATTGCTATTCATCATCAAGTAGGCTAAAGGAAATGATTACAGAAATATGCACTAATAATACTTGAAATTCTAAAATAAAGATTTCCACTCAAAGGACACCACACACAAATATGCACATGGAGGAAACGCCCTACACAATCCAGCAACAAGGTTCCAAGGCTCAAGACTTGTCTTGAGCCGGGCGGTGGTGGTGCACGCCTTTAATCCCAGCACTTGGGAGGCAGAGACAGGTGGATTTCTGAGTTCGAGGCCAGCCTGGTCTACAGAGTGAGTTCCAGGACAGCCAGGGCTACACAGAGAAACCCTGTCTCGAAAAGAACAAAAAAAAAAAAAAAAAAAAAAAGACTTGTCTTGCTATAAGTGAGAAAAGCACAGAGAATGACTTGTCCCCATTGTACAGTACTAAATTCCAGAGCAGACAAGAAACCAAATGGCATAATTGTAATTCTCTTCGAGATAACAAGGCCCATTAAAAGGAAATATTATTTTTCTATATAGAATTTTAAGCAAAAAGAAAACCCAGCATTACAGTAAGTCAGATATCAGTCTATAATGTATACACTAAACAGTCTGGAAAAGTTGGTAACTATCTCTGAATTATGAGTGAATTACGGACATTTCGCTTTTTTTCTCTGTGTTTCATTGTCTCCCACAATAATTCTGCCTTCCCTCTGTAAGAAAAAGTCAATGATGTTTCTAAAGTGGTCAATAGATTTCACTGCTCAGATTCCAAGGAGGGCCCAAGGACTGGACTCTCAGAAACAGAACTCTCAGAGAACGAATGCTTGACAGGAAGAGTCTCCTGGGTGGTCCATGGCTTCCTTCATCTGTGCTTGCAAAGCAGTGACTTCAATACACCTAGAGAATCACCCCCTCTTGTCACCTTCTGAGCCCACAGACAGATCACTCCATGAAGACATAGTCTTGGAAAGGAGTGGACAAGAGAGAGAAGCTACTTGGTGTCTGTTACTCAAACAGGAGAATGTGGCTTCCTATTGCTAATTGCAAGAATAAAGGTGAATGTCTCATGATGTAAACAAACTCCCTGCTGAGACAAACGCCCAACATCCAGCTCACTGCCAGCTAGTTCATAGATGGTCCTCAAAGAACACCACGTTCCGGCACCTGTCAGTGTTGGAATGTCTGTTTGCTTGTTTGGTTGGTTTTTTTTTTTTTTTTTTTTTTTTTTTTTTTTTTTTTTTTTTTAGACAGGGTTTCTCTGTGTAGCCCTGGCTATCCTGGAACTCACTCTGTAGACCAGGCTGACCTTGAACTCAGAAATCCGCCTGCCTCTGCCTCCCAAGTGCTGGGATTAAAGGCGTGCGCCACCACTGCCCAGTGGAAATACATTTTTCTATACAATTATTCTGATCGCAGTTTCTCTTCCCCCAACTCCTTCCAGATCCTTCCCACCTCCCCATTCAACCCACCCAAGTCAAATTTTAATTAGCATCATTGTGGGCTGTTCCTATAACTTAAAAGAGGCGTGATCAAACTGTGGGGCCTTAGTGTGACAACTCAAGCTGCGACACTAGAGGAAGGTTGGGAATAGAACAGTAGAAAAGATAAGGCAGTGATGACATCGTGTATGATGTATGTGAGAAAACAAGAACATGCAATGTTGAAGGCCAATAGCAACTCATGGGGGCTAATTTATTACGCTTTTTCAGAATTTTGTGTTAAATAGAGCCATTATTAAAATTTTAGATTAAGATATATTAAAATTACTAAAATACTAATTTAGTAAAATAAATTACTAAAGTATTAAGTATTAAGATATATTAAAATTACTAAAGTATTAAAACTGTTAAAGCATTAAATAAAGTATTAAAACTGTTAAAGCATTAAAAACATCAAATTATTGCTAGGTTATACTAAAGACAGAGGTGGATGGCATCAAAATATCTCTTCTTACTTACTTTCTGGCATTTCAATGCTCTCTGCACTGGCTGGTTTTCTGTGTCAACTTGACACAAGCTAGAGTTATCACAGAGAAAGGAGCTTCCGTTGAGGAAATGCCTCCATGAGATCCTGCTGTAAGGCATTTTCTCAATCAGTGATTGGTGGGAGAGGGTTCATTGTGAGTTGTGCCATCCCTGGGCTGGTGGTCCTGGATTCTATAAGAAAGCAAGCTGAGCAAGTCAGAAGAAGCAATCCAGTAAACAGCACCTCTCCATGGCCCCTGCATCAGCTCCTGCCTCCAAGTTCCTGCCCTGTGTGAGTTCCAGTCCTGACTTCCTTTGGTGATGAACTGCAATGTGGAAGTGTAAGCTGAATAGACCCTTTCCTCCCTTACTTGCTTCTTGGTCATGATGCTTTATGCAGGAATAGAAACCTGACTAAGACAGTCTCTATGTCTTTAAGTGTAGTTGATCCTGTTGTACTTGTTCTATGGAGACAGCACATAGCGGTAGGTACCGCACATCTCTTCCTGTCTGATATTCACTGATGCCTCAGGGGTAGCATGAAGTCAGTCCTTGCAGGACTGGGAAAAGTACAAACATGGGCCCAATTTTTTCTATTATTCTTGTCTAGACTTAATGTGATGGAGAAAATGTTGATGGGGCTGATTCAAGTTAACAGTGTGTCAAAAGAATTCAAAGTATATCACAAAACTTAAAAGTATATCTATGGCTGTCAAGTTATGAATTGCACCAAACGCTGAGAAGTAGTCACTCAAGATGAACACCCACTGTCTGATTGGGTGACAAAATCACTCCATGGAGAAATGAATGAAACCCTCACATTCATCACCGTGTTTTCCTCTTTAGTTCAACCTAAATGGAGAATTATCCACACATGCTGTGCTGGAGGTCCATGTATTCATGCCTTGAGCAATTGTACTGAGTTAGAAAGAATGCAACGTTTGTGTATGGTCTGCTTTTGTCAAGTCAGTTGAGCAGAGACCAACAAACCCATGCTGTATTAGTTGGTTCTGTGGCATTTGTGATAAAGGGTGTTGCCCAGTACTCTATAGTTATATGTAAAGCCATACAGTGTTTATGTAGGTAAAATTGACACATTTATGTGTGTGCATATGTGCACCGATGTTTTCCCTGGACAGCTGGTTGCTGAATACTTACTTATCAGTGTTCCACTTTCCATGGGCTCCAGTGAAAGCATCATTAGCCAGCCGTGTTGAATGGATCTACTGCTCAACCATCAAAATAAAGATGATGGGTTCTCAAAAAACAAGTAAGTTTTCACAACCATGGACAATGCCACAGGTAGAACAGGCTGTAGTGGCTCACAGTGAGGTGGCTTAAGCTGGTCATTGTGAAGGCTTCTCAATTAGTTGGGTTTAACAGGAAATGCTCCTTGGTCCCCAAAATGGCCTCTTCTGCTCCCATCCACCATCTTTCTGGAATCTGCCCTCTTTCCACGGCCAAAGTTTCACATATCTACACGTCTAGTGACAACATGTGTACTTGGGCAAAAAACTCCCTCCAGGGGCCCCAGTGTTGGATGCTCGTGCTCAACTGACAGCTGTTCTGGAAGGTTGGAACCTTTAGAAGGTGGAACCTCCCTGGAGGAAGCTGGTCACTCACTATAAGGGACTCTGGGGTCTTATCATCTGACCATTCTTCTTGTCCACTCTCTGCTTCCAGAATGCAGATATAAGGTGACCTGCCTCGTGTTCCTCCTGCCATGTCTTTCTCACCATGGTGGACAGGATCTCCTCAAACGCTGAGCCAAATGAACCCTGTCTCCCTTAAGTTGCTTCTCATCAGGGATTTGATCACAGCACAAATAAAGTAACTCAGACACATCTTGGTGTTAGCACTGTTGCCAACTGAAGTTACTGAGCTAACCCAAGGGATGCTGAGAAAGAACCAAAAACATGTGCTCACCGTTGGGTGGTATCCCTCAGGGTGGAAAAGTGATTTCACACCAGACGCCATGCTAGCTCACTAACTACTTCCATGGTCACACCCAGTGTGGTACTTAGTTTTAAATGCCAACATGCTTAGTTAAGGAAATGCTTAAAGCATTAGCGAAGCACATCTTTGAGGGCATCCATGAGGATATTTCCATAGAGTGCTAACTGATGAGGAAAAGCTTTAAAGTGGGCAGCACCATCCCTTTGGCTGGGGTCTCAATCTGAACACAAAGTGAAACAGGAAACGGCCAACTGCCTTTCTCGTTGGCTTCCTGATCCACTGAGCTGTGAACAAGCATCCCCTGGTGCCATGCCTTTTATACCAGAAGGAATACACACCCTGCACTGGGAGCTGAAATAAACCTTTCCCCAATCAATCTGCTTCTTGGTCACAGCAACGTGAAAAATCATGAGTCTAGCAAGAAAAGATAGCTAACCCGCTACTCAGAGGCAAGGTGCCCATAGCAGAGCCTGGGTCTATTCACTGTTCAGAGGTGAGAGTAGTGCCAGCAAAGCATATGTGTTTAATGTATGCTAAACACACTGTAGGACAGATAATAAGTAGTCTTTAAATGTATGTATTGTTTTGCAAACTCAAGGTTTTCAAATTTATGACTTCATTAATTACATTCAATAAAGAACATATTGTTTGGGACTCAACTTTTCATTCCTCTTTCAATTTTCTCTAACCAGGAGCATCTCTGCAGACGTGAGCTGTCTACACACCCACAAGAGCAAGAGCAGGCCTTGGCCACGGAACCCTGTACTCTTTCAGAAGTGCTGGCTCAGTATACAGGACCCCTGGTCTCTGTGTCTCAGCATCCTCACCTTGAAACACAGTGGCTGGTGGCTGGGACAGAATGTATGCTCAGAGAAAACACAGGGACGTTTTCCAACCGTTTCTTCAAGCGTTTAAAAACAACTCAGGAGAACAACACTGCCTGTTCTATTTTAAAACGAAACCAGAGATGGATCTCTAATCCTAGCATTTGGGAAGTTGATGCAGGAATATTACTGCATGCCCCAGGCCAGCCTGGGCTACATAGTAAGTTCAGGGTCAACATGGGCTACATAGCAAAATCCTGACTCAAAATCGAGGAAGGAAAGAAAGAAGGAAGGAAGGAAGGGAGGGAGGGAGGGAAGGAGGGAGGGAGGGAAGAAAGGAAGAAAGGAAAGCCCATTCAATTAGCTAAGTCACCTATGCCATGGTGAATACTGGTCAGCCTTCAGTGATTCAAATCCTGCTCTACTTGTCTACGTTTACTTCCCAATGTGTTGAAGTCTTTGTTGAATTAACCAAAGAATACAGCATAAAAAAATTAATTTGAGTCCCTGTCACCACCCACAGGCCTGCTAATAAACATACTTCTGGGCTCTGTCTATTTCCAGGCAGGAGGGCCACAAGGGAGTGATCCACGTGGCCCTGCCCAGAGGCCATGTGATGTTTTCTCCAGGCTCAGTCCCACCCTCTGCTTCTCCTCTACTCTGTTGCTGGCAGCTCCCCATGCTCTCTCCCACTGAAGTGTCCCCTATGCGTTAAAGACACTCTTGGCAGGGCCCCCAACCAGAGGAAAGGTTAGCCTTTGTGAAATGTCTGTATTAGCTTCCCAGAGCAACAGAGATGTCTGCCCGATGGAGAGACCACAGAGACAGAGCCAGTAATTAATCTTCACAGAGCTTCGGATTCTTGGCAAGCTTCATGAGCTGGCGTTCGGCTTGCATGTTGACATGACTCCCTGATTCCACACATTGGATAAAAGGTAGGCGACCCTAAGGTGAGAGCAATTAGCACGGTCTACAGCCCAGATCTTCGAAATCCTGAACACAAGACTTCAAAAGGCCCCAGGTTCCCCAGAGCAGGTGCTGAACAGCAGAAAGGATAGTGCCTGAGCAGACATGGGGATGTCTCTTTAATCAGGCGGCAGAGCCGTCCCCCAGCTGACTGGGTAGGGAAAGAGCTGCCGCCATTTGGCTCTAGCATAATAAAGTCCCTTGGCTCCTACATTTTGTGTGCAGTCTTTCGTGGGGAAGGCAGCCAGTGATCAGGGTTCACATCCATTTCTCTAACTCTGTTCCCTGTCCTAGACTTAGGAAATAGAACTGACAGGAGACAGGGCATCTGATCTTTACAGGTGACCCTTATGTCCTAGGCCTATCTGCAAGGGAAGTACTTCACAGTAGAATAGGCAGGCTCTGAGATCTCTCAGAGAACACAGGATGCTGGGAATATGGATCCAGAACAGGAATAGGGTTGCATGTGAGCCAAAGATGGCACCCAAGTCTCCAAAGCATTGCTTCCCAATCACATATTAGATTAGCGTGTTTCTTAGGGGTCACCTTAGGCTCAAAGGATTTATCCATTTCATGTGTATGCATGTGAATGAGTGTGCGCCACATGCCTGCACGACCGAGGCCTTAAAGGTCAGTCAGAAGAGGGCATCATTGGATACCCTGGAATTGGAGTAGAGATGACTGTCAGCCACCACCTGGATTCTGGGAACTGAACATAAGTCTCCTGGAAGGCTGCTCCTGGAAGACAGCAAGCATTTTTACCTGCTGAGTCATCTCCTTGGCCACTAAAATTTAAAATAATAAAAAAAAAAAAGCTACCTGTTTCATCTTTTCATCCATTTTTCTAAAAATAAATAAAATTTTCTAGTGTGATGTGAGCATTGTGTACCCACTATCTATGAATGTGGGTCATGATTTTGTTATTTCTTCAGGGAAGTTATTGGGGGAAGGGTCTGCATTCTGACCACTAGAGGGCAGCTGAGAGCAAGACACAATTCTGAGAAGCAGGGTTTAGGAGGAATTACCTCAGGGAGAACAGAAACAACCCAACCATTGTCAGGTGAGCGAACCACTCACTTCTCCACACACTTCTAAGTAGCTTTTTGTGACTAAGTTGACATTATGCCGTAAGAACCCTATGTGCTAACATAAGAACACTACGTGAGAACAGGATTCTGGGTAGAGACTTGGTAGTCAAGCTGAACAGAGAATAAAGGTCAGTATTGAAACAAAACCAAAACAATGTTCTCAGGACTTATCTGTGAAGCTGAAGAAATCATCTCCCTGCAGAAATCAGAATTCAGTTGTTTCTCACAACCTGAAGAGAGTTCATTTTGAGCGTTTTCCCGGCTGACCCATCTTACTGAACCGCCTGGCGGTTTAACACATGAAGCCTTCGGTTGTTCTTGATGCACTGTGGTTGTAGTTCGACAAGCTGATTTTTCACAGGCAGGGAAACTGTTTTTTTAAGCACCTCCATTCTTCCAGCACTTAGCCTATGTTGGCCATTTTTGTGTTGCTATTAACACACACCCTAGGACAGTGGTTCTCAACCTTCCTAATGCTGTGATCCCTTAACACAGTTCCTCATGTTGTGGTGACCATCCTCCAATTATAAAATTAGTTTTGTTGCTACTTCATAACTGTAATTTTGCTACTGTTATGAATCATATGTAAATATCTGTTTTCCAATGGTCTTCGGAGGCCCCTTTTGAAAGGATCATTCGACCCCTCCCCCCAAAAGGAGGCCCCGACCCACAGGTTGAGAACTCCTGGTCTGAGATGTCCTCTCTTCCTTGTTTAAATGTCCCTGTAGTGACTGAGGAGCCTGAGTAGCTTCCCAGGCATCTTCACTGACCTGCCTTTTTCTTTGGGCAAACTGGATAAAGCCCTCAATGGTGGGCACCACCAACTGTTTCCCAGGGTTTCTGCTAGGGCTTTATGGGAGCACAGATACTGAAAATTAAAAACAAAAACAACACATCCTACATCCACACCAGCGATGATTTCAGGTATTTAAGTACTTTCTATTGTCCCTGGACAATGTTCAGACAATAGAATTTAAGCATCTTAATTGGCTCTGAGTTTAGTTTCAAAATAAAAAAAAAAAAAAATAGGATGGGTGTTTCAACAGCCTGAGAAGAGGTTGGCTTGATAGACATAAAGAACCAGAAAAAGAGCCAGCCAATCATTTCAAAGTCACCGTCCTTTGTAAGGTGGGACAGGGGGACAGAATAACAGGAACAGAGAGACTGGATAACAGGGTTACTTCAGGCCACTCCTTTGTGTATGGATTAAAATTAAAACCAATGAAAATTCATTAGCATGTGGGTTGAAACTGACCTGTTTCAGGTAGTTGGCTCTTATCTCTCATTTTTCTTGGTTTCTTGAGAGGTCAGATAAACAGCTTAGTTTCAGCTTGAAGACGAGGGCCTTGGGCATAAGTGACTCCATTTTAATTTATAAACCGGTATGCAGGGAGGGAAGGAGCTAAGCTCAAAGCAATGGCCTCCTGTGATTTCTACTTGGCATTCTGTGCTATGCTGTAGTATCTGCACATTCCCTTGTTTAAGTTTCCCTTCCACATCCTAGTTTATAATATGAGAATTCATACCCATACCCACTTTAATATGATATAAAGACTTAGAGAGAGAACTCAAGAGAAAGCTTGGGCCTGCACAGATAGCTCAGCCAGGAAAACCCTGGCCACAGAAGCTTGGTGACCTAAGCTAGAGCTCCAGAACTGGCATTAACAAGCTAGGTGTGTTTGGGAGGCAGAGGTAGGCAGAGCTCTACAGGTTCAAGGCCAGCCTGATCTACATAGTGAGTTCCAGGATGGCCAGAGCTAAAAAATAAATGAAAAGCTGGGTGTGGTGGCCTATGCTCATAATCCCAAATCTTTGAGGCAGAGATGGAAGGATCCTGGGAGCATGCTGGCCAGCCTGGGCTACATGGTGAGTTCCAGCCTTGGCTCTTCTTGGTTCTTTTTAGCTCCACCTGAAGAACCAAGGTGAATGGTTCCCGAGGAACCTCTGGTCTGCACACATGCCTTCTCTCTGTCTCTCTGTCTCTCTGTCTCTGTCTCTCTCTGTCTCTCTCTGTCTCTCTCTGTCTCTCTCTCTCTCTCTCTCTCTCTCTCTCTCTCTCTCTCTCCTTCCCTCCCCCACCCTTATCCCCCTCTCTGTCTCCCTTTCTCTGTCTTTGTCTCTCTGTCTCTTTGTCTCTCTGTCTCTCTCTCACACACACAGCAAGAGAAAGAAGGGGGAGGGAGAAGCTGTTAAGTCCTCCAGCTTTGTTGGCCTTCATCACTAGCTTCAGAAATGATACAAACAAGACGCTCCTGCTAGCATTGCCGTAGACATCCCCAACGTATTGAGTACAAAGGCAACAGCTGACTAAGTTGGCTTTTCAGGAGGACAGAAGGAGCTCAAACCAATTAAAACAACCAACTACCTACTTAGGCCTGTGCCAATTATCAAATGACTGACAGAATTCTACCATCAGGGAAGACCTTTTTAGACACGGGTCCTATGAAAGGCCACAGTATATACTTAACACGTGCTTAGGCTAGCCTCAGACTCACAATGTAGCCCAACCTGGCTTTGAGTTCATGCCAATCTTCTTGCCTCAGCCTCTGTGAGTATTGGGATTACAGATGTGAGCTATGCTACCTGACGTGGTGTTGTTGTTGATGCTGTTGCTGGTGTAGTTGTTGTTGTTGATGCTGTTGCTGGTGTAGTTGTTGTTGTTGATGCTGTTGCTGGTGTAGTTGTTGTTGTTGATGCTGTTGCTGGTGTAGTTGTTGTTGTTGATGCTGTTGCTGGTGTAGTTGTTGTTGCTGCTGCTGTGGTTGTTTTATTGTTGTTGCTGCTGCTGCTAGTATTGTTGTTAGAAGCATGTATTTGTCATTTTGTATACCTGTTACTAAACCAAGCACCACAAAAGACACTGGTGCTCTGTATAACTGCAGGTCGTTTCTTATTCTTTTTCTTTCAGGGCATGAAGTATCTATTTATGATTGATGTTTGACTTGTTTTTTCTCCAACTGGTCGGGAAAATATCAAAGACCCCCAGGATACATGGCCATGTTGTCAGTTAGGAGCATGTGTTTATGAAGCAGAAAACTGGCCTGGCTTCCACAGTGCCCCACTGTCTCCTTTGACCTATATATACTTTAGACGTCCATTTTGATAGACAGAAGCCTCTTCTGTCCCCCAGGGAATTTTCCAGTTCTTAAAGTAGGGTCCCTCTGGAAGATGCCGGGAAGATCTCTTGAGAGGTAACTCAGTGGCACTCCCTCCACTGGCTGGTCAACACTCCTTCCTTAAAAAAAGATTCATTAAGTGTAGAATCTATTCTCCACGGTGTGCACAAAACCTTCTCCACCTTCCAGGCCAACAACACTTGAATGTGTTATTGTTGTTCACCATGTTAAAGAAAGCAGCCGTTCCTCTACGGCTGTAGCCTCAACGCCACACACGCTTTCTCATCCAGTACTGTCTCCAGTTGTTGCAAATGAACACAGTCCAATGGCACACAACAACCCTTCTCTTAGAGAAAAATGTGATCTATTCATACAGATGCTGCTGCACTGCTTGGTCACACTTCTGTCATTAATGCCATCTCTGCTACCAGCTTCTTAGGGTCTTTGTGATTCCCTAGAGAGAAAGCCAACTTCACAGAAAACCAACCTGGAGAATTGAGCCTGGCTTACTGTCACGGGCTCTGCTGTGACTCAGATCCTGGTAGATAGGCACATTTCTCTGCATCTGTCCATACCTCAGCATCAGCAGAACACTCTTTCCTTGTCTCAGTGGCCCAACTCAGATGGAAACTACATCACAATTAAAGCACCAAGACTTCTAAACAGAGAAGCTACTTATGTGCCCTGTTGCCTTTATGGGAATCAGTGGTGATTATTAAATACGTATAGGGATTAACCATTTAACAAGGGTACATGCAGTTCAGGGGCAGAGCATTGGACTGCAGAGATCAGGCATAAACATGTGCTTTCACAAG
The DNA here is from genome assembly GCF_011762505.2 of Arvicanthis niloticus. Taxonomy (NCBI): domain Eukaryota; kingdom Metazoa; phylum Chordata; class Mammalia; order Rodentia; family Muridae; genus Arvicanthis; species Arvicanthis niloticus. The sequence goes on from NC_047665.1 coordinate 19,663,856, forward strand.
CATTATTGAACTCTTTAGAAAACAACTGAATTCTTTTGATCACGAATGTTCTGTTAACGGTCACCTCATTAGTTAGGCCTCTTGTCCATTTCAAGAAGAAAGATCAAATCAGGTAAAAGCAATATTGGAAGGAAAAAAAAAAAAAGTAGTCTGGAAGCACATACAGCCAGAATGTTGACCTGACAGTCAGGATGACAGTCAGGACACAGCCAAGATTATCATTCCAAGTTCATCACTAGAGACTACAGAGTGTTTCTCATCAAACCCTAAAGAATAAAATCAGCAAGCATCGGCAAGATGGCTCAGCAGATAAAGGCACTCGCTGCCAATCCTCATGAGCTGAGTTCAATCCCAGGAAACCACATGGTGGAAGGAAAGAACAGATTCCCGTTGTCTTCTGACAGCATGCATGCACCATGCCATGCACACACCACCACGCCTCTGCACATATTCAAAACATTAAAATGATTTTAAAGGATATGGTGGAAATCAGAGAATGAGTTACAGGGAGCTGCCAGGAATGTAGGAGCAGAGGCAAGCATGAATTTTAAAAGAGAGTGAGAGATCAAGATTAGCGATGGATTGACTGTACTAGAATAGGGGCTCAGAGGAGGGTGCCCAGTGAATGACATCTGGTAGATAAAATACAAAGGGACACTCTGATAGAGACTGAGCCTCAGGGAGCATGTGACCTTCTTCTCTGCAGACCTGACACCATTTGCTTTTTAATCCCATGAAGGACTTTAAGATATGACGGAGAGCTATGTAAACATTCACTGGAAGGTTGTGTGTTTGCTACTGTTCAATAATTCCACCAAGCAAGAACTGTTTTGTAGCAGACACAATGGAAACTTTATAGAAGACAGGCAGCAGGCAGGACTCCCTAAACAGTTCAGGAAACAAACAGCTCACCAGCCACTGAGATGGGAGCTTATTATATGTAAGGTATCTTGTCAGGGTTTGCACACCATCCTTTTATTGGTCAAGACTGGATATCTCCCCAAAACACCTGCCTTCACTAGATAATCCCATTGCTCTTCTCTGTTCTGTTTGTGTGGATACAATTCTTTCTTCATAGAAAAGAGACCTGCCCATTATAGCAGCCAACTCCAGTGAGGTCTACCGCAGCTGCTGGGTCTTCTGAAATACGATCCTCAGTCACCTCTGGCAGTTGGTTTGAGGTCTCCAGCTCCTTATCTTTGTCCCTCAGGAGGCAGCTAAACTTACTTGCAAGCCCCGGAGAAGAACTGTTAATCAGAAAAGTCCCTACGTGCCTCTTCAGGTGCGGAATCCTAAACTGCTTCTGTTGGCAGAGCCCTATGATTTCAACAGAGGAGAAGATGACAGAATCCGGGCTCCCACCTTGACCACTCAAGCCTGGGAGCCCAGACATGCTCCAGTAATTGGTTTCTACATGACCTGCTTAGGGGTGGGGGGGCACATGACAAACCTCTCAAAGGTCAGTGGAAACAGACACAATCTGCCTTAAACTCTCAGCAAAGAGAAAACCCCTCAGAGTGAGGGGACATACGAGATTAACGGTCTCCATGCCCTGCAGGAGAAGTCAATGGCTAGAGACAGAGGTATCGGTGAAGACCAGCACAGTGCAATGTATGATCCGAGCGTTCACACACCAAGCATCAGAGAATTCTAATGCTTTGAAGAGAATTAGTCTCCAGTAGATACAGAGTCCAGCTATCCAGCTGTGGAGTTAACAAACTCTCTCGCTCCTCTCTCTCTTCCAATCTTTTGCTTTCCTATTTTATCCTGACTCTGCACCCTTAATGCAGGTCACAGAAATGGTAGGGCATCAAGGTGAAAATTTACAGATAATATTTATAAAGAGATAATAGAGTGAAAGTAGCTGCAAGATTTATGTTCATGAGGAAACAACTCAAGAATTCAGTCTTATGTATAATATGTTTTATATGTGTGTGGATGGACCCTTGTTTATTAATGTATTTCAGGGGCATAAATATGTCAAGTGTACATTATTTCCACGTAGCACATAATATTCAGAATGTATTACAACTGAGGCTGGCAGGGACTCTACTTAGGGTTCCCCTGTTGTGTAGGATGGCATGTGACCCAGCTTCCCACGTCCATGTTGAAAGAATGATTACAGCCGGGCAGTGGTGGCGCACGCCTTTAATCCCAGCACTTGGGAGGCAGAGGCAGGCGGATTTCTGAGTTCGAGGCCAGCCTGGTCTACAGAGTGAGTTCCAGGACAGCCAGGGCTATACAGAGAAACCCTGTCTCAAAAAACCAAACCAAAGAGAGAGAGAGAGAGAGAGAGAGAGAGAGAGAGAGAGAGAGAGAGAGAGAAAGATTACACATAAGATAAAATCAGATGTACCTGCTTTTCCAAATACTTTTACTAGACCTGATTTTCAAAATTTAAGTCCCCCAATAACCTTAAAGCAGTAAGGCTTGGATCTATCAGTCAACGTGGTAGGACAGGCAGATGTCTAACGTGTGTCTCTCAGGGTTCATGTTTAATCCCTATTTTGAAGAATTAAGACAGTGTAAACTTAATGCAATACGTGGAGATGAGTTTGGGGTGATTAGGATTAAACTCTTCATGGCTGAATTCTGGTGGCTTTCTTAGAGGAAGACAGACCTGCATGTCCTTGCCTCCTCACTGTGTGATATATGCACGACTTTGGGACTTCACCACCATGAAGGCCATATATCACAAGAATGAGGTCCTTAGACTTTCACAACTCTAAGTAACCTAAATAAACTATATGTGCTTATAAAGTTGCCAGCCTCGGGTGTTTCATTACAGTGATGTAAACCTACATCTAGGTAGTGTCAGGCTTATTTGCACATGCATTTTACCCAAGCCCATCCCCATTAGGACAACACTAGGCTTTCTTTGTTTCTAGATATCTTCTGCTGAAGGCAGCCAAAATCAAAATCAAGTAGCAGAGGGACCACCATATATATATATATATATATATATATATATATATATATATATATATATATATATATATATGACAGTCCCAGCTGAGAGTGGCACCCTGCACTGGCCCTGGCTAAATTCTATGTCGTATGAGAGCATAAACCCAGATGTGTAGGGAGGTATCAGGAGCAATAAGCAAATGGATCAAAGTATCATGAGAAGTTTAAATCCACACACACACACACAAAACATGGCCTTACAGTTAGAAGAAAGGCACGCCTGTCACAGCTCACTGAAGATTACAGGTCGAGGGAGATATGCATAGCTGTGTGTGCTTGGCCTGAAGTTTCCATCAGAAAACAAGAAAAGGGACTTGCCTAGATCACCCTGGTTTCCAGATTGGAGGTAGAAAGTGAAGCATTTTAGCGTGGATTTGAATAACATTTTCTCAGTTTGAGACAGGAGTTACATACGGAGCTGGAAAGATGGCTTAGTGAGAGAGCCTGCCATCCTGAGTCTGGATCCCTGAAATGCACATAAAAGCCAGGCACAGTAGCATGTAACTATGATGCCAGTTCAGGGGGGACAGAGATCCTGGGGGCTCACTGGCCAGCCAGTGGCTTCAGGTTCAGTGAGGGACCCTGTCTCAAAAACCAAGGTGGAGAAGCATTTGAGGCCAACACACCAATATCAACCACAGGCATCCACTCATGCCCATGTAGGCGAGCAGACCCTCCCAACACATAGTTGGAGATAAAACATAAATAACATCAGGGATAGCCTTGTGGCTTTGTGTGGTGTGGTGGCTCAGGGGACACCTTGTTGCTTTTCCCTCCTGTTTCTGCATCGATCTGCCCAGCCACTGTGCCCCTCTTCAGATCACTCAGCGTCATCTCTACTTCCCTCAGAACTGTGGGTCACAAACTGCCAGATGAGTTCGGATAATTGAATGACATTTTTAAAAAGAGTCCTGTTGTCCCTGGTTTTTTTTTTCCTTCTGAGACTGTGGTGGCTCCTCCCAGACATTGGCTCGCCTCCCTACATTCTGCTCCTCACAGAATGAAAGCTCCAGGGAAGAAGGACATCACGAGCCTCTTCCCCTTCTGCTCCTGTTCCCGGGCACAGTGGCTCGGCTTTCTCCAGAGCTCCTTCTCAACTCAAAGGCATCCTGAGGTTTGAATGCCCTCCGCCTACAGGGTGGCTCTTGATCTGGAGAGGGAAAGTACTCAGCTGTCCCCTTGGAGATGGCAATGAACTCGAGGTATAACAAAAGGTGCTCTCCAGGGAAACGAGCGTTAAGATGGGAATGGGGTTAGCCTGAGGACACACTCCATGAAGCACCACATTATATTCCAATTCAAGTAAACAACCTTGATTGGAAGCACAAAGAATTCTGTCTTTATATGATCTCTCTCTCTCTCTCTCTCTCTCTCTCTCTCTCTCTCTCCCTCTCTCTCTCTCATTTGTCTATTTCTTTTCTTCTCTCTCTCTTCATTCTTCCTCTCTTCTATTTTATATTTTTCTTTTGAGACAGTGTCTTAATGTGTGGCCCACACTATCCTCAAACATGGAAATCTTCCTGCCTCAGCCTCCCAAGTGCATGAGCCACCATACCCAAGTCTACTTCAATTTTCTCGACTAGGATTTAGAAAATATGACTTCCTCGCCACCAAAGAATGTATTTGTGTTTCTCAGCTAAGGCTTCAAGGTTTATCCATGAAAGTATGTATGTGAAAGTATGTACGTGTGTGTGTGTGTGTGTCCAATCAAAAATCCATAGTCTGTTTTCAAATACTATAATGAGAAGCAGGCGAGTTTACCATAGACTATTGTGCTGTCTGATGTCTCATGACAATGCGGGGACCCAGTCAGTGAGCACCAATGTTGAAAGCCAGTGGCAGAGAGGCTTGACTGGTCCAAAAGAAAAGCCTTGTTTTACAGCTAACCAAGTGCCTTAGCTTGGATAACAAACTCTCCATACATAACCCCCAGCACCATAGGCCTGAGATGCTTTAGACTTACTACTTGCTCAAGTCATTACCAAGGCAGATTAGTGGCTCTCCTCTAAGAAGTCGCTCAGAAATCTACACCACTTCCATCTTGGATTGCCACCATTTTACACATGTAGCTTTCGATGTTACCAGAGAAGGAGGAGAGAGGGCATCAGCCATTGAGCACAGGGCTTTGTACCAGGTCCAGAAGTCACTCGACATCATTTCTAGCCATGTAACATTGGCCAAACCCAGTCTGTGGCCTCAGTCTAATTCTACTGGTATTTGGGAAATGCACTTTCCCATCTTGCTAGAATGGGATAGTAGGACTGCTATTTAGCCAGCTCTGTCATTGGTGATATTTGCATTGGCCTGTTAGATCATTAAACTTTGGGTGTTCTAAACAGGCAAAGAGCAAAGAAGAAAGAAAAACTAAGCAAGATCTGTATTGGTCCATTACAATGAGATATTTGTTGGGTTAATATCATCAAACAGTACAGCAAATAAGGGAAAATCAAGGTGGAAAGATATAAATTTTACTTTATGTTCCAAACTGTGCAGAAGCCACAGCTTATAGGAACTGTTTGCCCATAGAACATGACAAGAGATGACGTCACCCTGCAATACTGCGATGCTTAGGTTCCGGGGTAGATGTAGCCACTGGACTCTAAGAAAGAAGGGTCAATGGGTCTTGAGAACTATCTGACAAGCATGCTGTTCCCAGGAAAGCAAGGCCAGAGGGTTTTTCTTTCCAAGAATAGGGGAAGCCATAGTCTTTCGGGACAGTGTGATGGGCTATGTCCTTCTTGTCCTCCAAAAGCCGTACAATGCCACCACACATTGGTTCAAGCCAGATTCATCTCTCTCCTACCTTCTGCTTCCACAGAAGCCCCTGGCTGACTCATCTCCTGCCTCTCTAAGGCCTCCCACTCATGTCCTCAGTCCAGGCTCATCAACTCTCCCTGGACTTCAGCCATAGCCTCCTACCTGATCTCCTTGCTTGGAGTGAGTCTGGACCCATTACATCTTTGTTCTGGGAGGCAATCAGAGCCCTTGTTCTAAAACATTGAACCAATGATGCTGTTAATTGCCAGCCTTAAATCCAGTCATCATTCTCGTTGCCTTAAGAATAAACCTCAGACTCTTTGGCAGGACCAACAGGCTCAGACATAGTGGGTTACTGGCTTGGTCCTTCACTCTCTCCCCTTGCACCAATCCCTCCCCCAAGTGTCTCATCTGCATGCTATACTCTGCTTAAACCTAACCAAGTGCTCCCAGAGGAACATGTATTCCCTGACCCTGCCAAGAAGGGCTGAAACTCCTCCCTCTGTTTCAAACTCTTGCCTCTTCTCATTTTTCCTTCTCTCGTGACTTCCCTCTTAGGTGGGATACAGCAATGCTCCTCTGTTGGAAATCAGGAAGAAATTGCCTGAACGTAGTGTCGTCCACCTTGAAGTGAGAATCCGACCAAATTAAGCATTTAGACTCATCATGTTGGACCAAAATGTTATTATGTAGGTTCAAGATTTAAAGATTTGATATCTAGCTGTTGGATTCCTGAAAGATGATTGGAACAAGCAAGCTCTGGCTTCACCAGTTTATTAACTAATTGATGAAGTCACAAATCAATGGGCTACTAGGAGGTGAGGCTTGGCTGGAAGGAGTAGTTTTCCAGAGGTATGCCTCTCTCTCTCTCTCTCTCTCTCTCTCTCTCTCTCTCTCTCTCCCTCTCTCTCTCTCTCTCTCTTTCTATCTATCTCTTTGTCTCTCTCTCTTTCTCTGTGTGTATGTGTGTATATACATATTTTCTTCAAAAATGCATATATCTATCTATATCTACATCTGCAGATAGATACATAGATAGATGTTAGAAAGAAAAATACATAGATAGATAGATAGATAGATAGATAGATAGATAGATAGATAGATAGAGAGATAGCTTCTTCAAATTCAATCTGGGGAGAGTACCTCTGATTTGCTACCTTCTCTCTGCCATGATGTCTGGCTCATCACAAGCTCAAAGCAATGGAGCCAAGCAGCCACAGTCCGAAACTGTGAGCCAAGAGAAGTCTTACCTCAAGCTGAATTTCCAAAATTCTTTTGTTACTGAAAGGAAAGGTGAGCCCAGCCCCAGGACATTTGACGGGGGTCAAAATATTATTCCTAGGGAGAGTAAACCTTGCTTTATATGGACCTGACAGCATGGCTCCTCAGTGTGCCCCCAACATCTTCAATGGAGGAGCACATTCGTCCCACTTCACTGGTGAAGAGAGCTCAGCTTTATTCCCCTTGCCAAAGATCTGACCCTTTCTAAGCCCTTCTCCTCAGAAGCCAGTACCAGCCAGAGTGGATGGAGACATTATTGATACAGACTTGGTAGAGCTGACAAGGTTCACACCACCCCTAAGCCTAGAGATCAAATATTCCCTCAGGCAAACTTGTCATGCCCTGTAGAAAACCACATGGGTGCCAGGGAACAAATGCTTAAAGTGGCTACAGGTCAAGGAGTAGACAAGGGATAGAGAACTTGAGAACTCTAGAGGCATGTGCAGTGAGTGAGTCCTCTTCGAACAGTGCAGCACACTCTACGGAAGGAACCTCCCCATCTTTAGAGGACTCTGTAGAGGAGCCCTGAAGCAAGCATGTGACCTATCACTAACACTGCCTGCAGGGTATTCACACAGAGTGGAAGCAATTAAAACTACAGGTCCAAATAGAAACTTCTGGTGATCTGAAGGGTTGGGTGACTCCTCTTCCATCAGGACAAAGAGGACATGCCTAAAAGAAGTCAAGAGGACCTTCCAGGAGCTTCTTTAAGAATGGGGTCACTCCGGGGTTTCTGGAAAACCTATGCAGAAACAGGCATGTGACCTGGCCTAGACTCTCTGAGAACAAAAGTCACAGGGGCTTCATCAGCTTAGTCTAGACTTCGTAAACCTAAGCAAGACTAATTGTGACGATTTAAAATAGACAATCTGTGGGATTGGACAGAACTACAAAGTGAAGAGGGGAACATGTAGAACACTTGGTTCTGCGCTCCCCTGTACCCCATCCAGCTCATGCGACACACAAGTGACCCCAGATGCACTGAGACAGCTTTCCCAGATTCCCTCACCCGAATTGTGCCACCATGTACAAGAGGGACAGGCTGAGCTGAACCCCAAGGAAATAAACACATGGTTCACTAGGGATCTAATATACCCTTCCTCCTCCTCAGACAGTCAATTGTTAGGATTGCAGGCATCCCCCCACCACACCCATCCCATCCCATATACTTTAATTCAGTTCTGGATTACCGTAGTGTCTAATACAACATAAGTGGCTACAAGAACAGTTGTTGCACTGGCTGGCTTAGGGGCTGATAACAAGAACAAGGCCTGTATACATTTGGCTCAGGTGAATTTTTAAACTATTTTTGGTCTGTCTCTGGTTAAATTCAAAGATGCAGATGCTGAGGGTATGAAGGGATAGCTGTATTTACCATTCTGCTCTGGGACCACCCTTTAGTCAACATTGGAGTCTTGAGAGATCGACACCAGCTTCAGGGCAGGGAAGGGGAAGCCACAGCCGGCAGGCCAGCCAGAGGAATTCTGCTCTGAGGTCTTGGGGATTTGTTCATTCTTTCTGGTGAGGGTTGTTGATTCTGGGCACAGACTCAAGAACTGGAAAATGTCAAGCTTTGCTCTGCAAGTCTCTCTGTGATGGGGAGATGCATGTGGAGAGAATACAAATGGGGGAACGTTCCAGGCAACTGAATGAAGCCACCAGCCACTCTCCAAGCCTTTAGGGAGACAGAGAAAGAGCCACAGGGACACATTAGTTCTGGTGATTTCCCTCTCAAGGAGAGAACACATGGCCTCTCTGTGCACATGGATGCTGTACTGGTTCCCTTTCCCACAGCTGTTCTGTTACCATTTTTATTGATAGATGTGTGTATGTATGTATGTGTCTACATGTATAGCATGTGTGTGTGTGTGTGTAGTGTGTATTTGTGTGTGGTGTGTATGTCTCTTTGTATGTGTATCTGTGTGTGTGTGTGTGCGTGAGCTCTGGAGAACAGAACTCCCCAGTCACAGTTGTCATACTCTCAAAGGCTCCAAGGCAGGATCAATTGTTGCTCCTCCACAGGCTCTGGACTGTGGCTGGATCACTGTAATGATCACTGTAGTGGTCTCTGCCTTTCTGTCTACACAGCCTTCTCCTCTGTGTGCCTATACCTTCTCTTCTGCCGCGTGTAAGAACATTTACCTACCGTTGGATTTAGAGATTACTAGACTAATCAAGAATTATGTCACCATGAGATTCTTAACTTAAATCTGAAGGACCCTTTATTAAAAAAAAAAAAAAAAAAAAAAAAAAAAAAAAAAAAAAAAAAAAGCCTTATAGACTCATTGTCTATAAGGATACATCTTTGCAGGGAGGTTGCCATTCAGAAAGCAAAACATACATGACAGCATGGTGAACTGTCCAGAGTCAGGAAAACCAAACCAAACTTTATGGGAAAATCCTCTCTTAGAAGGCCAAGTCCAGTGCCTTCCCCTCCGCACAAGATGACCTGGTAACGGCATGCACTGCCGCTGTCTGGGTTTTGGGCAGGGGTCAGCTGCAGACTGTAGATGAGGAGAACAGAGTTCATGCTCTCCCGAGGCTTTGTAGCAATGCTGTGACAGAAGCATCGATGTTTGCAGAGACAGCCAGCCCTTCTCCTTATAATGAGAAAATCAATTGTAAGGAACTCATGACCCGTGTTTCCTGGAGCAGTTCCTTGAGTGAGCACCACTCTCTGGAGAGCAGTTGAAAGTACTGTAGACGTTTAGAAAGGCTTCATAACCGCTAAGCCTTCTTACTATCGATGCTGCCACTGAGAAGAGGTGAACTCTAACAGTGCTTGGATTCCCTTGCATGGATGGTCATGGTTGTAACCCTATCATGGTGTCTCTACTGTACACCAAACATGAACTCCCTCCCAAACTAGGAGATGCCACTGTGCTAATACTCTCATTCCTACAGTTTCTGCAAGACTCATTTTTCTGTTACTGTATTTGTTTTTAAGTTATGTTTTATTTATGTATTACTTTTGGGGAGGGGGCATGCATGCAGGTAGAGGGCAGAGGGCAACCTAAAGGAGTTGGTTTTCAACTTCTTCCATGTGGGTCCCCCGAATCAAACCTGGGTTGTTGGACAGTGGGTGTCTTTACCCACTGGGCAATCTTGCTAGTCTGTCCTTCATTTTGTTTATACAGAACAAGGTTTATTCTTTTGCAGTTCTAAGAGTCCATGGAGATACAGCCTCGGCCCTTACTTTTCTTTATTTTAAATGGAAACTCTGACACCCCTCCCCCTACTTGTCCAGAAAATTATCCAAATACAACAGCATTCTCAATGTCACATGACCAGGGATGGATATACTTTAGGGCTCAAACCCTGAGTCTTACAATTCTAAAACCAGTGAGCTTAATTGACCTATGTATTTTCCCACTGGTGTAACAAGGGACAATTTCTACCAGTGAGAGACTTTTGCTCTCTCGGGTGTGAGCTTCTTGTGCTTCAGAGTCTTCGCCTGTGCGTACTTAATAGACCTTTCAGAAAAAGAAGAAACAAATGGATGCTCGGGGCTTGGAGTTAGAGAGGTGTGACCAGTATCAGCTAATCAATCTGGCACTCAGTTTTCAGAATCCCAAGTTTCAGAGCCAAGGTGAGGTGGTGCCTCCTCTCAGCCTTAGATACATGAAGGCAGGATGTTAGGCATCAGGCTGGTCTTCCTCAGGTATTTATGGAAACCCTGCTAGGGAAGGGGCAACTCCAGGGAGGTTTAAACTCAGAAGGTGTGAGCATAAACAAAGGAATCTAAAAATCAAGTGTTAGCTGAAGTGCAAACCATTAATAGGGTATCCTGAGAAGTCAAAAGCCAGGGGATATGACTGTTCAAATCCCAACTCAGGGCCACCCTGGTCAGAGTGGATGCTCAGCTGACCTTAAAAGAGCTAGCCATTTCGCTGAAGGCTGGGGTTGAGCTGACATCTTATTTTCTTTAGCCAAGAATCTGAGCCAGTACCTCCCAAGGTATGTGATAAAACACTTGGCTTGTAAGCATGAGGAAGACCTGAGTTCATCTCTGAAATCCACAAAGAGAAGGAAACAGAGGGCATGGTAGTTAGGTGTTTGCAAGCTCAGCTCTGGGGAGAAGGAAACAGGCAGATCCCTGGGGTTTACTGGCTCTCCACCCTAAAACTTAACTTGTCCACTTGACAAGTTAAGGCAAATAAAAGAGCCGGTATCCTCCACAAAAAGTAGACTGGCACCCAAGAAACAGTGACTCCTGAGGGCAGTCTCTTGCCTTCACACACATGTGCACACATGAATATCACACAATAACATGTTCAGGAGATACTTAGAAAGCCGAGGAAGTCCTGTGTGAATGTGCAGTGCAAACAGGTACCTCCTACTTGTCTGCCCTCCAATGGGTATGGGCTCAACGGTACACTAAAGTCAGTGGTCCAAGCTTGTCCTGTACTCCTGGGACTCCCTGGTGCTGTTGTCACTGTGAATCCACCTCATCCGCCATCTGGCTCTTTATCACAGGGTGATTTCTCAACCACCCACTAATTCCAACTCCACTTTAGTGTCTTAGAAAGCTCTGGTGAAGACCTGAGAGAAACAGTGGTGCTCAGATGCTCTGGGGCCGTGGATAAACTTTCTGCACATCTCAACTGGCTGTGCCTCTTCATAGACCTGCCATACATCACAAAGTTGGGAAGAACATACATGTCAAAAGAACCATGTCTCTTCAACCTCGAGTCCAGGAAGGTATGTTCCTTCTGAGGCTTCCACAAAAAGAAAAACCAAATAACAATTAAAAAAAAAAAAAAAAACCAAAAACCCTCTCTAGGAGATAATCATCTGAGATTTACAAATCCACCCTGCACGAGAACACTGAAAACATTTTAACTATGTAAAATATTTAGAAGCTTGAAGTCGTAAACCATTCTACTCCAGAAGGTGGTCTGGGATTTATGAGTCTCATAACCAAAATGCTATTAGAGAGTTATTCTACAATGAATGGAGATGCCTTCCGCCATCCCCAGAGAAGCAGATGTGCTAATAGAGGCACTTGAAGAGAAAAACAATCCTTTTCTGTGTTTGTGGGCCTTAGGTGAAGAGGAGAGGAAAGAGGAAGAAGGGGAAGGAGGTTCCAAGCTCTACTAGGGCACCCTGATGGGTGGAGAAAAACAGAGAGGGGAAGGCAGGAGAGAAGGAAGTGGCGATGACTTTGCAAATGCTGGTCACTTACCTTGCTCAGGAGGCCAATTCCTCAGGGACCCAGGTCCTTCAATGGCTTAGAGTATGATAGAAAAATTTGACCCCAGAGAAGAACAAATCTTTTGAGGCCTTTGAGGCATTTTTATCATGTTGAAAACCAGTCACTCACCTAAAGCATCTTCAGTTCTTCAAAGGGGCGAATGTAGTTTATACTACACCCACTGGCAGTGGGTATAGTATAGACTACATTCAACACACATGATAACAAGAAAATAAAGTAAAACACGTCTCTTTAAAATGATCGACCTTAAACTGCTGTTACTAATTAGGGAAACTCCTAATGATGTCAGTCACGACACCCATAAAGTCTCACCAATGTGATGGCCTAAACATGAGTTAAACACAGACGATGCCAATAGACATGCCAAAGTGGACAGGGGAAACCCATAAGACCTCAACCCTTCCCAAGGAACTACAGGCAGCTAAGGAATGCTGGGAACAGGAAAAAATCATCCTCCCCTGGGAAGAACATACCAGCTGATTATCCAAATGACCAGGCCTGGAAACATGCATTCAAGAAACTTTATACAGACAGAGCAGGCTGAAATTAAGAATATACATGCATATACATATATGCATGTAATAACAATTAATGCAAAAAAGGCCATTTCAGAGAGAGAAAAGAGAGTTATAGGGAAAGATTTGGAGGGAGGAAAGGGGGGAGAGAAATGATGTAATTATATTATAATATCAAAAATAAAAAATATATACATAAAAATATATGGAAGGAAACATTTTTTAGTATATTATGCTACTGTAAGAAATATTTGAGCCATAGCTGAAATTATGTGAATTATGTGAAGGAGGCTCTCATGGTCTGCTTTAACATAAAAACAATCAATTTCTACTGGAAACACCTATGAAAATGTTAAAACAAAATAAACAAGTTAGGAATGCAGTTTGTAACGAGACTTTAAAAACCAAAGTCCTCCAAAGCTGGTGTCTCCTTCCGTTATATTTCCAGCTTAATTATGGCTCACTCACTCAGAAGCACTTTCTCTGTGCCAGCATTGCTCTGAGGTTACACAGAGGGATGTGGGTGTGGAAGAAGATGAAGAGAAGAGGGGAAAGAGAAGAAGGGATGGAAGAAGGGAAGGAAGGGATGAGAGGAAAACAGAGGAGAGGAGAGGAGAGGAGAGGAGAGGAGAGGAGAGGAGAGGAGAGGAGAGGAGAGGAGAGGAGAGGAGAGGAGAGGAGAGGAGAGGAGAGGAGAGGAGAGGAGAGGAGAGGAGAGGAGAGGAGAGGGTGGAGCCCACCTTTGGTTTAGCAGGCTGCTTTGTTGCTTCCACTTTCAAGTTCTACCAATTAACTCTAGCACATGGTTTCTCTTGGCAGCTCTCTGCTTCCATCACAGATGGGATGGAAAAGTCTGGCTGCTGACTTTCTGGCTCCTCTTTCCCATTTCCTCTCCTCACAGCTAATTTAAGAAAGTCTACATGATACCAGAACAACTGTTGGCCATGCCTCTCGCTTCCCTTGCCTGTCCTCTCCAGCCACCCACAGCCCCTTCTCCTCCAAGTCTCCTCCAGAATCTGAGCCTGGCCTGGTTGGACTACAGTATCCTTAGCAAAAGTAACCAGTATGGCATGGAAGAAAGCCATGCCACCCAGGAGGGGATCCTGTACCTGTGTCTACTTCTTTTTCCTGCAGACTTCAATGCCTCTGGGTATTCTCTCTGCTGCCAGCCATATCTGGGGGTGGTAATTCAGGTACAAACTGTAAGCCAACAGAGACTTAACTTTGAGCATGCCCTACCCTTCCAGGCTAGATCCATTCCATGGATGTAGGCTACTGCTTGGCCTTGCTTGTCTCTCTGATGTGCCAGCCCTTCACCTGATGGGGCAATCCTAGCATCTGCAGTTCATAGCCATGCCTGGGCTCTCCCCCTCCCTATGGAGAAGCCACACCTTTCTTGGTGCTTATCAATAAGTAGATAAAATTTACCAGACCCACCTGTGCATCAGTATAGACCATGCCAGGGCCAGGGTGATGGCTAATCTTGAAGTAAGCATACTCTGAGTGTATTTGTGTTCCAGAGATGATTAGGTTGGATCCTGAGGGCTCTGATCTCATTCGTGGATTGACCATGTGATGAATTCATAATATAATGGCTGGCAAATAATAGCACCATTGAGAGATGGTGACAGGACATGGGGTCTTCTTAAAGAGGTAGTCACTGGGGCATGTCACTGGAGGCCATATCTTGCCTTGGCCCCTTTCTTTATCCCCTATCAGTTTCCTGTCTAGCACTGAACTGTCCCTGCTTGGCCAAACCCTCCCTGCTGTGATGGGTTGAGCCATGCTGAGAACAGCCCACCTCTCTGCCACACACTCAGCTTCTGTACGTCACTTCCAGAACACATGCAAGGGTAATGGTTGGAAGCTTCTGAGGTGGCTGGTGCAACAGAAAGCCATTAAAGCCAGAGAAGACACGAGAACCTGAGATTTCTGGGTATGGATAGCATCACATCTATGCACATAGAGATAGCACTAAGTGAATTCAGGTTTTGGGCTTTTGGGGATATGTGGGTTGTCCTTGTTTTGTTTTGTTTTAAGAGCATGAATCTGGGAGGCAAAGTTATGGGCAAAGAACCCGGACAGGAGGGAATGGGGACAGATTTGATCAAAGCACATTTTATGCTTATATAAAATTCTCTATACAAAATAAGATATTCACTATCCTAAAAACATTAATACTTACTGGGCCAGGACTAGAAAGTGCTCAGGTCAATTCAGACTGCATTAAGTACAGATCCCACCCAAGGTTCTATGACATTGTAATGTCTCAGGATTTCCCGCTGTCTGCAAAGTATTGTGGCCCATGAGTCACTTTACTGTCCAGGATCAGTAATGATTGGCAGCTTGTTTGGTGCCCCGGCATAGCTCTGCACGGGCCTTCCTCTGACCATCCCTTGGACACAACAGGCACTCAAGCAACCCTGGAACATGCCCACCTGCACAGTTCCAGGGTCCTGTTCGTGTGCCACTCACATCTCACTCTAGTTATGCAGTTACATTTGAACCTTGACTTTTTGATGTGCTAAAGCATATTACCTCTCTCTCTCTCTCTCTCTCTCTCTCTCTCTCTCTCTCTCTCTCTCCTCTCTCTCTCTTTTTCTCTCTCTCTTCCCTCCCCCTCCCTCTATCTCTTGTGCATAAGCATAATTTATTTATTATGTATACAGCAATCTGCCTTCATGTATGCCTACAGGCCAGAAGAGGTCACCAGATCTCATTATTAATGGTTGTGAGCCACCATGGGTTGCTGTGAATTAAACTCAGGAGCTCTGGAAAAGCAGACTATGCTCTTAACCTCTGAGCCATCTCTCCTGACTATATACAGTCTCTTATTCATTCATATATGCGCAGAATATGTCACAGTGATCAGACTCTTATGTTGTAGACTCTCATGGTTGAACAAACATTGCCCCACAGAGTTGATAAGTATATTCACTATGGTCAGGAATGGACAAGAAGCCAAGGGCTGAGAAATCCCTGGCTAACCCAGAATCATGTCTAACTCCAGTCGGGGTGAGGGCTTCACTGAGACAAAAGTGTCTGTTTTGCGACTTAGAGAAAAATGGAATTTCAATAGGTAGAGATGGAACAGTGCAGTGGAGAGAACATCTTGAGTAAGACCAGAGAGTGGGGGCCAGCAAGATGGCTCAGTGGAGTAAGGCATTTACTGCCAAGCCCGATGGCCGATGGCCTGAGTTCAGTCCCCAAGGACTGCATGGTGGAAGGAGAAACCTGATTCCTAAACTCATACAGAGAGAGAGAGAGAGAGAGAGAGAGAGAGAGAGAGAGAGAGAGAGAAAGGTAATTTTAAAATTTTAAATCAGAGAATAGAATGCTGCAGAGAATATTCTGGAAGAAGCAACTAGGTTTCCTAAACTATAAGCTCCATGAAGGCAGGTTGGAGTGCAGTGAGTCTGGAAGAACAGAAGCTGTGTTACTGCTGGTGGCAGTGCCAGGCTAAGTACCACAGGCATTTGCAGTGGTAAACAGTGGGTGGCTGTCCACCTAGGCTAGTTACAAATGACAGGGTGGGTGATTCAGGCTAAGCTGTCATTGCTGCCTTTGCCAATGAAAGTTATTAACATAAGGTTGCTAATGCGCTGGTCATGACGAGTGAGCTCACTGACGGTGACAGTGAATTAAGAGCCCTAAGTGGGCCGGGGAAGACACTGCTGCATCATTCTTTGGCAAACTGTGGTTGGGGCCAAAGATCCAATAGCTTGTGTACCACTTACTGCTGTCACTTAGACTTATCCAAAGGAAGCAAAGGGAAAATGTCTAAGGCCATGAAAGGCATAAACAATGGCTATGCTGTCATCCTGGTTTCTAAGGCAGGTGGAAGAGCACCCCACAATTAGTCCCCAGCATGGAGAGACTTCAGGGTTGTTTCAGTCCACACAGAGCAGGGCTCTCAGAACTAAGCTATAAAAGATCCCTCTTCTGGAAGCTCAGGATGGTGTGTGATTCTTCCAGCAGCTCTGGCCTCAGTGCCACCCCCGTGGCATCTTCAGTCGTCTTCAGGGCAAGATGAACCTGGGCTCTGCAGAAATCAGAGACCAAGAGAAGCCACACAAAAGGGCTGCAGGCTACTGTGGAGTTCTCAAGCCTTTCCCAATGCTCACAGACCTTTTTTTCCTTAGTTGGTCTCAAATATCAGTGTGGACCCAGAGCTCCCAAGCCCACCATTTGCAAGGGACTGCCCTTGGCTTTTAGTGTCCAGGTTAGACAGGGGTCCCTGTCAAGATACTCAGTAGTTCCCTGTGCCCGGCAAGCCTCACTCCGCTGCCTTCTGTGTGGCATCCTCTTGGAAGACTGTCCCCACCCCCACCCTCAAACTTGCAGCCTGAGGGATCCCTGGAGCTTGGTGCTGGGCCCACTGTTTTCTGCATTCCCAGCTCCTATCAGCATGACACCCCCCCCCCATGATCCTAGGCCCTCCAACAATGACACTCTAGTTTCTGTTGCCAGAAAGAGATAAGAAACATGTGGGCTCTTGACATAAAAATTCTGTCCATAAAACACCAATACCAGCGTTTGGGGATCTAGGACAAAGCCTGCATTGCTGTGTGCAGCCATGGGCCATGAAATGGCAGCTGGGCATTGGACACCACCCATTCTATCCCTTGCTCTCTTGTAAAGGGCCGACTGCAGCAGGTTTGATATGATTGAAGAGAGCTTTTGGAGGAGAGAAAAGGGTGAGGACCAAGTATTCTAGAAATTTTATTCCATTGAAATCTTTTCAGAAGGCAAACAAAAACACAAACAAAAAAAATTTCAATTAAAAAGGAAGATGAAGAAAAGAAAAACCTAGCAGATTAAAAAAAATGAACAAAAGTCTTATTAAGCTGGGAGGTATTCAGCTTACTCCCTGAAGCCCTGACTCCACAATTATTACCTTTCTTCCTTTAACAACAACGAACAAACAATTGGTCAAGCAGGAGGATACATTGTCTACCTGTGGCATTATAAAGATTTGCTGAAGCAAAACCTTCTAAGACAGACTTTCCGGATGTTCGGCTTCCTTAGGTAGAACTGCAGGTGGCAGGCAATGCCAGGGGCTGGGTTGATCTCACACTCTCAACACACACGCATGCACACACGTACACACACACTCACGCACGCACACACACCTAATAAAGGAAGCAGGGTATGGTGGCATGCACCTATAATCTGAGCATTTGGGAGATGGAGACAGGAGGATTAGGCATTCAGTATCAGGTCAGGTTTTGTTACAGCCACAGAAAATTGAATTAGCCGGGTGAGAAATGGCAGGATCAAAGTCAGTGGGGAAGAGCGGCATCTTCTAATACGTGATTGCTTTTTAAAAATCAGTTCAAAGTTCAGGATTCTGTAGGCTTGGGCTCCACTATACCTGGGACCCTCTATCATAAAGACCAACATAGCTTGGTCTTGCCTTCACTGAGAGGCTCCAAATCCAGAGTTAAGGTACTTGGCATTTCTGTTTCCATCAGCTGCAGGAATTCCTTCGTTTATATGATTAAACCTCGTTAAAAGAGCTGATGGATCGTGTCCTGAATCACTCAGCTTCCAGACAGTTACCAAGCCGGTCAGAGGCCGAGGGGAAAGGAAGGTGGGCTGTGGTACCTGACAAGCTTCATTCAGCAGGGATGGGAAGACAGAGTGGCTTCTCATAACTGGGAGCAGTGGGTTCTCAGGGTGGCTCAGCAGCTGGCAGTACTTCAACCAAAGACTGAAGAAGAAGAAAAAAATATCTTTCCTCAGTGTGCCATTAATCCCTAATGAGAAAAATGTTTCCTTAGCCACACAAATGTTGGAGACCTCGTTAGAAAATCCTTTCAAGGCCGCCCAGTGACCCGGAAGTTGTAGGCATATTTTCCATCCCACAATCCCTCACGCCCGTCCTTTCCAACTTGGGCTCGGCAGAATGGCTCCCGCAAAGAAAGGTGGCAAGAAGAAGAAGGGCCGTTCTGCCATCAACGAGGTGGTGACCCGAGAATACACCATCAACATTCACAGGCACATTCCTGGAGTGGGCTTCAAGAAGTGTGCTCCTTGGACACTCAAAGAAATTCGGAAGTTTGCCATGGAGGAAATGGGGACTCCAGATGTGCACATTGACGCCAGGCTCAATAAAGCCGTCTGGGCCAAGGGAATAAGGAATGTTCCATATCACATCCAAGTACGTTTGTCCAGAAAACATAATGAAGATAAAGATTCACCAAACAAGCTCTGCACATTGGTAACGTATGTGCCTGTTACCACATTCAAAAATCTTCAGATGGTCAATGTGGATGAGAACTAACCTGCTGAATGTCAAATAAAGTTGCAGTACTGCCAAAAAAGGAGGAGGAGGAGGAGGAGGAGGAGGAGGAGGAGGAGGAGGAGGAGGAGGAGGAGGAGGAGGAGGAGGAGGAGGAGGAGGAGGAGGAGGAGGAAAGAAAAAAGAAAATCCTTTCAAGTGTAGACAAAATACTTAATAAAATATTTATTTATTTATTTATTTACTTACTTATTTAACGTTTACCCTCATGTATGTCTATGCACAGTGTGCATGCCTGGTGCCCACAGAGGCCAGAGAAGGGCATCAGATTCCCGGACACTGTTGTGATCCACCATGTCACCGCATTGAAACCAGGTCCTCTGGAAGGAGTAGCCAGGGCACTTAACTGCTGAGCCATCTCTCCAGCCCCAGCTGGAGCTCCAGTTACTTTTCCAGCTACTTTTGAGCAGGGCATGTAATGTCAACACTCAAGAAGCTGAGACAGGAGGATTGCTACTAGTTCAAGACTAGCCTGTAATGCATAATGGACTACAGAATGAGACTGTGTCTCAGCAAACAAACGATACCTACTTTAGAGTAGCCATCATTCATCCTGGCATAGGGTCTGTGAGGTTGGACTACCCCTTCTTTCTAGATCTTCAGTAATTCTGCTCTTGTGTTCCTTCCCAGAAGAATTATATCTGGACATAGCTTATCCTGTGCTCCTGCTATAAATTCAAAAACTTCACAAAGAATAGCAAAGGAAGGAGAGGTTTGGAGCAACTCTAAGTGGCAGTCTCACATGATTTATAGGAGACAGACACTCAAATATTGGTCTCCTCCCAAGATCTCCAAAACCTAACTGTAAATCCACAGTCGAACTGCTTGTGGAAACCCGTTCTCAGAATGCTGCACAGAGACATCATTCCACAGAAGATAGGGTACTTAGAGGACAAATGATGAGCCCACACAGAAATCAACCAGTGTTTCCTTTACTGGAACTTGCCCAGTGCTCCCTAGAGTGAGTCACATATTGTATTTCACTTCAATGCTCACTTGGGGTAGACATCTACTTTCCTTTTGGGAAATATGCCTCCCACCGTCTGTGACTTCCGGAGTTGCAGCTCCTATTGTCTGTGCATTGCAAGGAACAAGGTCTAGTCTTTATTGTCTTAGAGAGGCAGCTGCAGAGATGTCCCAGGGGCTCTGCCTTTTCACAAAGCTCCTGCCTGAAGTGTACCAGAGCAGGTCTGAGCCACCAGGGGACTAGGACAGCAAGAGTGGCATGTCACTCTGAGACCAGAATGGTTAAACAAGACTAGAGTTTCTATTTGGGGTTCCCCTCATCCCTCCTCTCCTTTTCCCTTCTCTTTTCAATTTTGGGTGTGTCGTTCTGGAGAAACCCAGCCACCTATAAAGAGGTCACATGGCAAGCTGCCCAGCAGCCAGTAAAGAACTGAAATCAGCCGCCATGTTAGCGTGGAAGCACAACGTCCACTCTGGAGGTGACTGCCCTAATCTGTAACTTGCCTACAACCTTAGGAGAAGTCCTGAGCCAGAGCCATATGCTGCTATGTATTTGCACCCCACAGAAGCTTTAGATCAGTATTTCTCAACCTATGGGTCGTAACCCCTTAGGGGTCAAATGACCCTTTCACAGGGGTCACTAAGACCATCTGCATATCAGGTTTTTACATTACTATTCATAACAGGAGCAAAACTGAAGTTCTGAAGTAGCAACAAAAATAATTTTATGGTGGGGGGACCACTACAGCATGAGGAACTGTAATAAAGTCCAGCACTAGGAAGGCAGAGAACCACCACTTTAGATAAATGCTTTCAGTGGCCAGGTTTGGGGGATCATTTGTTATGCATCAGTAAATGATCTACATTGACCAATAAGGTGATGCAAAGCCCTTAACCACACGAACACCATGACTGGTCCAGGACTGGAGGAACAACCCATGCAGAGCCAAACAGAATCTTTCCAGATGAGGAGACTAAGCAACAGAGTGAGAACCAGGCCATTTCTGCCTGGATCCCAACTGTTTGACCCCTGAGTCAGCCATGCCTGAGAGTAACTGTACAACTTAGAACTTCTGGGTAGCATGAAGCAATATGTTTTAGCTTAAAACAAGTTAATTTGGCACAACAGCCTGTAGCTTCTCTTTGCTTCTTTGTGGGTTCTTCTTTTTCCCACCCTTTATCCCCCCCCCCACCCCTGTTTTATCCTCTACCACTAGATAGGAGAGAAAGACAGATAGAGGAGAGAGAGATCTGAATCTAATTTTTTTCTTTCTTCCTTGAATATGAATACTGACGAACCACAACCAACCTCCCTAAATGACCAACAACCACTAACCCCACCTATCAGACACTAGCATTCATATACTCTCTGAAAGATTCCCAGAATTCCAAAGCCACACAATCCGCAGAACTATCAGCAGCTGGCAAAACCCACACCTCTGCTAGGGCACGAGGCAAAGCATAGCTGCTATGAAGCAGCCCCATATCCACATACCTAGGATTAAAACAAAAACATATCCTTATAATAATATTTCCATGTTTTTTAAAAAGAAACCAAAATTTCAGAATTCTCATTACAACAGACTAAATGTTTATGTCCCACTGCAAACCTAACCCCCTTGAAAGTGATGTTAAAGGTTAGAGACTTTGGGAGGAAATGGGGTCATAAGGATGGGACCTCAGGAATGGGATGGGTATCTTTATAAAAGATCCCACCACCACCCCAAGGTTCCCCATGCTTCTTCTGTCATACAAAAATATGTTGAGGACTGTCCTGCTGATGAACCAGGAAATGGATCTTCTCCAGACACCTTGACTTTGAACTCTTCAGCTTCAGCACTGGGAGAAATAAGTCTTTACTGCTTATCAATTGTGTGCTCTATGCTGTGGCAGTCAGTTCTCGAAGCCTAAGATAACTCAGCCATTGATGTCCGTCACCTACTCACTTAAATAACATTTATGCAGTCCTACATACATGCACATCGTTTTTTGGAGTCTTGGGATACGTAGTTCAACACGGAACATTCTAAATGACATTGAGTTAGCTGCGGAGGAAACACAAAAGAGCTAAACATCAGTACAGTCCGTGGAGGTGGGGGGACACAGGAAGCATCTTGCCCAGATAAAAACGGAAATGGGTGGCTTTTTAAAGAGCTGCCAAGCACTGAGCAGCATCAGCACAGAGGGAAAAGGACCTTGTTTGATAAACAACAGCAGCTTAGGGCCTGGGCCAAAGTTTTTAATATGTCCCAGTTCTAGCTATTGAGCCTGACATCACAGAGGCTGAAGAATCACTTACAGGCCATTTGGGGAAACACAGCGTAATAAGACAAAGAGGCGCTGATCCAATAAACTGCCCTTTAGAAAGCACTCGGGTTATTTCCGTTCTCCACATTTTTATGCTCTCTAGTATTTCATCCTGAGAAATGACTCTATTATGAAAGCAACTCTGCTTTTTAAAAGGGATCAAGGAAAGAAGATATCCCTTCCCAGCCAGGCTCGGGTCAGAGCAGGCAACATCGTTTCCATTTATCCCTGGTGCTCTTAGATCGCTTTCATCCAGTACCCGGAATTACAGAAGAGACTTCCATGCTATAATGGATAGCTCTGTGGTGTCACTAGTTCAAGGGACCAGGAGGGGACCAGGAAGTATGCTATGTCAAGATGATTCTTGATCTGTAGTGAGCACTCATTCACACTGGGGCTTGACAGAACATGGAACAGTCACTTGATTATTCTTCCAGGGACATCCTACCATTCCCAACTACCTCCCTCACCTCAAGAACTCTCAGGCTGTCAATCACCTCCCATCACCAATAAGGAAAATCTACGGAGACAAGGTATTTATTACTCAGGGGCCATTGGAGAACACAGCAGATGAACCCTCATCCCGGAAGAGTTTATTCAGAAAGACAACCGTGAAGCCCTCAAAATTTGATGTCCTATTGCTGACTGCATTGGGAAAGAACGCTAATCAGAAAGTGGTTCATGGTTGTGTGCCAGGGTCTTGCACTGAGACTACAGAATCAACAGCATTTGATCAAAAAGGAAGGAATGAATAGTCACTTCCACAGAGTGGCTATGATCTAAGCCCAGAGAGACAAACCAGAGCATGTGTTCTGGGACATAGCCTGAGAGACACCCAGGAGCAAGATGGAGGGGCAAGAAAAGGCCAGTGCCCAGCCATTTGTATACTGACTCTCACCTCCAAAGCCTTCTCACTCGCAGTGTGATCAGGGAGCCTCAGGCCTTCTCCTTTGTAGCCCAATAGCATAGGAAGCCTGTCAGCAGAGCTGTGCGTGGGAGGAAAGCACTGCTCTTCCTGACTCTGCTTGGCTGCTGTCCTCGCTCACCTTGAGCTCCGTGATTCCTGGTGGCTTTCCCCATCTGTGCAACTGGAAAATGCCATCCTTATGCTCATGGCCAGCCCTGACTTGCAACCACCCTGGTTACTACTCTATGTGCACCCCACTTCTTGTACTGCCTTGCTGGAGAGTAGGTCCCTGAGACCCCCTTCTCTTTTTCTGCACTCTTTTACCAGACTTGGTCCCTGGACAGTTTTCCCCTCCTTGCCTAGCAGCCATGAGTGTCTTAGACTATTCAGGCTGCTTTGATGAAGTACCCGAGGCTGGTGATTTAAGAATAGTACAGATATATTTCTCTGCTCTAAAGCTTGAGACACCAGAGGTACTAACAGGGAAAAGCTCAAACTTTATATCTTAAGTATGACCTTATTGCTTCCTTCAGGGGAAACAGATGAAATGAACTTATATCCTCAAGTCCTTTTAAACACTGCCCCTGCCATGAGTATCAACCACAGGGTAGACCACCTTCTAGAGCCCCCTGTAATTTAAGTTTCAACATGAGTATTTAAGAGAATGCAAAAATGCAAGCCACAGCAATGAATAATTCAGA
The DNA here is from genome assembly GCF_011762505.2 of Arvicanthis niloticus. Taxonomy (NCBI): domain Eukaryota; kingdom Metazoa; phylum Chordata; class Mammalia; order Rodentia; family Muridae; genus Arvicanthis; species Arvicanthis niloticus. Next base: position 19,687,776 of record NC_047665.1, read on the forward strand.
AGGCTCCTCTGCCACCCTGTGAGCTTCACCTACACCTCCAACAAGGCCTGGATCCAGACATGGAGAGGACCCTACTTCTGAACTCTCCTCATTACTCTCATAAGCCTTCGGGCCATCTTCAACTTTTCTTTCTTTCTTTCTTTCTTTCTTTCTTTCTTTCTTTCTTTCTTTCTTTCCTTGTATTTAACATCTTTATCCTTAGTCCTCTGTAGCAGACAATAAATATTTACATTAAAATGCCTACATTCAGATTGCTGTTCCTGGACTGGATGCTGACTGACAGCCACACAGAGGCGCCATGATGTGGTACAGGGCTGGGGAGTGGGGATAAGGATGTGTGTGCCAGACTGCAGGGGGGCCATTGAGCTGGAAGAGAGTCTGGATAAAAGCTGTTCCGTTCCTGATCTCTCATAATCTAAAGAAAAATGGGGGGAGTGGTAGAAGAATAAAAAGAAGAAAAGAAGAAGCAAGAAAGTAGAAAGGGAGAGGAGGAAGAGAGAGGAGGGAGAGGAGAAAGGGGAGGAGAGGAAGGAGGAGGGGAGATAGTGCAATACTACAGACTTATGGACCTATTTCATCCACCTTGCCTTCCTGGCTTCTCATCCCTCCCACCAAGGTTCCAAGGAGATGCCTCTGGCCCTGCTGACCTCCAGTCTGGAAAGCCTACCCCTATGATGCTAATATGTTTGAGACTGATGAGCCTGGAAAACATTTGAGGGAATGCTCAAGTGGCTCCAGTGGTTTGAATATATTAAATTCACCCCAAACCTTTGTTGCAAACAGTTCTCAATGCAACAGTGTTGCGAGGTGGAGCCTAATGAGGGATATTTAGGTCAAGAGGGTAAGGGTTCTTGCTTGGATTGATGCCCAAAGGGGGACATTGGGACCAACTTGCTCCCTGTCATGTCTCTGCCTTTTGAAGACACACACTCCTCTCCTCTTACCTCCACTTGCCATGAAACAAGCGAAGGCAGGTGTTGTCCTTCTCAGGAAACTTTCTTTCAGAGAACTACATAAGGAGTTCGAGGCCGATTGGGCAGCCTGAGATTTTGTCCCAAAAGGTGAGAAGAAAGGAGGAGAAAGTAAGAGGAAAGAAGAGAGAAGGGGAAGAGGAGAGGGGAAAATAGAGGGGAGGGAAGAGGAGGAGAAGAAGAAGAGGGGTGAGGGGAGAGGAGAGCGGGAGGAAAGTAGAAAGGGGAGGGGGAGAGGAGAGAAGATCAAAGGAGAGGAGAGGGCAGGGCAGGGCAAAGCAGAGCATAAAGGAAGGAAGGAAGGAAGGGAGGGAGGGAGGGAGGGAGGGATCAGCCTCCCCCCCCCCCCCCCCCCCCGTGAGCCCTGCTTTGTGGAGTGCCACAAACTGCCAGGTTCCCAGTGCCTCCTGCAGAGGGTGACTTTGGGGATTTAGGGGACTACATCTGGTACAATGTCCAGCTTTCAGAAATGTTCCTTGTGCAAGATAAGAGCAGTGGCTGAGAGTCCCAGTGGGTAAGCTGAGCCCTGGGTGAGAAGCTAGGCAGTGGGAGGGGCTCTGCAGAAACAAGGCCTCTTGCATGCTGGGAAATGGGCCCAGCAGGCGATCCCTGGTTCCCGGGATAAAGAAGGGACCAGAAAAAAAGACGTGGACAGTCCTACATCTTCACTAATGAGCTTTACGTTTGCTTCTTAAGATGCGGTTTTATTATTTCTTTGAGAATTTCATGCAGTATTATATCTTGTTCCAACCCCTAGTCATCGCTTTAACTCCCCCCAGAACCACCCTCACCTCTCTAATCCTCCAACTTTGTGGCTTTAAAAAAAAGACTCATTTGTTTCATTAGTCTACATGTGTGCCTACACGTATGCCTCTGTGTAGCAAGTGAGTACTTGGTGCCAATGGAGGTCAGAAAAGGGCATTGGATCCCCTGGGACCAGAGTTAACAGATGGGAGGTGCCAAGTGGGTGCTCTATTGAGCCTGGGTCCTCTAAAGAGTAACAAGTGTCCTTAGTCACTGAGCCAGTTTTGCAGCCCTGTGGCTTCTTTTGTTTTAAACAACCCACCAAGTCCCATATTTGTGATACCCATATACTCCAAGGTGGAGGACCATACGCTGCAGGGTGGTTGACTTATGAATTTATTGATGACCCACACTTGTTTCAATAGGATAGGTGCATCTCAGGCTAGTCAACATGCACTGATGTATTTTTTTTAATAACCTACTATACCATGTTTGTAGGTCAGAGGTCACCCTTGCTCTGTGGTCATGCACAGAAGTCAGGAGACAAGGCATGGTCTTTTGCCAGGGAACTCCCCACCTCTGGCTTCTTTGTAGACCTATGATCTTAGAAATTCCCCAGAAGGCCAATTAAAAGCTTGACTTTCCAGCCTCTGGTGAATCGTGCTAAATATATTTGTTGGTTTGGATGTCAACGGCAACCGGTATTTGTGAACAGCCTATGCAACATCAAGGAGCTGAGGAAAAGAGGAAAACCCATACTGTGCACCACAGATGAGGCCCTCTCGGTGCTCACTAAACTGACTGAATTCCATAGAGCACTTCATCAAAGGGCCAACAGTAAATAAATGTATTTGAATAATGAAAAATGTTAATTTAAGGCATACCAATCCCGACGTGCATTTATTAGACTTTTCCACATACAGGTTGGGTCAGGAGTAATTGATAAATGTAATGTGATAAAAAATAGTTATATCATAAAGGCTCTCCTGCTCCCCTCCCTCCCTCCCTCCCTCCCTCCCTCCCTCCCTCCCTCTCTCTTTTTTGCTCTCATGCATTACCAGCAGATGGGAAGCTGAGCAGACCCATTTGTTACAGTCTGTTATACACAACAAAAAGGAAGAATCAGGGCTAGTGTTATAACTCAGTGAGAGAGTGTTTGCCTAGCATGCTTGATGCCTTCTTGGGTTTGGTCCCAGGAAACACACACACACACACAGAGAGAGAGAGAGAGAGAGAGAGAGAGAGAGAGAGAGAGAGAGAGAGAGAGAGAGGAAGACATACACACACAGAGAGAGACTGACACACATACACACATACACACACACAAACACACACACCAGTCAACCTCCTGAGCCAGATCGGGCCTTTTCTCAGTTCTAATGAAGATTAACAGGACAGGGAGGCCAATGATGGCCATGATAATAGTCATTTATCAAGAGCTTATGTACAAAAACCAGGAATCTTTGTAAAGATGCATTTTAAAATGCTTCTCCTTTGAGAGATATCCAATTCAAATTTATTCTGAAACAAGCACCCAATTCTTCAGAAAGAGGTTTATGCTAATTAAAGTTAATTCCCTTGGTTTATCAATAATGAGTTACCATTAAAAACAAATTTCATTAAGTCCTACTTCAAAGTTCAGAGCTCTCAGCTTGTATTAATCACTTAACGGTTGTGCTGTGGATTTGGGACCAGCTTAGAAAAAGCCAGAGGAATGTGGGAGTCATTTAGCACTTGATTACTTGGCTTCTGTCGAATAGGCACAAAGGGGAACAGAATTCAGCTCAGGTAGTTGCTACGGTATGGGACCTTGAGCATCCCACAAAGGCCTGTGGTTTTAACTTAGGCCTAGCCTCTAGTGTATGCTACTGGGAAGTGGTAGAACCTTCAAGAAGAAGGGTCTAATGGGAGGTTTCCAGTCATTAATGTGATGACTTGAAGGGGATCATGTGACTCTGGTCTAGCTTCATTTTCCAGCCACCAGGAGGCAAGCATTCTTTCCACCATGTGCTTTGCCATGTGCCTCAAAAGCAAAGGGGCCAGCCAGTCCCGTTTTCCATGGTTCCATAGATTGGAAACTCTAAACTGTAAGTCAGGGAAAGGGGGCTAATGGTGATAATGTGATAAATTTAGTGATAATGCTACTCTTAGTGATAAATGCTACCATCCCTGACTAAGTTCTGTTGCCCCAATTCTACCTATAACCATCATCTCCTGAGGCCGACTCACTCTTGTTTCTCAACCAAGCTTTATTTCAGATACTCAATCTATTCTTAGGTCCACATCTAAGGCAATATTCCCAAGTGCGTGCTTTTATTCAAGCTACACAATAGTTCATTGTATATGTCACCTTGAGTGTGCTAAGAGACACCGAAATACTTGTTAAACATTATCTCCGGTAGATGGATAAAAGAAGACCACCTTCCTCAGTGGGATTGGCTAATCCTTTGAGGCTCTGGCTAGAATGACAAAGGGTGTGTGTGTGCGTGTGTGTGTGTGTGTGTGTGTGTGTGTGTGTGTGTGTGAAGTTCATCCTTGTTTTATGCTGGGACTTGTATCTTCAGCTCTTGCTTCTGAGACTTTCAGACTCTGGGAAGCACACCACCAGGCTTGTCACCCTGCCATCTCTCAGCTCCTGGATGGCAAGCAAGACTTACTTCTATATTGCCCCTCCCTCCCTCCTCAGTTAGCAGAGCTGTGGACCAGGACTGAATTATACCATCAGCTCTTCTGGTTCTCTGTCTTGCTGATGCCAGACGATGGAGCTTCTCATCCCCTATGTCCGAGTGAGGCAGTTCTCTTAGTACATTTCTCTTGAGGGAAGAAACAACTCAGTCAGTAAAGTGCTTGCAAGAACATGGACTTGATCCACAGAACTCGGGCATCGTAGCACATGAGTCTAATCCCAGGCCTTCGGGAGGAGAGATGGGTGGAGCCCTAGGACTTTCTGGCTAGTACTTGGTTAGTGCCAGGCAAGAGACAGATCCTGTCTTGAAACCACAAAGCAACAACAAAAATGGTGGACCGTGTCTGACAATCAACACCCAAGGTTGTCCTCTGACAGACTCCTGCTTCAGTTTCCTTTCTATTGCTGTGATCAACACCATGACCAAAAGCATCCTGGGGAGGAAAAGGGTTATTTTACCTTACAGTTGATAATCCACCATGATGAGAAGTTGGGGCAGGAACTCAGGGAAGGAACCTGGAGGTAAGACCTGATGCAGAGGCCACAGAGGAGTGGTGTCTACTGGCTTGCTCAGCCTATTTTCTTATAGAACCCAGGACCACTTGCCCTAGGATGGTATTGCCCACAGTGAGCTGGACCTTCCCACGTTAAACATGTGAACTAATACCATGTGAATACCAATTACATGTGAAATAATACCATGTGAATACCAACAACTACATGTGAAATAATACCATGTGAATACCAACTACATGTGAAATAATGCCAAACCCTGGGAGAATAAGAATATAGACTTCTGGATGACCAAAAAATCAGAATAGATATAGTGTTAATCAAGAAAATGCACTACACATATGCCTATAAGCAATCCAGTGGGGGCATTTTCTCATCTGAGGTTCCTCTTCCCAGATAATTCTAACTTGTGTCAAGTTGCCAAAAATCTAAGCAGCACACACTAAACACCCACCCCCAACACACACACACACACACACACACACACACACAAATACACAAACACAGAGAAACAGGATGTATGGACATGTATGTGCACAAATATACATGCACAAAATAAATTAATAGAAAATAAACTATGGAAATCCTGCTAAAAAATAAAGGGGAAGAAACCCTAAAGGAATCTATTATAAATATTGAGAAAGTCACAAATAATCAAAACTGAGACCTATCCCGTAAGATTTTGCAATCTAAGTACCTCAGTACTGAATGGAGCCTCAAAGGTTATTTATTGTATTACACAAGGTAGCCACTAGCTGCCAAAACAAATAACCCCCTAAAAAATCTCAATGACTTAAAATAAAATTTTCAGACAGCAAAAGACACTGGGACAAGTAAATTGTGTCACTGTCTAGGAAGAAAAAAATGTAAAGGTTTGCCATTAAGTTAAAACTAAGAGCGTAGAGCAAGCAGCCATGTAGAAAGAGACTTTCATGATTAATTTACAGAAAAGGCAACAGAGCCAGGGGAGGACAATGGCTTCCCTGAACACAGAAGTAACAGAGGCCAGAGACAGAGAAGCTCATGGGCCTCTAATTCCTCTAGCACAGTCTGCCTACACCGAGAACTGGATTAACCACTTTTGAGCCACCCCACCCCCCACCCCTTGCCCTGCAATAGAATACAGTCAGGTAAGAAAGTGATCCAGCGCTTCCGTGAGAGCAGCTCACCGGTGTTTTGATTTCTAATGTGTCAAAACATGTGAAGAATCCTAGAGTTACAAGTGGATCTCCGAGGGACTGGGGGAAATTGTCGAATTTTCAAAACAAGGGACTTTAAAAGCCAAACCACTTAGTCTCTCACGTTTAACGGTAGGAAGCAGAGGCAATGATTTGCTGTTTTCTGTGACAAGATGAAGGCTGCCACGGTGAAAAGTCCCCCTGCTGGCTCTCCAGCCACCAGGGCAAGGTAGGAATGCAATAGGGTACACTGCAAAAGGTAGGCAGCCCTGCCAGGACGCTGGCATGAAAGGAGACTGTTGGAGAGTCAAAGGAGCGTGTAAGCATGAGACTACCCACAGAAACTCATTCCCTCTGAGGTAAAGAATCTGTGAAGTCAAGCTGAGCCTTTTCTTCTGGGAATTAAGGAAGCTACTGGAAGAGACATGGAGAGGAAACAAGAAGAGGGAAGGGGAAGGAGAAAGGAGAGAGATCGACTCACCCTAAACTATAACCACTGCCCAGAAGTGCCATCCCAAGTCACCTGACACACCTGACACACCCGGCACACCTGACACACCTGCTGCACCTGCCAGGCACACCTGTTTTGTCTTCTAGGTATGATTTAGATACAAAAACTGATACAACAACTAATCAGCGCATCTGTTTGTATCAACAGCTAGCAAGATGAAGGGTGTAACTTAGTCCGAAACATACTTGATTGGCATGCAGGAAGTTCTGGGTTCAATCCTCTGCACCACATAAACCAGCTGTGGCGGTCTATGCCTACAGACTCAGCACCCTGGAGATGGAGGCACAGGGAATGGAAGAGCTTCACGGAGAGATTGATGCCAGACCCTGCCTGTACGTATGTGCGTACATACTAGCAAAAATGAATTTTGACTGTTACTGTGTGAGTCTCACACTTGGTTTCAGTGAAAAAGGAAAACATCTTCGCTGTGCAAAAGCACACATAAGGTAGATGAGGCTGTGAAACTGTTGTCAAGTCGACAGTAGACATAGCCAATGGGGTAAGGAAACATCGGTGGGCTCCCCGAGTCTGTGTGTGTTGGGAGGAGGGGGTCAGACAGAGGCAACCCCTCTCCTAAAACTCAAACAAAACCAGGGCAGACTGAAGACAGAAAAGGATAGTTCCTCGTCTGAGAAAAATAATATTAGTGAATTAATATTCACTAATTAATTAATGAATGAATATTAATTAATATTCTCAACTAAACACAGAGCTTCAAGCAGATAGAGGGTCCCAATTCTAAGGTGCAAATTACCACCCTTGATCTGGGTAGTACACATACACAAAGGACCCCAGGTGGGAGTCTGCCTCTTATATGTCAGAGCAAATCCAGCAATGGTCTGTGTTCAAGGAGTCTTGAAATCCCACCAATGAGTCTGCACTGGAACAACTCTGGAGAAGAGGCCTCCATCTGCTCAAGCGCTGAAGGCCAGCGGAAAGTGGCGGGCCCTCCCTGCAGCAGAACGGTGTGTGTGTGTTGGGGGGGGGGGGATGTGTGGTCAGGTCCTCAAGCAGAGCAAGTGGCTGTATGTCTATTATCAAGTATGGAAACTCCGGTCATTCTCTCCTTGTGGCCTGGAGAAGTCACCACGAAAAGCTCTGAGTTCTTCGTTACACCTGTTCTCTTTGCTTTTCCATTTGTTTGTTTATTATGTGTATATGGTGGGGGTGGCACGCATGCTACAGCACATATATAGAGGTGTTTATTGTGTGTGTGGGTCACATGTTAGACCACATATGTGGAGGTATTTATTGTGAGTGTATGGGGGTGACACACATGCTACATCACACATGTGAAAGTGTTTGTTGTATGTGTATGGGGGGCACATGTTATGTCACATATGTGGAGGTATTTATTGTGTGTGTATGGGGCATGGTGCACATGTTATATCACATATGTGGAGGTATGTATTGTATGTCTGGGTGATGCACATGCTACATTATATATGTGAGGGTCAGAAGGTGATTTGCAGATACCTGTTCTCTCCTACCACGTGGGTCTCAGGGATTGAACCCCCATGGTCAGGCTCATGTCACCAGACTTGCTCACACTCACTCCTGAAAACACTCGGGGTCCTCTGTTTATGCCACAAAGCAAAAGTTTTGATGAGAGAGACTTAGATTTTATTTGTGTTCAGATGGATGACCACAGGTTACCCACAAGAATAGATGGTTTTGCTGAAAAGGTGTGCGGCTCTGAGTGAATGGTGTCTCTCTTCTTTTTTTTTACATTTATATTTTGTATTACATTCATATTGTTTTACAGAAAATGTGAATAAATTACAAATTAAATTATTTCCAGGGTTTAATTTTTACTGTCTGGTTTAGGTTGTACTGGGTGTTGTTGTTGCTGTTGTGTTTTTCTTTGCAGTACTAGGAATTGAATGAAGGGCTTCACATATAGGAAACATGTGTGTAACACTGAGCCACATTCCAGGATTTATTTTTACATAACTTAACTCTCATAAACTTTATAATTGTCTATTATAATTTAGAAACAATCCATTTATAAATCATAAGTAATAATAACATCTTTAAATTATACTGGAAAAACAAAAGTTTTATATTTTAATTTCTTAAAAATTCAATAAAATCTTATTAAGTATCTTCATGAGGCACCAGGTATGGTGCCATGTGCCTTTAATCTCAGCACTCAGAAGACAGAGGATGGTGGATCTCTGTGAGCTCCAGGCCACTCTGTTTTACATAGGGCATTCCAGGCTAGCCGAAGCTACACAGCAAGACGCCGTCTCCAAAACCAAAACAAAACAAAAAAAGTTTTCAGTCACCATGTTCAACTACTTTAAATTTTACCATTTTTTAATACTTTTTAAAATTTATATTTATGTGTACAGTATGTGTGTACCACCTTTGTAGGCAGGAGCCTATGGAGGTCAGAAGGCAGCATCAAATCCCCTGGAGTTGCATTTACAGAGATCGTGAGCTTCCAAGCCGGTGCTGAAAACCAAACCCCAGTCCTCTGCAAAAGCAATACTCTCTCTTCACAGCTGAGCCATCTCTCCAGACCCTCAAATTTTATATTAATAGAAGAGTTCTGTGTGTCTCAAAGGAAGCAAGACAGCAGATACCAGGAAAAGATGTCTTATAGGCCCAACTTACGCATGGTGTCTTTTTTTCTTTCTTTCTTCTTCTTCTTCTTTTTTTTTTTTTTTTTTTTTTTTTTGGTTTTTCGAGACAGGGTTTCTCTGTATAGCCCTGGCTGTCCTGGAACTCACTCTGTAGACCAGGCTGGCCTTGAACTCAGAAATCCGCCTGCCTCTGCCTCCCAAGTGCTGGGATTAAAGGGATTAAAGGCGTGGGCCACCACTGCCGGCATGTGTCTTTCTTAAGGCTGTCAGGAGCTCACCATCACTCCACTTGTTGCCATGACGATTTGGAAGCAGTTGAATAGAGTCCTTCCCTTTGTTTTTATGCTGGAACTGGAAATAAGAAAAGGTTTTCTGACCCGGCTTTGGTGTCACATGGTGTAGGAGCTCTGACATTGGACCAGGCTGGCTCCCACATCTCATCTCCTCTGCCCACATTCCTCCAGCACATGGTATGGAGAAGCAGAGTCCATACAGTTCTTTTATCAGGATAATTTGAAATATAGCAGCCCATGCAATTGGCCGACATCAGCAGCTTCCCCGCCCGCGGTCGGTCAAGCCTCCCGTTTTCATCTAAAGTTACATTTCTGAGCATAACCATCATCACACCACAGCCCAAATCTTCCTTCCATAGCTAAGTAACATCTTCAACAGCAGGAGAGCAGAGGCTGGGAGATTTGAGATGCGCAGATACTGCAGATACTGAGAACAGAAACCAGCATGTGGTGCCTTCACACAAATGCCTGGAGGACAAAAGGAGTCTCCTCGGAAAGCACATGGAACCTAGCGGCTGATACAAAGAAAAAACGATCCAAATCACCTCCGATGCTCCAGTGACAGCCAACCACAGCTAACAGTTGCCTAGACCATTCCAGACCTTTTTCTATGGGTTTTTCTCCCTACTGAAGAATTGTACCAAGTATATAAATTAATTTCCTGATTGTTTTCCTTGTAATATTATTTTCTTAAATGCCCATGAGTACCAGAGAAGCCCCACAGAGAAGATCCGCTCCTGATTAGTTGTTTCGTCTTTGTCTCTCTGAGATAGATGCCTCTGTCTCCAAGTCTCATTGCATCCTGATGAGGTAGGGATTGTCAAGCAATGTCCTGGTTTGCTGAGCTTTGCCTGGCTAGTTTTAAATCTCTCTCGAAGGACCATCCAGGGACATAGTGATGGTTCAGAAAGCAAAAAACTTCCATGGATGGGAAAGCATTCTCAGGGGTGGGGCTGGGACTGGGGCTGGGGTGCTGCCAGCTGGCAAATGCAGAGAGAGAGAGACAGAGACACAGAGAGACAGAGACAGACAGAGACAGAGAGACAGAGAGACAGAGAGAGAGAGAACAGAAAGATTACTGAGACAATCAAATTAACTGCTGGTCTAAAAGCCAGATTACACTCCTATTATCTACAAGCCAAGCAAAGAATCTCTTACAGAGATAAGCAAAGGCTAGAGCCAGCTGGTTCTCTGAGGTACTAAAGAAACAAAGGGTAGGGAGAGATAGAAGAGATACCTGATTTTAAGAGTGACTGGAGAGGGTCTAGGTTTGGTTGCCTGCACCCACAGTAGGTGACTCGCAGTTCTAGGAGATCCAGTGTCCTCTTTCTGTCCTCTGAAGGCAACTGCACATACATTAGAATAGTAACACATGGAAGCATGTGCACACACGGGCATGCCTGTTCAAGAAATAAAAAAATAAATCTTGAAAAGTAGAAGTGACTTCAAATTAACAAAGGAGGAGGGAATGTGATGACAAAATGGCTCAGCAGTTCAGAGTGGTGACTGCTCATGCAAACAACCCTTGTTTGGGTCCTAGCACCCACATGCGGCTCACAATCATCGAACCATTTGTAATCCTGGTTTCAGGAGATCCAGTGACCTTGTCTGACCTCTGCGGTTTCTTGTGTGCATGGGGGTGGGGTGTACACATCTACAGGTACATACATATAAATAAAAGACATGTAAGCAAACCTTTTAAAAGGAGACAGACAGTAGGACGTGAAGAACTTCTGGAAGGCATTCACAGTCAGATAAAAGACGTGTTCACTCTCTTTAAGCCCAGAGAATGTGAGATACCAGAGTTCTGTGAGCAATAAATGAAAGTGACTAAGGAGAGCGTGGACAGGTGTCAACTCTGATTAAACTGTTACAGTTCTCAGATCAACTCAACCACAGCGTTGGAGGGCATTATGGGTTACTTTGTGTCTCCTAAACATTAGTATGTTGAAGCTCTGACTCCTAGAGCCTTAGAGCATAGCTTACTGTGAAGAGGGTTGCTGCCAGTGTAATCAGGATGTGGTGATGCCGGGTTAGGGGGAGCACTAACCCAACAGTTCCCTGTTCTAAAAAGGAAGATTTGGATGGCAGAGTCAGACGCACCAGAATACTGCTGTGAAGATCAATGTCTCCAGCAAGATGCCAGGAGAGGGTCAGTTCAGAGCCTTCAGAGGGAGTTGGACCCTTCCCACAGCTCAATTCTCAAACCTCTACACATGGGAGAGAACAAATGTCCTACTTTATGATAGCAATCACAGGGAACCAGCACAGAAGGGACCCTAGAAGCTATTTTATCCAACCTCCTATGTCACATAGATCTCCATAATGAACAAGAGGGTCATCATGTTTCTAATTGTTTTCTGTTATTATAACAGAATACCTGACACTAGGTAATTTTGAAAGAAAAGAGGGTTTTTTTTGTTTGTTTGTTTTTTTGTTTTTCGAGACAGGGTTTCTCTGTGTAGCCCTGGCTGTCCTGGAACTCACTTGGTAGACCAGGCTGGCCTTGAACTCAGAAATCTGCCTGCCTCTGCCTCCCAAGTGCTGAGATTAAAGGCGTGTGCCACCACCGCCCAGCTAAGAAAAGAGGTCTTAATGTAGCCTATGGGTCGGAACACTGTGAAGTTAACAGTGAGGCAGCCAAGTGGGTAAAGGGTCTCTTCCTGCATCTTAGCATGTTGAGGGTATCACGTGACAGAAGCACCCACGTGAGTGGCCAGCAGGTGCACAGAGAGATGAGGAACAAGGATGCTCACTGCTTGTCTTAGTTAGGGTTTTACTGCTGTGAACAGACACCATGACCAAGGCAAGTCTTATAAAGCACATTTAATTGGGGCTGGCTTACAGGTTCAGAGGTTCAGTTCATTATCATCAAGGTGGGAGCATGGCAGCATCCAAGCAGGCATGGCGCAGGCAGAGCTGAGAGTTCTATATTTTCATCGGAAGGCTGCTATCAGAATACTGACTTTCAGGCAGCTAGAATGAGAGTCTCAAAGCCCACACCCACAGTGATGCACCTACTCCAATAAGGCCACACCTCCAAATAGTGCCACTCTCTGGGCCAAGCATATACAAACCATCACACTGCTTCATACCAACTTGCTCACAAAAGAACTGATTCATTTTCTACTAAACCAGCTCAGTCTTATACAAAATGCATTATTCCCTCCCAAAGACCTTGTCTCCTCTCACCTACTCCACTGACAATTGAATTTTAACATATGTATTGGTGGGAAGAAACTACCTCAGAACTATGGCTGCCTGACTCCAGGGGGCACTTCTAGGGATGGGAGTCAGGGTTGTTATTTGAATTATTTTGTCATGCTTTGGTGGTAGACATGTTACCAAGGCAGGCTGCCATTAGAGGCCACCATTTCCCCTGGAATGTTCTATTTTATGTTTGATAAGGACATGGTGGAAATGAAAGTCTGTGTGCCTCTGTAGTTCAGCCACTAACCAAGATCCCACTAATTACCCAGAGGCAATAGAAAGTGCCAGCTCCCCTCATGGAAACAAATGGCCTGCGAATCCTTGCTCTGTCACCACAAACTCAGGAGGGAGCACGTGCGTCACACCCTCCTAGATAGAGCAGAGCCTTCTGTCCACCACAGGGCCCACCATGAACAAAGCGATGTTAACAGGCTGACCCCTGAGTCATAAGAAGTTCAAGGCCTGAGCCAGAAGCCCAGCTGCTTCCTTTCCTGAGACAATGAATAAATAAATAAATAAATAAATAAATAAATAAATAAATAAATATAAAAAAATAAAAAACCAACCACCAGGAAAGGAGATGGAGCCATGAGTCACATAGTAACACTGGAAATGGCAAAATCCCTTCAGAGTCAGCAGGGGAACCAGAGACATCTTTGTTATGTTCTGTTAGGTTCCATTTATCCCTCCAAGCAATGGTATTTCAAAAGGGACCAAGAGCTAGAAGATTGCCATCTCCCCCACAGGCTGATTCAGTAATCTTCAGTAATCAACTGTTACATAGTCACTGACCATTACCCCAGGGGGGAGTGACTAGTGTGATGGAGCTGGCTAATTTGAAAGAGCCAGCTGCCAGGAGGTGCTTGGGTACTAACTGACTCATGGTCAGGGACCAATGCTTCCCAGAGAGATGGTAAACAGACCTCATTTCCAGAATGCCTGACTTGGGGTGGGGGGAGTGGAGGGAGTGAAAAATTCTGTCCCTGCCCATCCTGTAAGGACAGCCGGCAACCAATCTCCAGGGATGGCAGCAGGCTTAGATCCTGTCTTTTCCCCCAGTGAGTTCCATGTTCTAAGGTGATCAGTTCTCATTAGCACCATTTGCCACTGGCCCCACATGTCCCCTACCGTCCAACTAATGACCAAGAGGGATGGGATTGTACCTCTTCCCTGCATCTGATATTAGAAGTGGTCATATGGCTTGCTTGGGATACTAAAGGAATATGGTCAGAAGAAATATATGTCACCTTTGAGCAAAATAACTACATAACTCCTTCCAAGCAGGCATGTCAACATACCTGTCTCTCATCCAAGTGCTGTCCGGCTGAACCACGCCTACTTTCCAGGATCAGAGAAGATGGGACTCATCCAGGATGGTGTAGCTGTAGCTGATGCCTCTAACAGCCTCCCCTCAACTGGAGCCCTTGGACAACAGTGGTAGGCAGTAATCCATAAACCCACAGTGGTTGAGCAGAGTAAACCAGAAAGGCTCGGGGTTGAACCTCTGAGATTTGCAGTGCTAAATCTCACCAGAATAACTTTATCATACGATATTAAAAAAAAAAAAAAAAATCCCCACACGAACATCAGGACTGAAGACCTCCATGCGGGAACCTGAGGACAACTTACAAGAGTGGATTCACTCCTTCAAAATTAATCTCTTAACTGTAATCCCTTATAAAATCAAAATCATCAGGCTTAATAGCAAGAGCCTTTACCCACTGATCCATCCTTCACCCCACAAATATGAAAGCACATAGCATCCTGATCTCGGAGTATGGCAGGATTTCTTTTTAAAGTTTTTAAGCCTGTAAAGCATAAAGAGAAAGATCAATGTGCTTGATTGCATCAGAATAAAAGTGTTTCCCAATAAATATCACAAATTAGAGTAACAAGCCACAAACTGTATGGTATTTGAACGTGTCTGACAAGATAGAGTTCACATAGCATATTCTGCAGAACAGAGAGTAAGCAAACCAGAAGATGTGGCAGCACAGGTTTTTTTGCTATGCAGAGATACTATGACCATGGCAACTCTTTAAAAGAAAACATTTAATTGGGGCTGGCTTACAGTTTAGAGATTTAGTCCATTATCATCATGGCATGAAGCATGGTGGCATGCAGGTAGACACGGTGTTGGAGAAGGAGCTGCAGGCAGCAGAAGGAGACTATGTGCCACACTGAGACTGTGTGCCACACTGGGCATAGCTTGAGCTATGACCGCAAAGCCTGCCCCCCACAGTGACACACTTCCTCCAAATAGGTCACACCTACTCCAACAAAGCCACATTTTCTAATAGTGCCACTCCCTATGACCCAAGCATTCAAAAACATGAGGCCATGGGGGAGTCGTATTTATTCAAACCATCACAAACACATGCATAGAAAAACTGCTGAAGATATGTCACAGCTGTAGACACACAGACTAGAGCAAGTGTGAAATATCACAGACATCTGAAAAGCAAGTGGGCCAAACTGAGTGAATTTTATAACACGGAAACCTCTCAACTCCAAAATCATTTTTTCTTTACACTGTGCTTCCAAAAGGATCCCCTAGGGCGTGCATAAAGGCCTGCAATCAGGACATTCTTCTTGTCTTTAATGGCAAACCATCAGGAGTAATTTAAATAGCCATCAGCAACATGTACTACAGAATACTACACAACCCCTGGTGTCAACATAGATAAATCTCAAAACAACAGGAAACAACAAAATAATGTCACAGCAAGTCACAGCAGGTATACTATGCCCCATTTACACTTAAGTAGGTACATAGAGATTAATGAGAACTGCATGTACAAAGAAATGATTAGATTCATTCTCCCCGGGGCTCCAGGGAGAAAGGATAACTCAGTCAGGAGTACAATGTTCATTCCCAGGGAAAACTCACATAGCACAACTTAGGTTGGACTGAGGCTGTTCATGGCTGGGAGGTGGAGTCACTATGCTGTTCTTCCCCAGTCATTCATACACATCAGTCTCCTCTGACAAACAGCCGCTGCACCTGCTCAGAAGCACACTTCACTAGTCTTTGACATCTTTTAACCTGGTCAAATCCACAGCTAAGACCAATCATCACAGCAGCCCAAACCTGAGGTTCAGTATAGTACAAAACTGCCTTCTAAGGAGGCACAGACCTGTTTAGATTGAGATTTGTTGATTTGTTTTAAACTTATTATTGGAGGAGGAAAAGTGTGGCTAGTCACACAGCAATCTGGGGTCATCTTGCTATTGGACTTGGGAAGTCATAAGTGGGAAAAAAAAGTCTCAATGGAAAAGTGCAGAGAATAGCACAGGTTCAAACAGACAAATCCTAATAGAGGGTAGCTAAAGGCCTAAGGCTAGTTAGTCACATGCACAAGAACTCTGAGCGTAGCAAGACCATGGTGGGTATGGGAAGGAGACAGACAGGGCAGGGAGCACTACCTTACCTGAGCATTGAAAGATGGGTGGTCTGGCCATTCTTGAAACTCTTTATCACCCCACTCCTCCATCCTCAGACTGCTTCTGCTTGGAGACTGAAGTCCCACAATGAAAAAGAAACCATGTCCACAGCCATCCTGCTGTCTGCGCAAATGATAGACCTGAAGGTCAGATTCCATCAAATACTTCTCTGCCTCTGCCCCGACTCCTTTTCTTTCTTCATTCCTGTCCCAAGAGGACACAACTCTTAAACTGAATCCTGAATCCACTTTCTAGTAAACATGATGGGGGGGGGGGGGATCCAGCACAGAGCCCCTGGGGACACTGCAGAGCCCTCTGTCAACCACATGACTGCCCACCCTGAAATGTTCTGTTACAAGAAAGAACCATGAACTGACCAGTTGATTACTTAATATGTCTACCCTGTCACTGATACAATGATTCAAGGAAGGTTGCAGGAGACTCTCTCATGCTTGGGGGATATGGAACAGAGAAACATGACAGGGATGGTGTGGAGGGCTTGCGGGAGGAAACGCACTGAGGTCTCATGAATCCAACCCTGGCTATCCACTATCCGTGTGACTATCAGTAGATAATTCCACTTCTGGGCACCACACCTTGCATCTATAAAGTAAACTACTCAAACCTAGCCTGTAGTGTTACTGTAGTGTCCCTAAATGAGAGGTGCTCAGTAAATACCGGCCCCTTCATGAGCTGAGTGGAGTGGTTGGGTGAAGCCTCTGCTTATTGGGATAAAGAACTCAAATTTAATCTCATTGCTAGGATTGAACGTTTTTATTTTTTAGCTCTTAATACCATGTATTAAAATGTTACTGTGGGGCTGGAGAGAAGGCGGCTCAGCAGGTAAAGGGGCTGGCCACCAAGCCTGAGGACTTGACTTTTATACCCTGAAAGCTCATGGAGGAAGGACAGGAGTGACTCTGCAGTTTGCCCTTTGACCTCCACACATGCACTGTGCATGTTACATGGACAGGCCACCCCCCACAAAAAATAATAAATGCAAATTTTTTAGTTATTAATGCATTAGCCAAATTACATCCACACACTGCAGGCCTGTTTATCTAAGACCTTTGTGTGAAGTACATAATCTCAAGATTTCAACAGTACCTGAGGAGACTCAGGTAACCTGGATAACTGATAGTGTTTAGAAAAATGGAATCAATAACGAATAGTCCCCCCCCCCACACACACACACACAAAACAAAGCACCAGATCGGATGGTTTTCTTCTAAATTCAATCAAACATTCTTTTAAAATATTATTTTTAAAACTCTTGCAAATAAATAAAAACATCACATACTAAAGTAGCCCGACCCAAAGTCCATACAACCCAGTGAGCTTCTGTATATTTACTCTACGCGTTCAGAATGGAAGCTGTGAAGGTTCTCACTACTTTTGCTATCAAGTATATGTTACGCACTCCAGCTACACTGGACACTTTTTAAAATAGCTGTTGACGATTTGCATTTCTCCTTTTAACACCATCCATTCAGTTCACTTGCCCATTTGTTGACTGGCAGTTTAACTTTCTCAGTAATTTAAAGTCTGCAGTTCTTTGTAAATTTTAGATATCAGCCCCCACTCCAGCCGGAGGAAAAGCTGCTAAAGATTTTATCCCATGCTGCAGGCTCTGTTAACTCTGCTGGTTGTTTTCTTCGCTGAATAGAAACGTGATTTTCACGTGGTTCTGTATGTTGATACTTGAGCTGTTGGTGTTTCCCTTAAAATCTTCTTGTCGAGCCCAATATCCTGAAGGGTACCCTCCTGGACTTTATTTTGAAAGTTCCCATGTTTCAGGTTTTAAACTGAGGCAGTTGATAGATTTTTGAATTGATTGTTTTTATAAGTTTGAAAGATACAAACGTAGCTTCATCTTCTGCAGGTAGAAATGCAATTTGTCCAGCACCATTTGTTATAGGCTAACTCTCTCGTAAAGCACGTTTTTGCTTCCCTTGTCAAAAATCAAGTGGGTATGCCTTTGCCATTTTGTCTCTGGGTCCTCTATTCCGTTGGTCCGCCCATCTCTTTTTATTCCTACACTAGCTGTCATCATCACTATAGCTGCACAGGATAATTTGAGTTCTAGTGTTACAACTCTGTAAGATTGATTGTTTGGGTCATTCGTGGTCTTTTGTGGTACCATACAAATTCTTGTGTTATATTTTCTAAGCCTGTGAGTCATGATGTAGATATTTTGATAGGCATTGCATTGATTCTGTATATTAATTTTGGTAGGAAAGACATTTTCATAACATTAATTCTGCCTACCCAGAAACATAGAATATTCTGCCATTGTCTAGTATTTTCTGTGATTTCCTTCTTCAGTATCTTGAAATTTTCATTATAGAGGTTTATGGTAGTTTAAGTGAGACTGTCCCCCAGAGGCTCATATATTTGCATGCTTATTATTGACACACTAGTCAGGGACGATTAGGTGTGGCCTTGTTGCAATAAGTGTGTCCTTATTGGAGGAAGTACATCACTAGGAATGGGCTTTGAGGTTTCAAAAGCTTATGTAAGGCCCAGGGTCTCTGTCTGTCTGTCTGTCTGTCTGTCAACTGCAGATCAGAATATAACTCTCAGATACCTCTCCAGCACTATGTCTGCCTGTGAACCACTATGCTCCCCACCATGATGATAACAGACTAAACCCTTGAAATTGTATGCAATTCTCTAATTAAATGCTAAACCCTTGTATACGGGTTACCTTGATCATGGTGTTGCTTTACTTCTTTGTGTGTGTGCGTACACACACACACACACACACACACACACACACTCCCAAATACTTGGTGGAGGTATTCTGGTGGAAAGTATATTTTGAAATATACTTTCTATCAATCAAACATTCAAAGAAACAAATCAAACCTCTAAAGAAGAAATCACAACATTTCCATCTCTTAGCAGAAGCAGAGGCCATTTCCTAAATCATCCTCAGAGGACAGCATTGCCCTACACACAAACCAGACACAGTGCAAGTAAGAAAACTGCACGTGACTATTGCTCAGGAACACAGATGCAAAGAGGCAAAACAGCATATCAACAGAGCAACTCACGGATGTATAAGGCAGCATACAGCCTGCCAGGTAGGACTCATGCTAGGTACAGAAGAGGGGAATCAGCATTTGAAAGTCACTTGATGCTCTTCATTTCACTGACAGACTAAAGAAGAAAGTTTGTATGAACTCACAACAGTAATAACACTTCCTCTCTGAAAAACACTCTTAAAGGAAAAGCTGCCTCCACACAAAGAAAAGGAATAAGCATGGCAGTCAGAATGTATCAGAAGAAAACACAAGCCAGCTGAACCAACTCTCAGTGGCCAGAGGTAAATAACTGTTGAGTAGCAAATTAAGTAAAGTTCTATTGGCTGATACCCAAAGATATAAGATGTATATCCATGAGTCCATATGAAAACGAATACTGACTCTGTAGACAAGTAAAGGAACAAAGACACATCTTCTATACCAAAATATTCTAAAACTTGATGTAGATATTTCACTCTCAGGGAAATGAAATGTAAGTCCCCACCGCCGCACAGTTCTTCCTTCCAAAGAGTAGAGAGTGGAAAGGAAGAACATGTCATTTTCAGAAGGAGGGAAGTGGCAGTCACCAGGACAGCCAAGAGATCAAGACCAACACCAGTTACGAGACAATGTAGCATGACAGGATGTTATAGAAATAGCGCTCTAACCACAAGGAGAGCACCCAACAAATCCCAACCAGTAAATGTTTCATACCATACCTGACCTGTCTCTTCCAAACCATCAAGGTCCTCAGACCCTTGAGAAGTTCAAGAAACTGCCACAATTAACAGACTCTTAATGACACAGGAAAACAGAGGGTCATGAGATACCCTGGGCTGATCTTGGATGAAAAAAAGAAGCTATAACCAAACCAAAGAAAGTCAAAATATGGGAGAAATGGGGCGTGAGATATACAACATCTGTCCAATACCTCCTGGATTTTTCTAAAAATCAAAAGCCTTAGAAAGACAGGAACATACTTTTATAATATTTAATAATCTGATTTCTAAGATTGCATTAAGTTGTCCCAGAGTCTTCAACAGATACCAAAGAAAGTGAGTAACTCAAAACCAGAGTTTAAAGAACACAAAGTCAGCCAGCTGTGAAGAAATGAGATTGTGCCCTGATATATCTAAAGTTTAACACAATCAATGCAAACGTCAGAAACAACAGAACCCATACCCTTGAGTGTAGGAAGACATGGATACCAAATACCTCCTCTTTCAGAAAAAAAAAGTAAATCATATTGTGTAAAGTAGACAGGTACACACATGCTACACAGAGGTACACACACATGCACATGACTATGCTTACACATTCACAGTTGGTGGTGGGGCGTAGATAGAGTTAGTATGGAAAAGAAATCATTTCTTTCTCATCTGGTAGCAGCCTGAATTTAACTACCATATTAGAAAAACTGCGGTTGCCATGGCAACTGACTGAGACACTACACTTAAGGCAGTTAATGTAGACTCTGGAACATAGTAACTGCTCAGTTAATCTCTGTGTTATTTCAGGGCCTCCAGAAATGAGATGCTGCAGAAAGGAGAACAGGGCCTCCGATTCCCCAGAGCCTTACAACTCATAAACATGCATAACTTAAAAAATGTAGGAAGTAACCATTGCTGAGCAGAGTGTACCACGTGGGGCTTATCGCTGCTCAGTGTATACAGCATTCATCATTCTGCAACATGATGCTCTGATAATTATCTCATGTACCAGTGCCAGACACTTGTACAGACAACAGTCTCACATTTACCTGCATAATTAAAAACAATACAGCTTGACAGATGTCTAGCCACTTCTGAATTTCCTATCAGAACAAAGCTAGCGTCTTACAAAATAGATCTTGAAGAATAACCTGGCCACAATGAACCTTTTAAGAGAAAAATACTGGCTTTGACAGCCTGAGGTTTTCAGATTATGACATCATTAATCATCTTTAGCATCATGTCTCACGTTGGCTAGAGGGCGGCCTTATACCCCAGAGGCTGTGGCACTTCATTCCACTTAAAGTGGAAGACACTTCCTGTTCATGGCTGATCAAATGCTACTTTAGATAACTTCTAAATCAGAAACCATTTCTCTATTAAGTGTAGAACATTAGGGTGAATTTGAAACAGTTACCAGGCTCTTGGGCACATGTCTCACATGTGTGTGTGAAATTAATCAACAGTCATTAGTAAAGACGCTTCCTCTTAAGCAAAATTGCTGCTGAAAAGGGTCCACTTCCAGTTCTGACCTCAGCCGCATACACCCATGCTTCAGGGGACACTGGCAGTAACCCTGCACACATTAAAGTGCCCTGCTCCAGCTGTGCTGTATCTACACATTAGCTATATTCTTCATAAGGTTCTAACATGTCTGAACCCACAGGAGCTCACTGGGAATCACTGCAGCTGAGAAACACAGTCAGCGTAGGCTTTATCCACAGTTGCTGCTAGGCCAGTGATAGGAGTGGTGGGCCGGAGGATGCCTGAGTTCTCTTGCTGGGAAGAGACACCACAACCATGGCAGCTCTTATAAAAGAAAGCATTTAACTGTGGGGGGGGGGGGGGGGGGGCGGGGATTACTTATAGGTCTGGAGGCTTATAGTCTATTATCATCATGATGGTTTGTATAGCAGCACATAGTGGTGCTGGGGCAGTAGCTGAGAGCTACATCCTGATCTGAAGGCAACTGGCAGAGAGAGTCGCTGGGCCTGGCATGGGCCTTTAAAATGCTCACTCTCAGTGACACACTTCCTCCAACAAGGCCACACCTCCTAGTCCTTCTAATCTTTTCAAAGAGTTCCACTTCCTGGTGACTGAGCACTCAAATGTACGCGTCTAAGAGGGCCGGCCATACTTACTCAACCCAACACAGAGGTGAACACAAGGTGAGGGCCATACTTACTCAACCCAACACAGAGATGAAGGGCTGCCCAAAACAAGCAAGATAATTCACACAGAGTTTTGGAAAGCTGGGTAGTTAGATGTACTAGCCAACTATGAATCTGGGGTGGACAATGTCACCCAGGACACGAGTCTCTAAGATACTCTTTTCTACTGCATGCAGACAGACAACTGCTGTTCCCCTGCCCTTTCATGCTGAAACTGGGAAAAGGACTGTCCTCAGAGATGTCAGGCACACTTGATGGGGGATATGAGCAGCCCTGCTATAAACAGGTATTAAATGATAGTCTGTACAGTGAAGTGTCAGATATCCCCCGCCCACCCACACACTCCCAGTCTCCTACTTGTCCTCCTCGTGCTCCTCCTCCCCTTCCTTCTTTTCTCAGCCCGTATTCAGGATTATCCTCTAAGGAGAAACTCACAAAGATAAAAGACATTTAGAACAAGAATTGAGTCCCTGCTAATAAAACCGGAATCCTACACACACACCAGGAGAAGTCCCCGGGGGACAAGCCCATACACATACAGTGTTTCCCTCATGTTTGTTTAGCTCCTCACTATAAGAAAAAGACTGTTAAAACTAGAGGCCCAGGAGATGGTTCTCTGTAAAAGACAGAGACCAAGACAGACCAATGAACTCAGGGGACAGACAAAGAAGGGAGTGAATGAACAGAGGAAAGATCTGGAATTAGTGTTCTCACCAAAACTCAATATAATGAACATTCATGAAAAGGAGAAAAGAAGGTAAAGGAGGGGGGAGAAGAAGGGGAGAGGGGGGAAGAGAGGAAGGGAGGGGAGGGAAGAGAAAGGAGGAGAGAGGACTTCAGAGAACAATAAAACACTATGGTTAAAAATAACAAAAAAACAAACAAATAAGCATCAACAACAACAACAACAAAAACACCAATCAGGCCTGAGAAAGAAGAAAGGTATTTTTAAATCACAAAGACTTACCTTTTATACTTTTTGAAAATACCCATCAAGTTGTTGGAGAATGTGCTTTGTGCACCTCTCTTTCCAAGGGGGGGCGGGAGGAGAGGAAGAAGGAGAGGGAGAGGGGGAGGAGGAAGGGAGAGAGAGAGAGAGAGAGAGAGAGAGAGAGAGAGAGAGAGAGAGAGAGAGAAATAGAGGGAATTGGGAAGATGGCTCAGTAGTTAAGAACACTGGCCTTTCATCTGATAGATGTGGGTTCAATTCCCAGTATTCACATGGCTTCACATGGCAGCTTATAACCATCTGATTCTGGTCTCAGGGGATCTTACCCCCTCTTCTGACCTCCTCAGGCACTGTACACATATAGCGTGCCAATACACATGCAGACAAAACACCCAAACACATAAACTAAAATAAATAAAATGTCAAAAAAAAAAAAAAAGCTTAAAAAAAATAATGGAAGCTGTGGAGCTGACTGGGTAAAAAGCTTACTCTGCAAGCTGGAGGATCCGAGTTCAGATCCTCAGTACACACATAAAGGAGCCAGGCATGGCACCTTGTGTCTGTAATCCCAGCTCTAGACGGTAGAGACAGCTGGTCCTGGAGGTTCATTGGCCAGTAGGTGTTATGGGTAATATTTATAACAGCATTTCATTGGGCAGACTATCTAAGCTGCAGCGGCTCTGCTTAGCTCTGCCGCCATGTTCTGCAGTCAGAGGCCATGCGCCCACCATGGCTAGAAACGGCCAGCCAGAAACACCAACCCTGCCTCACTGTCTCCACAAGGCTGGGCTGAGCCCAGACCATCCCACCATCCACACCGTACCCGGTAGAAATGAGACTCTAATGCTTAAAGGTAATCCAAAGGCTTTATATGTTTGGTAATGTTCAATTAACAAGGTGAACATTATTAGAGGTGTGTCCCAATATCTAACACAATTAGAGGTGTGTCCCAATATCTAACCTTATGATATAAATTGTTACCCAGGACTGCTCTCGATATATGTGTGATCTTCCATGACTCCTACATCTCTCCTCCCTCACTCCTCGCTCCTCCTCTTCCTCCTCCTTCTTGACTCCTCACCCCGCCTACCTCTCATACAGCCCAATCACTGAGCTTTGTACAAATGCAGTGGGAAGATATCCCACTACAAGTAGGTCTAACAGAAGCAATGAGGTCTATGGTCAGTGAAACACTGTCTCAGAAAATAAAGTGGAACGATGATTGAACAGGGCATGATGGTGTCAGCCTCTGGCCTTTATGTGTGCCCTCATGGGTGAGCAGACCTGCACGAAAACATGTACATGCATGTACCCAACATGCATATGCACACATGTGTGCACACACAAGCAAGGGGATCAGAGAATCCCCTGATGGCAGGTGTATGGAATGACTAACGTGTTTTGTGTGAGGACTGTGAGAGTTGAAGAAGGTTGGCTGCAAGGGACAAGCTGGTATATTATTGTATGATTGTCACATTAGGCTGGAAAGGGTGAGATTTTAGTTGTGAGATACTGGTGTTTAGTTAAAGAAACAAAGATATGTAAGAAAATTTTAGAATAGAGAGCTAATTACAAAGAAAGCAAACAGTTATATCAAAAAAGACACACTGAGAACACACCCTAAGCAGGCCAAGCCCCCCACGAGGACTGTTTGTAGTCCTCGCTTGTGACTCCTTTGGACATTTCTACATGTTGATGTCTCCTTTGTTAAATGAGGCTGCCACACTCTGAACCATTTAAGTCTTCCAAGCATTAACACGATCACGATTTTGCATTTAGTTCGTGTTTTCCAAAAGCTGGGAGACTGGGTTCCACTCTGAGAACTTCACAGCGCAAGTTTCTCAGGCAAAGCAAATAACCAGCGTAATTGCTCCACCTGAGACTTCCTTCTGCATATATTTAGAGATTTCTTTGTGCAGAGTGACTCAGAAGGCTGGTGCTGATGCTGATGCAGATGTTAGGGCCAACGCTGTAAAATCTGGACAAGGAGGCCAATCAAGTTGGAAGTGAGTGGGAATCTCAATCGCCCACTACAGTACATGCTCTTGGCAGCCTGCTTCCTCTCTCCTTCACACTTCCCATGTTGCCGTTCTACTTGGAATCACCTAGAAACCACTACTCTGATTTGGCCGTCTATTAAATTCATGTGCTGCCTCAGTGACTTACATTCCATTTCAGATTCTATACTGTAGCAGGGTTTGTTTGTTTGCTTGCTTGTTTGTTAGGTTTTGTTTTACCCATTCTCTAAGGCAGATTTCACAACGTGTCTTCCATCAAACTAATCCCATTACTAATGGGTATGGTAAGATAGCTATGTTGGAGAACTCAGTACTAAACTGGTCTGTCTAAGCCTTAGACTTCAAGGGACTGACTGTCAGACACTGCCCAATGCAGACGCTCACTCAGTGAGTCTCCAAGAAGACCATGGCTTTTCATCTCCTCTACACATGGCCAGGAAGCCTTCCCTTCAGGGACCAGCCATTTGGACACATCCAAAGACATATGTTATGGAGCAATTTCCATCATAAGATCCTGCTTTTAAAAACAGTAAACTAGAATTGTCTTCATATTCACCCAATGCACTATGAAAGGCACAGGTATCCTATCAAAAAGTCAAGGAATTTTTGCACTGTAAGTTGTGAGTCAAAACATCTGGTGAGGTTCTCATCTGGGACATGAAGCTGTGGGTAGGGAACAGGAGGGGTAATTAGTAGCACTTCCCTCCCCATTCCAAAGCCAGACTCTAGCATTCCCTGGTCTCCCAGGATCACACTGCACCCCACCCTCTACTCTGGCAACTGAAAGGCCCACAAACTCAGGTTGTCATCTGTCTCATTTTAAGCGGTGGTTTTCAGCTACTCAGACCACAGGAAGCTGGAATTAATTGTATAATTTGAAGATCTAGCCAAAGAAAATGTATGGCCGTCAATTTAATCATTAACTGTACAGTTAGTTCTGGGTTAAATGTTGAGAAAAAGCACATCAGACAGAAGCAATGTCAGTGAATAAGCTCATTGTTTGGCTAGGATAATTTCCATTGCTCAATGATGTTGAACACAGGAAAAGAGGCAGGAATTGTCTCTGAGGCAAGCAGCTGAGAACATCGCTCGTTGGGCAGGAAAAAGGGTAGTTAGTGGTAACAATAATAATAATGTTTTCAACATTACTTACCTGGATAAATAAAAGCAGTTGGTAGACTAACATGGTTCTCCCTCATAGCTGTTTCCTAAAATGCATAAGAATGTATGTGTGTACATATGTATTTGTGTAGATACACATGTGTGTTGTGTGTGTGTGCATATGTATGCAGGAGGATGGTAACGGGTATGTGAGCTTCCTCCATAAATGACATTAAAAGAAATCAGGAAATGGGGAGGGATTAAAAGGAAGAGTGTGGGGAGTTTCGGTTTAACACATATCAAAAATAGATGTTCATTTATTGGCTAATAGAGTTCCTTAGCATTCAAAACAACATCTCAAGCAAATGTGTTGCTAAAATAACAAATTCATTAAAAATTCTGTGAGAAGACAAGCTTTTTAATCTGGAGACTGACAATAAAAGTTTAATGCATTAACTATCCAGACAGAACTAACATGAAGCCAACTCCCAGAATTACCTTATCTTGGTCCAAAATATATCTAATGAACCCCCCAAAAGATGATTTTTTTTATTGGCTCAGGTACAGTGAGATTGTGTTGGGAGGAATTAGGGGAAGGGTTAAGCTGGAAATTATACGTCATACATTTACCCAACAAAGAAAACAAACCCAGCTAGTTTAGATGCTAACCCTGAGTGCTAAGGGAACCAGCAATAATTGCTCTGTTTCATACAACTTCATTCCATCCATTTGCAAGTTTCCATGGGAAAAGCTTATCTAAGTTTTTTTTTGTTGTTGTTGTTGGGTTGGGTTTGTTTTTGTTTGGTTTGGTTTAATCGGTTTGTTTGGTTTTTGTTATAAACCAATCTGAAACCTCTTTCTATGTGTGTTGACCTAATGATTCTAATTTCACCTTATTCCTCTTGGGTCTGATGAACATACAGTCTCTGGCTTCCATCCTTCCCCCTGGCTTTTCCAGAATCTTCTCTCCAGCACCCTCCCCTGAGTCTTCAGAGTTCCAGCCTTGGGGAGTTCAGGCTTGGTGCTTTTCTTACTCTGCCTCAGCATCTCTCCGATCCCACAGCACCGGCTGCTTTGTAAAGTCAGGACTTCAGGCCAGGGCTCTTCCCAGAGGGGCATAGACACAAACATACAAAACAACTTTCTTTACCTTGTGTGAGAACAACAAGGTCACAGACAACCTGCACATCCAGGATGCTTTCCCCTGAAGTTCCTAATACAAACAGTACAGTCAATAAACACCTGACTGATGAAAATGCTAGCCAGGCAATTGTCTTGTTATACTGACTATTTGAATTAAATCAAGGCCCAACCACTTTTAAAAGTAAGTTATCACATACTCCAAGCTAGTATTATAGTACTGAGGCTATAGTTTAATTTCTGACCATATATAGTGACTGCAATTAGGTTTGGATTATTTAACTCACATAAGAAACTGGGGTCAGTCAGTGTGTCTGAGACTCCTTTAGAATTTATTCGTGTTTCAACCTTTATCCTCCACATTTCAAATCAGCATTTTTAGGTGCTGTTGAAATGGTTCAGTGGTTAAAAATACTTGTTGATCTTGGAACAGCCATCTGTAACTCCAGTCCCAGAGGATGCAACACTCTCTTCTGACCTCAGGCACCAGGCATACACAGGGTTTCCAGACATACTCGCAGGTGAAACATCCAGACACATAAAATCATAAATCATTTTTTTTTCTAAAAGGAAACAGGTTTTAAACAAAAGTATATTTACAAGGAAAGACCCAGTACTAAGCCTACAGGAGTAAAACTTCACAATAGGTATTGAAATAAAGATAATTATGTAAGAAGAGGGCAGAGATGTGGAAAACACATAAAATACAAGCTGAAAGAACAAATGGTTAAACTCGGGGATTTTACCTGAATCCAAGGTTGCCACTATTGGTTTTGAAGAAAGTTCTAGAATAATATGTAGTCTGACTGAAGTATTCCAACAAGTCAAGGCAACCTTTGAGACTATGTCAGCAAGAAAAGAATAAAAACACACACACACACACACACACCTGCCTCCGCTGTAGTCTCCCAAGCTCCCTCGAGGCCCCTTCCTCTGAGTCCCCTCTTCACTCCATCTGCTCGTCTAGCAACGTCAGGATTCCTCTGCCTTTGCATCTGTCAGGTTAATACACTGAGAAGTTTCATCATGGTTTCCACAATGCCCGAAGCCCTGCAAATGTGCGCTGCTCCCTGGTCTCTCAGCAGCTACATCCGAGTTCCCGGTATAATCACACGAGACCAGGGAATCCTCTTCCTCAACCTCCTTCTTGGCTCACTTGTGTGAAGATTTCTGAAGCACATTAGACTGTTGCTCTTGACGGATGTGTAGTGCTAAATTGCTAATATGAACACAGAACTGCTGCATACTCTCAAATTACTCAACGGCGATCATGACTAGTAGTTTTAGTGGGGTTTTTTTTTTTCTAGTTTGTCTGGACTATACAAGTACGAGATTTCTTTACTTCACTGGATTCTCTTTTGTTATTCTACTTTGAATGTTAATCAAATCACAGCAAATAAAACATTTCACATATAAAGATAATATTCTTATTTCATCTTCTACTCCACTTAAAAAAGATGAGGGCCTTTGTAGAAGTGAGATAGGTGAGGTTACCTTTGTGGGAAGCTTCTAAAACCTCCATGTGGATGATAAAGGCCTTGACTTAATGAAAGTTCACATTGGCAACTATCTAAAGTGATGGCGGCATCTTGGTCATAAATCAGAGAAACCACACATCTCATTTAGAAATAATAAAATTTAATAGACAAGAAAACATTAGCATAGAGATTACAACATTTAAGGATCACCCTTTCCATTCAACAGCGTGGAGAGTTATGTTGTTTTATGTTGTTGTTATTGTTGTTGTCATACATTTAAAACTCTTTAAGAACCAAATCAACACACTGGCATTAAGGAAAACATTGCCACAGTGCCTACAGAAACAACTTCAAGCGCTGCAGACACCACACAGAGTAGCAGAACACAGAGTTGGTCCGGAGCCTTCTGGAAATATCTTCCTGTGGTCACTCAGTGTTACAGTTCAGACAAAGTGAGCATCTCTAAAAAGGAAACCTTATAAATATATAAACCCAAACCACAAAACCTCTTAAATATTGTATTTACTCAAAGTGCAAATGGAATTCTGGAAACCGCATTCACAACACTACCTAAAACTAGGGTTTCTGGAATCATAAATGTATTTAGCTCTAAGTTGGGGTTGAAATTTCATTGGACCACACCCCACGTATACTTTCTCATTACATGTACCTTGGGCATACACGTTCTCAAAGTCAGTAGTTATACAACTAAAACAAAACTCCTATTCTAGGTAAGTACCCATTTTCCCCCACTGGGGAGGTTAGGACTGGCCCCCCTGCAACTACATCACACAACAAATATTTCACCACAAACAAGTGAACAAAATCTTGGTAAAGCCCTTTGCTAAGCATAATGGGTATTGTATTAAGTCATCAATAATAGGTCTCAGAGACTAAGAAGCACTCTTTCCTCCTTTTGCCTAGTGAACATTCTATTCCCCCACCTAAAACCTGCTAGGCAACTTATTCCCATAACTATATACATTCAACATCACCCCGCCCCACCCCCACTTCATGAAAAGGAGTCCACCCCAAGCCACGAAGCATATGCCTTTACAGAAAATAAAGGACTCAAATCTATCCCCAAACTGACTGAATAGCAAGCAGCCATGAGTAAGCTGTTCTTAGCCACCTCCACTCCACTTGAAGCAGGGTATCAGCTTGGCGTGGCTTCCCCTTTTCCTTCCATCGGACATAATCTTGAACTCTGGGACCGCTCAGCCAAACACTTGGGTTCCCAGTACCTGGCGCCAGGGCAGCTGGTGGCCTGTTGCTGGGCTTTCTCTATCACAGGTTCCCCCAGAGCAACGCAGGAGTCAGCAAAGTCAGCCTTAAGCAAACTTCTAAAACAAGGGGGAGAGGACGGAACCTTCATAAACCGATAGCAACTAATTTAAATGGAACTTCGTTCAGGATAAGGGGCAAGGTTAGTTGAGGACCGTGCTTAGAAATCAAACAAAACATTTTCATCAAGCTGAAGCATTTTCACGCTTTAAGGAATTATTCCAGAGAATATTTATTTCCACATGTAAAAACTGCTTGGATCTTCCCAGAGAAGCCTGGGAGAAAAACACACGTGGAGGAAAAGGCATGTGTTGAAGATAAATGACCATGTCCTGGCATGAGGTCTAACTCCGTGCAAACTCCTCAGCGATGTCTAACTCCTATGGCAACCTGTCAAAACAGGTATCCTGCAGAAACCACCCAAGAAGATGAGGTTGAGGGACCCTGGGGTAGGGAGGACAGCACAGAAGCTAAAGGAATCTGAGAGGAGGCAGCGGGTTTCAGAGAAACATTACCTCAAGAGAGAAAGCACCTGAAGATGATGAGGGGCTCCAGCGCCAGGAAAATGAGGGGTGCTCCCATGTGTTTTAGAGCAGCCTGCCTCTGACATCTACCCACCATCATGGGATACACCCAACTTCAAGGAGGACTCCATCCATCCCCACCTTTGCCCAAAGAACCTGCCACCATGTAACACACCTTGCCTGGTACCTGTCTGAAAGCACTCCCTGGGCCTATGCCTCTGTTCTAGGATATCTCACAGCTATCTGGGCTCCAGGAAAGCTATGCATGCATAGCTTCGCCTCTTCACTAGCCCCAAGATAGAAGTGAACTTTTTTTTTTTTTTTAATTTGAATTTTCAGAATCCAGGAAAAACCCATCAAGCCAAAATCTGTACGAAAAAATGGACCACAGACGTATGGCCAAGGGCTTTGTTGAGACTGGAGACACTAATCGTAGAGAATACAAAAGAAAGCAAATCATACGTACATCATTTGAATGTAGCCATATGTGACTACGTTGCATATTGATTAAGAAGGAAGTGCCATACAGTCCAGAAATTCATGACAAACACATTGGCAGAAACCATATACCATAAGGATGACAAGGCTAGAGGGGACAAGGCTGACGAAGACCACCCCCAGGGTGACTTTCTTAGACACCAGTAAGTAGATCCCTAAGGGCAGGGAGCTGAAGTACAGCAAACCTAGCAGCCACACCAACACCCGGATGGACGTCTGAAAGAGCAGCGAGGTGCAGTTCCACACCGTCCAATTATGGGACACTGTGGTGACAGAGTCGAAACTCGCTGGCCTGTAGAATTCTACCACAGGGGTGGAACTGAGAGACGGGGAGCTCTCTCTCTGCACCTCCATGATAGTGATAACCAAGCAATTGGAGGAAGTGTGGGAAGGGCTGACAAGGGAAGCCAGCCTCTTGGGGGTGAGCAGCAGCTCGGTGGGGTTCTCCGGAAGGCATTTCTTCCCTTTACTTCCACAAGTCAAGTTTACAAGGATGTTGTTGTCATCAGGCAGGCTACTGACTTCATCGTCCGGCAGGCATGTCTCAAACCTGCAGAACGGGCAGACGATGACACCCTGGGGAGACTCCCCAAAGTCTATGATCTTGTAGAGGCATTTGGCGCAGACCCTGTGACAACACTCCAGAACCTTGGGCTTCCTCTGCTTCAGATTGTACCGATTGTAACAGATCTTACACTCAAGCTCATCTGAGACCTGAGACTCTGCAGGCTCTTCCAGCGGCTGGCTGGCCATCTTGAGTTACGGATGTAATCTTTTGAAGGTGTGCCTGGCTGGGCAGCGACTTGGATTAAGGAATCCCTCTGAACATCATCACATCATCCGAGTCAGGCAAGGAGGCTGGGAGGGCTGGAAAAGACGGGAGAGAATCACAAAGTCTTTTGAACATTTTCAGCTCCTGCTTGGTGCTGTCTCTGACACATATTTTAAAAGGGCAGTTGCAGGATCTGCAAAGGAAAGGAAAAAAAAAAAACAGTGTTTGTAATAGAGCAAACAGATCACTGAAAAGGTGTTTCTGAGAACTGCTTCATGGCATTTTTCTGAGCTCTGAGGATCAGGAGCAATAGACCTGACAGATGAAATCCCCTTCCTTTTTCACCACTCTGGCCTTGGGACAGCGAAGTATCATGTCCATGCTTTAATCCACAAACATCAAAAGAAGGAACTTAGACCTAATGTGTGTGAAGTGCACTGAGGTACACCTCAGTACCACATGCTCTACAACTTGTCTACTGTAGTGAGGACAGATTATCTCTTGAAATTTGTACCAAATGTTGGTCTCTTTCAAACATGGGGCTCGTTCACAGTACCATAATAAAAAACAGCTAAGTACCTTCCGAGGTGCTCGCAAACACACCTAAGAATATTCCTGCTGTTGCTTACTTGTCTGTCTGTCTGTCTGTCTGTCTGTCTGTCTATCTGTGATAGTCTTACTTTATAGCCCAGGCTGGGTCCAAACTCACTACAGAGCCCAAGCTGATGTTGAGTTCAGCAAGCCTATGACTCAGGCTCGACAGTGCTGAGATTGGGGGCCAAGCCCCACCATGCCCAGCTTCCTGAGAAAAGTTTTAAGGATAAGCATTAAAAACATGTTCTCAGGAAGCATTTTGCTGGAGATAAGAGTGTTGGTAAGTGAAACAGATGGTTTTCACTTCTTTATCTGTTTTGCAAATGCCCTTCATATTTGACTAGTTTATTCCATTTTTCCTTTCAATGCCAGTCTTGTGCATACACATCTATACAAAGTAGGATAAAATGCAAAGCCTCTGATAGAGGCACTATAAACATGTCCAAATCCTAAGAGAGAGAAGCAAGCATGGAAAATGCATGCAATTACACACACACACACACACACACACACACACACACACACACACACACACCATAAACACAGGAGAAGTCATTCATAGGTGATTATCAGGAAATACTCACTATTCACCATCATACCTACTGTGTGTCATGTAAATTCTCAGGGTCTGTGGTAAGCAGAAGACACAGTGCAACCTGCAGGCCTGATGTTAGCAACAGTGACATTACCGACCTCTGGACAAAGGGCAAAAGGTTTATTCATATGCACAGTGGGTTATCTGTAGTGGGCATCCGAGAAAGAGAGCAGCAGTGTGGGAAATCCCCAGCTCATTCTCATTAGCTTTAATAGGTGATATTGGGGGAGTAGATCTGTCTTGAGTTACACTGTGCTTGGAAAGTCTCGAAATGGATTTGAATTTCTGAGCACACCCCTCCGAGCAACATAGCAGAAGGCTGTCACAGCATTTCTGGGGAGAGACAGCAACTGTCTGCAATTCAGTACTTGCTATAGCAGTGGAGGGAAGGGGCAGCGGAGAGCTAAATTAAACTCGGGCAGTTTTAAAATCAAGAGCACATATTGTTGGTTTTCTTATTTATGAATTTTCCTAATTCACAAATGACTTCTTATTCTACATGACTGTAAAATGGGCATCAGTGGCAAGCAATGTGCTTGTGGCAAGGCCAATCAATGGGCTCTGGTGACGAGCCAAAACTTACAGATAGCCTTTTTCATCTATATCCAAAATTGGTCTCTAGAATTTTTCGGTCCAATGTGGAGTTTGGGGATCAAGTGTGTGTTTATCCTTTAAACAAACCAGGAACTTTGAGGCTTCTGAACTAGTGTAAGCAAGAGTAAAATGTGCTCTTTAAACGTTACATAGAGCTTGGCTGCTGTCCCATAGCCTGCCTTTGCCATTTTCAGAGCTGGCTCTTCAATCGATTTCTTATCTGTCATATGGTTACTATCCAATTCAAATTTTTGGTTTCTTCTTGGGTCAAATTTGGACACATATCTGATTTTAAAAAAAAAAAAAAAGGCTAGTTCATCTGGGTTTGCACATTCTTTGTCCAGTAGTTGAACAGATCGTCTTCGCTGTCTTCCCGTCTACCCTGTACCCTCAACAGGCCCCTTCCTCATTTACACTCGCTTACATCATCACTTTTCTTATGGCACACACAGACTCTTACACCGCCTTTACTGTGCCGATCAGAGTTCTAGCTATATAGGGTACCTATCTTATTGGTTTTTTCCCCTCATTTCAGCTTTTTATTGTACTGTCACCTCTAATTTACCTTAGTGTAGGTTGTCACTCCTTTTATTTCACACTAAAATCATTCTATCGTTACTTTAAGGTGCACCAAAGTGGCAACTTCCCACTGCCTACAGCTTTCACTGTCTAGAAGCTTCTGTGGGCTTTTAGATAGCTTGACATTTGACCTTCTTACTACTGTGTGTAGTCAAGGTTCCACTATGTAGCCCTTGCTGCCCTGGAACTCACGATGTAGACTAGGCTAGACTCCAGCTCACAGAGATCCACCCATTACTGTATCCCGAGTGTTGGAATTAAAGGTGTGCCCCACCATGCCTGGCTCTTTTGACTTTTGACTTATCCTTTGATACAAAGATTGTTTCAATTATTTCACTTATATGTAGTAAAAACCTTTCATTGCTTTCTTTTATTTGTTTCTATTAATGGATTATGATCAGAGAAGAGAACTCCAAAGACCTCTTTCCTTTTGACTTTATTGTTTTGTGTAACCAAGTATGTGCTCAACTTTTCTAAGACTTCCAGAAAAAAAAGTTCTCTATTCAAGAGACATCAGGCTCAGCATAGGTATTAAACATAACTTTGTATCTATTGCTTATCATCTTCACAGGGGATAGAAGATTTAGAGGAGACAAGTAGACAGAGTGAATTAAAGTGGCTGGCAGGATTATATTTGTATCTCTAACAGCTTTGCCTTACAGATTCCATGGTACATTACTTTATGTAAAAAGTTTTACTTGCCTTCTTCATAAATTCCTCTTTACCCTTGAGAATAACATTCCTTAACCCACTGACTATTTTATCTCAAGTACCCCTCAGCTAACCCTGACACCGGTTGTTCCAGTGACTCCATTCATCTGGGATCCATAGCTAGCTGGTATATTCAACTTTGATCAATTTATTCCAAGTGTGTGAGAGCATGTGATTATATATATAAATATATATTATATATAAATATATATATAGAGAGAGAGAGACAGACAGACAGAGAAACAGAGACAGAGAGAATATGTATGAGTCTGCATGTGAATGTGTGTGTGCCTGTGTGTGTACACATGTGAGTGTGTGAGATAGTATGTGTGTATTTGTGAATGTGTGCATATGTGAATGTGTGTGTGCCTGTGTGTGAATGTTGTATGTATATGAGAGAGTATTTTGAGGGTGTGTGTATGAGCATGTATATGTATGTGTGCGTGTGTATTTGTGCGTGTGTGTGTGTGTGTGTGTGTGTCTGTGTGTGTGTGTGTGTTACACCTAAGGCCTTGCACATGCTAGACAAATGCTCTACACTGAGCCACTGCCCTGGCCTCACTTTTAAAAACACTTTATTTTGACCCAGGCTTTCCCTAAGTTATTCAAACTTCCTTTAACTCACTCTGTAGCAAGACCAGTGTTACACTCCTAATCCTGCCCAAGCAGCTGTAATTACATGCTGGCACTATATGCTTTTAAACACAGACAGTCCCAAAATATAAATAAGTAAATAAATTAATGTATTACTACTTTTATTCACTTGTGTACACACACACACACACACACACACATACATGTAACATTACTTTGTAAAAGACAAGATCATGAACTTGGGAGACAGGAGGACATGGAAGAAGTTGAAAGGAGAGGGAAAGATGAGAGGGACATAGATGCAGCGTTCATATCTAAAGTTTAAAAAAATAAATTACAAAAAAAATGAGCCTAGATGTGACACTACAGTGTAATGGTTAGCACTCTGGACTTTGGATCCAGTGATCTGAGTTCAAATCTCAGTGGAACCTGTAATTTCCTTCTGGATATCTTTCCTCACTGTGAGGGCTATGATTCCGGGTAGCATACAATTCCTTAGTACTCTGTCCTTGGGCATTTTTGTTATAAAATGTGTAACAAGATCCCTACATTCTTACATAACAAAGTTTAATCCCAGCAGGGAAACAGCCAGCTGTCTGTGTGCAGCGCGCTCAGCGCATGCAGTGTCTACAGTGTGTGCAGCATGTAGTGTACAAAGTGTGCAGCATGTGCAGTGCTTACAGTGTGCAGCATGTGTGGTGTGTGCAGTGTGCAGCATGTGCAGTGTTTGTAGTGTGCAGCACGTGTGGTGTGTGCAGTGTGCAGCATGTGCAGTGTTTGTAGTGTGCAGCATGTGTGGTGTGTGCAGCATGTGCAGTGTCTGCAGTGTGCAGCACATGTGGTGTGTGCAGCATGTAGTGTACAAAGTGTGCAGCATGTACAGAGTATGCAAAGTGTGCAACGTGTGCAGCATGTCCAGCATGTACACCATGTAGTGTGCAGTGTGTGCAGTGTGTACAGTGTGCACTCCATGTAGTGTGCAGCATGTGCAATGGTGTACAGTGTGTGCAGTGTGTGTAGCATGTGCAGTGTGTAGCATGTGGAGTGTGTGCAGCATGTAATGTGCAGCTTATGCAGTGTGTGCAGCATGTGCAATGTGTACAGTGTGTGCCCCATGTAGTGTGCAGCATTCCAGCCTGTGCCCTGTTGGCGTGTAGTATGTACAGCGTGTGCAGCATGTAGTGTAAAGTGTGCAGCATTGCCGTGTGTGTAGTTGTGCAGTGTGTAGTGGGAAGAGTGTATGGTGTGTGCAAGCATATTCAGTGTTTGCAGCATGTGCAGTATATACAGTGTAAGCAGCATGTACAGAGTGTGCAGAATATGCAAATGTGCGCAATGTGTAGTGTGCAGCGTGTGCAGCATATGCAGTGGTGTGTAGTTTGTGCAGCGTGTGTAGCATGTGCAATGTGTGCAGCGTGCAATGTGCAGCT
This sequence comes from Arvicanthis niloticus, assembly GCF_011762505.2. Classification (NCBI taxonomy): domain Eukaryota; kingdom Metazoa; phylum Chordata; class Mammalia; order Rodentia; family Muridae; genus Arvicanthis; species Arvicanthis niloticus. The sequence continues at coordinate 19,724,682 of NC_047665.1, forward strand.
TGCACAATATATGCAGCATGTGAAGCATGTACAGCGTGTGCAGAGTGTACAGCGTGTGCAGCATGTGCAGTGTGTAAGTGTATGCAGAGTGTGCAGCATGTGCAGTGTGTACAACATGTACAGAGCATGCAGTACGTGCAGTGTGCACAGTGTATGCAGTGTGTGCAGCATGTGCCCCACGTAGTGTGCAGCATGTGCAGAAGTGTACAGTGTATGCAGCATGTGCAGCATGTGCAGCATGTAGTATGCAGTGTGTACAAGCACATGCAGTGTGTACAGCATATGCAGTGTGTACAGCATGTACAGAGCATGCAACATGTGCAGTGTGCACAATGTACACAGTGTGCAGCATGTACAGTGTGTACAGTATGTACAGAGTATGCAGCATGTGCAGAAGTGTACAGTGTGTGCAGTGTTTGCAGCATGTGCAGCATGTGCGTCTGCTGCTTCTCTCCATCAACTACCATTCATTACTCCTCCATCACTCCTGCAGCTCCAGTCTCCAATGCCGTGGGGGTGACAGCTGCAGCTAGCCAAGGCTTCTTCACAGACGGTCACTTGCTCTGGCTGGAAGCAGCTTAGAGTCTGCTTTTTTGGCATTCAAGAGCAACAACACACACAGAGGTGCCTCAAGACACCTCTGAGAATATGTTCTTTGTATTTGTCTGATCACTTCTTGCGGCTCTCCAGTTACACACATGTTCTAGCTCCTAGATTAATATTCCCTTGGGAACCCCATCCCTTTTTATTTTGGTTCTATGCTTCAGACCCCTTCACTTGAACAACTAGACTATCAATTCTCTCGGGAACAATCACCATGTTCTGTAACTCAGTGACTGGATTGCCTGATGGGCAAGTCACACAGCTCATCCTCTGGATGTCTTTCTATGCTGTTTGTAAATCTCCTGTGCACTCACTATTGTTACCCGTCTACAGCTGCCACTCTGCGTTGTAAAGCATGATCCCAGCTGTTCTTGTGGACTGCCGCTCCTTCGGCTGCAGTGACATCATGCTCACTGTTACATGACTGGGGTCCTGATGTGACTACTGTAGGACCCACATGCCTGCAGCCCTGTGAGTGGTAGAAAATGGTACCCTCCCCTGGGACCAGGAGGATACTGGTACAACCGTGAGGTACAGCCAAGTAATAGGAGAGAGCCTTCCTTTTCTGAAGTGGAAGCTTATGGTTTCTTTGGAAAGTCAGTTGTGTCGGATGGTGTTTTGCTGGGGCAGATAGATACATGAAGGAGTGGTTTCCTGGTGAAAGGATGCTTTGCTAAAGCAAACATGTGAAAGGGTGCACGGTGTTAAAAAGGACCCAACAGACAGTGGACAATGCTGGATGGTGTTGGTACACCTTGCCATTCCTTAAAGGTCATCGTTTGCCATGACCTCATAAAAAATAAAAAATAAAAAAATAAAAACAATGCACCAAAACCCTTCTGGCTGCGTTCTGGTGGCTTCATGCCACTTCCGTGGACTCAGGCAGATTGGCAGAGTGATGTCAGCTGATACAGACTCACATGGAGTTTTGCTAAGACACACTCACATGGTGTCTTGCTGAGGCAAGACGCGTGTGAGGACACGTGATATTTGGAGGGAGTATAAATAGGCCTCAACAGACAGTGACAGTGTGGCTTGCATAGCTGGCTTTGCAACACTTTGTTGGTCTCACATTTTCATCTTCACTGATCTTCACTTCGTTGAGAGAGGCATGGCAGAGAACTTCTCCTGGCATTCCTGTTGGTCCTGGTCACTCCTGCTGACTCAGCAGAGACCTGGCTGTTTCTGCTGGGTCATGCCATCACTGCTGATTCATGTTTGCTATCCTGACACTACTGAACTGGACTGCTGGTGTATATCCTGACAAGGCAGAATGGATTTCCTCCAAAGAACAATTTCTAAACAGGTCCACATCCCTCATAACCTTTATTTTCCACTCCCTCTGTGGGGTGGTAGGCTAGACAGGAGGTTAAGGCATGTAAGAAAAGAACCATATTAAAAGTAGAGTTTGAAGAATCAAAGCCTACACTTCTCCAAAGCATAGGAGATAGGAAGAATGCAACCCAGATGTTTGTGACACCTTGGTCACTTTTGCAGTGTGTGTGTGTGTGTGTGTGTGTGTGTGTGTGTGTACAGAAAGAGACAGAGATAGAGAGAGACAGACACAGACAGAAACACAGACAGAAAGAAACAGAGAGACAGAAAGAGAAGGAGGAGGAGGAAGTAGAGGAAGAAAGGAAAAGAAGAAAGGAGGAGCAAGAGGAGGAGGAAGAGCAGCAGGAGGAGGAGGAAGAGGAGGAGGAGGATTTTTAATTTCAGTCTCCCATCCCTCCAGGCTCATAGTCCTGGTCCCCTATGGAACTGTTAGGCTCCATCTTTAGTGCCAGCCTGGCCCAGAAAGAAAGCCATTATCTGTGCCTAACCTTCAGCTATTACAGGGATTGTGGTTGCACCTGAATTTAGAGCTGTAACTCCAAGACAGGCTTGGGTGAGAAGAGGCAGACATGGGTGAGGGCAGGATGGCAAGCTGCTTTAGCTTGGTGGCTTCCAGATCCCTTGCCAACTGTAACTCCTGGGACAAGTACTGATTCACATGGGAAATTGTGATAAAAACTGAATTTGTAGAGAACATTGTTTTTATTTTATATGCATTGATGTTTTGCCTGCATATGTATCTGTGTGAAGGCGTTGGAACTCCTGGAGTCAGAGTTACAGTGGTGAGCTACCATGTGGATGCTGGGAATTGAACCTGGCTCCTCCAGAAGAGCAGCCAGTGCTCTTAACCTCTAAGCCTCCAGTCCTGTGGCATCTTTCTTAAATAATATTCTTTTCAACTTTTATACTGCAATTCAAATAGTTATATTACTACCTGGAAGTTAGATTAAAAGGTAGTTAGATATGATTTCTGCACATTTTTCCTTTTAAAAAATTTATATGGTTTTTAGAATTTGGATTGTTTGCAGGGCTGGGAGACAGCACATAAGCACCTGACCTCATAAAAGCCAAATTCAGCAACTAAGCCTGTAATCTCAGCCCTAGAGGTGTGGAGACAGGAGGATCCCTGGGGCTTTCAAGCAAGTTCATCCAAGCTGAACTGGTGAACTCCAGGTTCAGGTTTAATGAGACCCCATCTCAACAGCAAAATGGAAAGTTGCCTGGAATGCCCTTTGGTTTCTACATGTCACACACACACACACACACACACACACACACACATACACACACGCATGTGCACCACATACACATGCCCACACACATGCATGTGCATACACATACACACATGCATATGCACACACACACACACACACACAAATCTTTCCTATTTGGAGCTTCTATCCTAGATTCCCAGTATGTAACTCTCCTATGTCAAATTCTAAATGAGTTCATAGTAGATAAATCACTTTGTTTAATAATATTTACCCCGACCCTTAGCCTGAAAGTTGTCCACAGCAATTCTCCACAATGCTGATAAATACTATATATAATATAGTCTTCTTTTAAGTCACCAACAGGCATAGGAACCTGTTTCCTCATCTTTTAATGAATAGGCATGGGGCTTTATCTTAGGGTTTATTGCTGTGAAGAGACACCATGACCAGTGAACTTGTATAAAGGCATACATTTAATTGTGGCTGGTTTACAGTTTCAGAGGTCTAGCCCATTATCATCATGGTGGGACACATAGCAGCATGCAGGCAAATATGGTGCTGGAGGAGCCAAGAGTTCTATGTCTTGATCCAAAGGAGCCAGGAGGAGACTGGGTTCCACACTGGTAGAATGGAGCTAAACATATATTTGACCTCAGAGCCCAGTTCCATACTTCCTCCAATCAGGCCCCGCCTCCTAATGGTAAGCATTGAAGCCCATGAAACTATGGGGGCCAAATCTATTCAAACCACCACAGCCTTCCTTCTGACCAACATTCTGAAAGTAAAGCAGCCCTGTGGGAGTTCAGAAGCCTGACCTAGAGGTGCCTCACACGTCTACTCTTGTCTCTTGCAGCCTTGAGGCCACCATGAAAGAAGCCCAGGTCAGACTCCTGAAGATCAGAAGCAACAAAACCCCAAACAGATACCAGCAGCAACACCAGTCAAGAGAACAAGACCACCATAGACCACCCAGCACTGATTTAACTCCTGGGCGGACCACCTCATTTAAATGAGTGGCCCTGGACAGACATGCCTAAATACCCCACTGACATAGTAAAGCATGCTAACTCATGAGTGAAGGACATTCCAGTTGGTCTTAGCCATTCTACTTTCAAAGTTGTGTGTTTTTTTGACAACAGTATGCTAACCTATTTCCAAACTAATCCAAAGTCAGTTTCTCTCCAACTTTCACTTAGCAATGGGTAACATTCCTGCCTGCAAGCTTCGAAGTTCCCTGAGTTGCAGCTATTGTGATTCTTATGTTAGAAATGATTGGTCAACATATGGCTTTATGTCTTCTTCTGGACATAAGCCTTTATCACCCTTGCTATAATGACGTCCATTGATTAAGAGAATCTCTTGAGAGAGCTCCGTAATATTAAGGGACAAATGTAATTCCCAAGGCTCTGCTCTGAAGGTTAGACTCTTCCCGAGATGACAGAAGTTCAGATATGAGAGAGCACTTGTAAAATAGAGATCAATGTAATCAGACTGCTTACTTACTATTCCAGGACTCTGTTCTGGGTTTTGTGTTTTCCAAATGAACTCACTGATCGGTAGTGGGGTGTGTTCTCTTTCTTCAAAATATCTCAAGGACAGGTTTCCTGTAGCCCAAGTCACGCTTACAAAGGCCATCGGGCATTGAATTTGGCATTAGTGGGATAGAGTACAATTTTCCCTGTATGGAACCACAACTACTAAGTTTCACCTTAATTTCCTGGACACTCCTCCCATCCCCGAGAATAAATATAATCATCACTGGCAGGAGACGATGGGATTATATATTTCAAATGGATGTAAGTGTCATGTTCATTATCTGTGGCTACTGCTAATGGTAACAGTTTTGAAGGCTTACTCCTCTCCATGGTGGTGACAATGTCAAAAAGCTTTCTCCTCTCCAGTTCCCTTTTGAACCAGATAGAACATCACTCTTCAAACATTTTCCTTTCCAGACCATCAGCTTTCATGACATCCTAAGTTCTTTGACTACTAACTCTATCCCTCTGCACATAGCATGGTAGAGTGTTGGTTTTTAATCTAAGCTATTAACAAATCATACCGAGGCAACTTTTCCTTAATGCCATCTCTTTTTCTTCATAAAATCCTATGCTCTTCATTTTATTGCTCATGGCACTCGAGTCTCAAATTTAGCTCAAACCACAGATTTGTGACCCCCAAGAGGGTGCAGTCAAACGCTGACTTCTGGTTAGGGCTTGAAGACTCACCTGACTGTGACTTGCCAGTGGCTGCTCATCAGCCTCTGTGGTCAGTGCTAATGTTCAGAGTTTTCCCTCAAGGACCATGGTGTACAAGTGACCACCTCAGAGTTAAGATGCTTGCTACGTATTTGCATTTCACAAACAAATCCTTCCTCAACAGCAGCAGAATCCGACTTGAAAAATCCTAAAAGAGTAGACTCAACAGATGCCAAGCACTCATTCCTGAAGGATCAACAGCTGCTGCCCCTAAAAGTACTTAATCTGCAACACCATAACACCCGATGGTTGCCTAGCAACATATGGAGGGATTCAGAAAGCCTTCCTCAAAGACGAAAACTTTAACTTCAACATTCACCCAAGATCAAGCCAATTTAATATAATGGAGAGACATCATCTATTCATCGGGAAGTGCCAAGTAATTGAAAAATCCATGCTGCTAGGTTTGAAAACTCCCACAGGGCAAGCTGGCTAGCAAGTCAAATCAGCTCCCTGTAAGTTCAAGTTAGAGATCCGGTCTTAATATATGAAGGAAAGAGAGATCAAAGAGGACAGCCAGTGTCAACCCTTGATGTAAACACACACACACACACAGAGAGAGAGAGAGAGAGAGAGAGAGAGAGAGAGAGAGAGAGAGAGATATGCAAGCACACATTCATACTATACATATGCATGCAAAAAATATACAAAAGTACTAGAGATTTAGAATATATACATTGGTATTTTTTAAGCGCATCAATATTGTAAATAATAGTAGAAAGATTATGTACTGAACTCAGTATTAGAAGGGCTGTGGGCTTTCTGTCTATGAACTAAAGAGCCTACTTTCAAGTAAAGCACAACCTACCATTCTGCAATATTGTTCCACTACCTCCATAGGCTCATATGTTTGGATATGTGCTTCCCAGTTGGTGGAACTGTTCAGGAAGGATTGGGAGGTGTGGTCTTGTAGGAGAAGGTGTGTCACTGGGGGAACAAAGCCCACACCATTTCCAGTTAGCTCTCTCTGCCTCTCTCTCTCTCTCTCTCTCTCTCTCTCTCTCTCTCTCTCTCTCTCTCTCTGTCTTTGTCTCTCGGCCTCCAACCTTGGATGAGTATTTCAGCCCTCAGCTTCTGATCCAGCACCATACCAGACTGCTTGCTGCCATGCTATCCACCATGACGGTCATGGACTCTAATGCTCTGGGACCGTGACCCCTAAACTAAATGATTTTTTTCATAAGTTGCCTTGATCAAGGTATTTCATCACAGCAACAAAAATGTAACTAGGACAGAGGCAGATGTCACAATTCTTTCCCTTATAGTACCTACGTCAGACATTAATGAATAATAAGTCCTCTTAGGAGTTTGGCTTGCTTACTCAGCATGTTATTCTTTGTTTGAAAAGGCAAACAAGACATAATTTAAGAAGGTTAGCCTGGGGCATAGCTCAAAGCACTCCCCTCATATGCATGAGGCTCCTAGTTCAATCTCCAGTAACACACACACACACATGCACACGTTAATAGGAACACAGCTTGAAAGAAAATTACAATATTAAAATTGACTGATTCCTGTCTCGTCATTAATATATTTTTATTAAGTCTTTCTTATACTATTTCCCCTGGCCAAGATTTGAAACCTTAGCAAGAAGGAAAGGAAAGGAAAGGGAAGGGAAGGGAAGGGAAGGGAAGGGAAGGGAAGGGAAGGAAAGAATAGAGATGTAAAGAATCAGCTGCTCTACTCTGATGCTGAGTGCCTCCTCTGAAGGCCCGCCTGCTGCCTGCTAATGACTTGATCTTCATGGTGCCCATGAGAAGGAGCCTTTAGGAGGAGGGACTGAGTAAGAGGCCCTTAGGTCCCCAGGGGTATGGCCCAGGAGAAGACTGTAACCCTCACCTGTTCCTGTCTCTCTTTGCTTCCCAGCTTGTGAGCTAAATGGGTCAATATCATCACAGGTTCCCACAGTAATGTTTGCCTCAACAAGGCCCAAATGCTAAAACCAGCAACCTAAGGCAGCAATCGTAAGCACTGTGAGCCAAACTGGGTCTCCTCTCCTTAGGCCAATGACCAGAGGAGTTTTGTTACAGGGGTGGAAAGCTGGGGTGTTGGTTCTTTGCAGTATCTCGCTATAATTCAAACACAGAGGAGTTAGTTAGTGTCATGTCTGCTCACTAAAGGAAAGTAATACACCACGAAGCCTGGCTCCTCTGCCAGGGCAGCGGAACTTTCTTTGGAAGACAGAGGTCACTGGGTTGGTTATTAGTCAACTGAAACATACAACTAAACTCCTGAAGCTGTGGCTGAAAACTGCAGATTTTCCTTCAAAGTGCTTTAGTGGGTGCTGGGAACAGCATCTCCAGCTGGTATAGACATTTTCTGAAAGAGCAACCTGGATGGGGAAAACTCACAGGGCCCTGAGCCCTAGGACTAAGAGTTGATTAGTGGCCGCTAAGAGAGAGAGAATCAGTCTCCTCCAAGGACGAGCCCCCTGATAACCTATCTAATCCCAAGTTGTCATACCCAGACACACACACACACACACGGGCAACACTAAATGGAGTCAGCAGATTGTGTGTGTGTACATGTATATACACGCACATGTTTAACAACTAAAGAGGTCACAAAGTCGAGAGGAAGTGGAGGAACACGGGAGGAGTCAGAGAGGGGAGAATGTGAGGTGAAAATGATGTAAATACAGAAACTCATAAACTGTTTTTCTCAGTTCCCATGATTCTAGAGAACATTTCCTTTATTTCCAGCATGAATGAAGATGGGTCTACCACCCCACCGGAATGGAGCAGATGTGTATTATTGAGTCCAGCGATACTCTGACTCAGCAGAATGTGACAATCTAATTAATGCACTGCCCCAATTAACACGGGGCAAACACATCCTGAGGAGGAAAAAAAAATACTTTCTGAATTCCAGCATATCTAATATACGCCTACCCTAAGATGACGGGAAGAAAAAGAAATACACCACATTAAATTGTATTGAAGTCATTTGACCCAAATTGCCTTTTCTCTGTTGGCCTTTTAGAGTCGATCCCAATGAGTGTGTCACTTTGCAGTAGAGCACACAATGCAGCCGTATTGATTAACACACATTCATTGAACTGTGAAGATGAGGAAAAACACTGTAATTTTTTTAATGGAACAAAAATGATACTTGCGTTTAAAAAAAAAAAAGACTGAAAAAAAAAAAGATGTTTTACTGAGGTGAAGCCATTTTGCTGTGTGACTGACATATTGGATGCTCTCTTTCCAAATGGCACGCCCATCAGCTTAGGAAATAAACAATGGTTTGAGCTAAGCTTTTAAGTTAACAGAAAAAAAATCTTCCTATTTTTATAGCTGGGAGTAAATAGCCCCACTGTTATCCTCTGACGGTCAGGATTAGTCAGGAAGTGTATTCAATGAAACAAGTGAAATTTACCATGCTCTGTAGTGAGCTGAGGCGGCTGGAGTGATGGCTTCACCTTAAAGCCTAGGCTCACAACCAACCGAGAGGCAGCAAGTGAGGTAGGAAGTGAGTGTGGAGAAACGGGACCACCAGTCACCTAAGGACAGGTGCCTCCCTCAAACCATGCCCCTACCCAGGTTTGTTGCAGTGTGTGAACATCCTAGAGTTAGATGATCCAGTCAGTCACTCGAAAGGCCTTTCTGCTATTAAGGGACACTATTGGCATGAGCTGGATGAGACTGTAGCCAGCCCAGCATGGCAGACGACTGTACAGTAAAATTGTATACATCCTTTAAAAATGATTAAGGCTTAAGTATAATTAATTTATAAACCAGTAGTGAGGTCATTTATTTATATCAAGTATGGTGTCCCATTGCTATACAGTAAAGTGCTCGTTTTGGCTTTGTTTGTACTGTACTGTTACTTTGAGACAGGGCCTAACCACATAGTCTAGGCTAGCCCTAACTCCTGTATGTCACCGCCTCAAGCTGTGCAGTACCGTTGCACACTTGGCAGCATAGTGAGCTTGCTGACACCAGCATCACCACAAACAGGAGTCATGCACTGTTAGGGCATCAGGATGGCTGGGATGTCACAAGGAAATAGGATTTCTCAGCTCTGTTAGCATCTTATTGGACCACTATGGTATATATGGTCACTATCAATCAAGACATCCTTATCTATTTTAGAGGAGGCAGGGAGGTACACACATACCATAGAGCAAGTGTGGGAGTCAGAGGCAACCTGAAGGAGTCACTTGTCTTATCTACTATGTGGGTTCCAGGATCAAACTCAGTGCTTCAGGATTGGCAGCAAACACCTCTACCTACTGAGCCACACAGCTGGCACTGTGGAGCCCATTTTCAACAGTGTGTAACTATAGACTAAGGAGAAAGATAGCCACCCATTATTAGGCCAAATTAGATACAGCACAGAAGACAGTTTTCTGTTTGTTTGTTTGTTTGTTTGTTTTAATGGAAGGAAGGCAACTTTTTGGAAACCTTTAAACCTGTATTTAAATTTTTTGTTATTGATCAACTAGCAACCAGGAGTCCATGAGTGACATGAATATCCTTAAGTAGAAGCTTGAAACACACTGTCTTCCCTTGGCTCTTATTTTTAGGTGTGCAGTATCAAGTCATACATATTTTGTATTTTGCAGTAAACATAGAAATGAGAACATCGGAGCTGGAATTCAAACGTCATCAACACTGGGGGAATAACAGAAATCAGGATTGGGAGACTTGTGGGAGCCAGGGAAGTCTGAAGAGGAAGTGAGCTGAGCTGAGCTGAGCTGAGCTGAGCTGAGCTGAGCTGAGGATGCTGAGCCTGGAGCTGGCAGCATGAGTTTGTAAAAGAGAGAAGTAAAAGCAAGCAAGAAGGGGAAAGAAAATCTCAACCCAAGGACAGACAGGAAAGCTGGAGGCATGAGAGCAGCAGTCACTGATACCAGTGCTTAAAAGCCACAGGAAGACACAGACATAGAGGAGAAGACAGTGGCTGAGGGCTTAGAGCTTTGGCCAGGGCAGACAGAAAGTTGTCCATGATAAATCTGACCAGACACAGTAGCCAAGGAGAGGAAGGAGGTGGGCAGGAGAACAGCCTGTTGAGTTAAATGAACTATGGATGATAAATCAAGAGAGAGCGTTCTCAGATGAGTGATCACATTAGACTTGGGCTCTTGGAAACAGCAATCTTTTCCACTTGGAACTAATGTAAAACCAGAGGTCATTAAGCCAAATGGCAGATGGCAAGGCAACTAAACAACAGAGCATCGTGAAATTTTAAGTGTCAGTGTTGTGTAATAGTGACACGTACGTTAACAGGGTTTTAAAACTGGATAAAACTGAGAGGGGAAAAAAATCAATTCCCTTCATTTAGAAAACACATTTTTATTACCCAATGAAACTGAAACTGTAGCATCATTGATTTTATGGCCGCAGACAGGGATTGTTGATTTATTGTATAAAAACAGTACAACTGCAATTGGAAATCAGCTTGCCAGAGAGCGTACAGTGCCTTGGAAGACTAAAGCATCAGATATGTCCTAAGGCCGTAGCATCAGGATGAAACTTAAACAAACCAGCCCATTGCTCTTGGAAGATCAATGCAGCTCAGAATGCAGCTCGTTCTGAAAATGGACAGGCAAATTAAAAGGCTTAAGAGTCCATTCCTCCCCCTCCCCCTTCCTCTTACCCTCCCCTTCCTCCCCCCCCCCTTTTCTTTCCTATGCATAGTTTGCTTTCCATGTACCCTCAGTGTAACCTAATTACTAGTGATTCTTCCTCACAGAGGACACACATCAATCAATAAACAAAGAGGGTTGAGCAATGGCTCCACTGGCCAAGCACTGTCCACAGAAGCAATGAGGACCTGAGTTAAATCATTAGAATACACATGCATACACACATGCATAGACACACATGCATGCTCCCACCATTCATGGCAGCACATGACTGTAACCCAGCTCTGGGTGATGGAAACAACCGTATTCTTGAGGCTCACTGGCCGGCCAGTCTAGCCAAATTGGTGAGCTGCCAGTTCAGTGAAGAGACCCCACCTCAAAATATAATGTAGAGAACAATGGACAACGACAAAGACACAAGCAGTTGGAGAAGTGGGCCATACACAAATCTGGCTGGTGATAGTCACAAAAGTCTGACTTCTGTATAGGCATGTGCACCCGTCACACACACAGTCATGTACACACATAAATTCTGGACTCCAAACAGTTATGTGCATTCATACACACACACACACAAAGAGAGAGAGAGAGAGAGAGAGAGAGAGAGAGAGAGAGAGAGAGAGAGAGAGAATGAGCAAAAGTGGCAGAATTATGAAACCCCACAAACCTTACTAATATCCCTGATTAGATGAGACAATATGTTAGCACCTGGGGCTGCATCTAAGTGAGTTTGTAACCCCATCCAGGACGTTTCTTCTACACAGTGCCTGAGGCTGTTTCATCTTCCAATGGTAAACGCTATTTGAGCCCTCAAAACCAAAACTTTGACTATGTGACACTTTCTAGAAGTTTCCCAGTACCTCTTCTAGGTAACAATTATCTGGTTGCTTACACCCTGAACTCAGGCAGGTGGAGAAGTGGGCCACATACAAATCTGGCTGGTGACACCTGTGGTAAATGTTGGTCCCACAAGACAAAGGGAAACAAGGTGTCATCTGCCTCCTGAACCCAGGCAGTGAAGTGTCTACTGCCACCTCTGAAGCCTCCTGTCCAAGACACTAAAAACCTATCAAGTCTTCATTTCTAATTTCTCAGTGAGAGGAGAGTTGGGGATTAGGAAAGGAAATTGAAACTCATGCTGTGGAACTGGTTACAGAGGGTTAAATTCTAAATCATTCCACATGACAACGGACCTAGTTTCCTCAATTTAACAAAATGTAAGGGGGGAACGAGAGAGAGAGAATGGATAGATTGAGAGACCTCTGTGAGATAACCTACTAAATAAATATGCAGCCCTTGTTCAGACTCCGACTCTAGTCCATCAAGCAGGGGAAACGTTTACAAGATCATAAGGGATATGTCAACAGTGGTCATCCATTTGATGAGGTGAGGAATTACATTGTTTTCTGGGGTGGTGATAGCGTTGTGCTTTCTTTTTTTTTTAAACATGTCTTCTCTTTGTTTTAAGGAGACATACTACAGTATTCGCTGATGAAATAATATGACATCTGGTCTTTGTTTCAAATAATCCAGTGGGGAGGGGGCAGATAAATGAAGCAAGATTGGCCATATGTTGATCATTGTTGAGGCTCCGTGATTAGGATAAAAGGATTCATTATACCATTTTCTCTACGTTTGAATATGTTTAAAAGTATTCATCATAAAAAGATAAAAATAAAAGCCATTAGCAAGGCTTTCTGCCTGCTCGCCCACACTTGTGTTCATGGATGCTGTCCTTATCCCTGGTTCTTCCTCTGCCCATTGGCCGTGTATATTCTTACTGGCTCATGAGCAAAATGATGAAAACATAAGCCCTAGGCTAGGTACCAGCAATGGCCTTAACCTTCAAAAGAGGAAAATGGGAGATGAGGGTGTGGGAGAGGCGGGGAGGGGGAGGGAGAGGGGGAGGGGAGGGGTGCAGGAGAAGTGGGGGAGGGGAGAGGAAGGGGTAGGGAGAAGGAGAGGGGAGAGGAGGAGGGGTGTGGCTCATCATTACAGGCTCTTATAGGAATTTCTGAAAGACCAGGAGGACCTGAAGGGCTTGAGGGGAGGCAAAGAGGAGTAGACAACTCCTGTGTTCCTTCATCACATGCTGTAACAGTTGGAGACAGTGTGGTTAATCTCTCCTGATTTTCTACTTTCTCTCCTAAGGAAAAAAATCTCCCTTTCCTCCAGTGGCCCTGATTGACCCATTTTAAAACTGGAGGCTTCCTCTTGCCTGTGCCCTGACAGTGTAACAGGACCCTGCCTCACTCGGTCCCCACTGGGGGCCCATGGTTGCTGTGGAGCTCCAGCCTCAGGCAGACACACATCTTTGAGTGCACACAGTTGTACACCTGTGAGCTTCCTCTGTTGTGCATATAACCAGGAGCTTACCCTGTGTGGCTGCACCGAAGAAGGGCCACACATTACCTTTATACCACAGGGTCTGCCAGTGTCCCTTGAATGAAAGGGACATCAAACAGGCCGAGAAAAACATCGAAAAGACACTCAGGTATAGCTGTAGAAGGGGGAGAAGATACAAAGAGAAAGAGGTAGCAGCTTGCTGGCTACCGCTGGGGAAAAAAAGGCATCAACCAGTAGGTTTTACATCAGTATCTGCAGAGCTGGACTCTGAGGTTCCTAGCATGCAGCGGCTGCTTTTAGGCAAAAATCTTTAATAGGCTCCTTCATTTGGGGCTGGGGCCATGGCTCAGTCAAGTGCTTGCTGTGCAAAGCATTGGGGACTTGTACTCCATCCTTAAAACCCACATGAGAAACTGGGCACACAAACACATGATCCCACTGCTGAAGAAGCAGAGAAGCGGAAGGCTCCCTGGGACTCATTGGCATCCGGCCTAGCCTAACAGGTGAGCTCTGGGTTTTAGTGAAAGACCCTGTCTCAAATAACTGGAGAAGATGAAGAACATGGACCTTTGGCCTCCACATATGCATACATGTGCACAGACATGTGCAGACACACACACACACAGAGGATTAATATGATTTTTCTATGTTGGTTCTTTTATGGTTGTTGTCATGCTTTTGTCTAACCTAGTATGAGGGGCAGGTGCACCAATGTTCTGGTGAATTCTGACAGGGAGGCTTGAAGGAGGAATCTCTGCGAGACAACTGTCCAGGATGTTAGGAGCACTGCTGAGCCACATGTAGTCCCCAAGGGTGACTCGAGTCACGACAGGAAAGAACACTCAGTCAAAACTGTGACTGGTTAGCCCAGATAAATACGCTGTGCCATAACCTCTGAGAGGGATGCCCCAAACTGGGACACAGTAATTCTGTCTAAACAGAGCTGAGCTCTCTCTAATGAACAGGCTTTGGGTTCTTGAGTAAATCACTCGGGTAAATCACTTTACCTTTCTGGGTCACAGCTTCTCATCTGAGAAATTGAGACCTTGTACTTGATAGCTACGGGCTTCCACGATAAAGAACAAAAGCCATGAATGGTGCCTCCCTCAGTCTCTCTGCTCAGTGCTTGTTGGCCTCCCTGAATTTCCTTCTTAGAATCCCGCACAGCAGACAGCTTCTCAGTGTTAACTATTGTCAACAGGAATCACTTCTAAGGAAAACAAATCACAACAAGCTTAAAACACAGGCTGAAGACACAAAATGTGTGCTTTGAAGTTCAAAAGATCCACGTTTGGAGTCTGCTCCCACCAGTCACTCACTATATGGCCCTGAATGTGTTATTTAAGATATCTGAGCCTGTGTCCCTTGCTGGAAGCATGTAGAAAGTCCTAACCCTGCAGGTTTGTGAGAAGAAGAAAAGCTGAACAATAAATACATCATGACTGCTTCTAGACATCAAATTCTTTACAATATGCTCAATGACCTCTCCATTTCTGTTTCAACCCTGGACTTTCATTTATAAAATAACCATTATTGCCCCATGTTCTGTCCTTGACCAAACTCTAAGGAGACCCCTCCAAGCCTGTCTTCTCTCTAGACCTTAGCAGAAGCCATTTCACCCACCTACACTTAGACTTACGTGAGCACCGGCATGTTTACTATCTGTTCATGGCCATGTCCTCATCCCTTCAAAATGCCTGCCTGAAAGAGCCAATACTGTCAAAATAATCCCCTGCTGTACAGCACATACCTGTGGGTAGGTCCCTAACCTTGGCTTTCTACAACAGCTTTTGGGGTGTTTTGGGTTTTGTTTTTAACATGCAGTTATAAAAATGTTCCCTTACCCTTTTTTTAGACTGGAGATACAGCTCAGTGGTTGAGTGCTTACCTAAGTATTTGTGAAGCACTGGCTTCTGGCACTGGCAGTGGCGTGAACACACACACACACACACACACACACACACATGCATGCACACATCCATGGCTGAGCTATGAATCTTCTAACCCCCAACAGCACTTGTCAAGAACCCACCTCTATGCAGCTTACATACCTACAGCAAAGTCTCTCTGGTCTCCCAGCTCTCCTCAGTGAGCAAGAGCCCAGCTTTAGTGGGTGTAATTTGCAAAACTACTTTTGCCCAGTGGTAGGAGAAGTTTATTTCTTCTTCAAATGAGCGCCAATAGCCCTGATCATCTGACCACAAAGGTCTCCCTCAGAACCCTGCAGAACTTCTCCTTTGCTCACCCCAGCATTAAGAAGGCCCCAGCCCTTGCTTAAGTGGAGAAACAGGACCAATCTGACCTCTGATGTTTCCTTCTAAGAGCCCTAAAAAGCAACACAAAATAGGCTGGGGAAGCAGAAAATGCAGAATGTACGAGGTTAAAATACTAATCAGAGCTTTGGGGGATCTACAGAGCTGGGCAGAAAAATGGCAGAGCTCAACAAGGACAGAAAGGCCCTAAAACACCTCAGAGTTTCAACTGGGATCTCAGAAGGCTACAGCCAATGAATAAAACAAAACCAAAATAAAATATTCCTCTAAAAGAATAAAATGTGGAATTAAATCTTTTTTCATCCATGTCTGAACCAAAATGACCCCTATCTCATCATTTGGAAGAAAATCCAATGTCCTCTGAAGACAGGTGACATCCAGTGCCTCTGCAGTATTCTCAGGTGCCTCCTGGTGTCCTCTCAACAACCTACAAATAGCTACCCTGTTCTACATAGTGAGTTCCAGGACAGTCAGAGCTATAATAGAAAAGCTTCTGTCTCAAAATAAACAAACAAAGTCCAAAATTGTCCAGGCGTGATGATGTACATCCATAATCCCAGCATCTGGGAAACTAAAGCAAGAGAATCACAGGTTTGATGTCAGCCTGGGTCATATCCAAGACCCAGTCTCCAAAGAAAGAAGAAAAAGACAGAGGGAGAAGGGGAGAGGGAAGGAGGGATAGAGGGAGGGAGGGAGGGAAGGAGGAAAGAAGGGAAGGAGGGAAGGAAAGAGGGAGAAGGGGGAGAGAAAGGGAAAGAGGGAGGGGGAGAAGGAGGGGGAGACAAAGAGGGAGGGGAAGAGGGAAAGGAAAAAAAGGAGGGGGGAGGGGGAGAAGGAGAGGGAGGGAGGAAGAGGGAGGGAAGAAGAGGGAGAGAAAAAAAGAAAACAAAACCCTATGATCAAATGACCAAACCCAGCAGGAAGCTGACAATCAAGAGAACGGACCCAGATGCTGACATTATCAGACAGGGACCCTGAAAGAACTTTGACACATTCAAAAGAAGAAATGACAAATGAAGAATGTCAGCAGAGAATTGAAATATGTTTTTAAACAAAAAAAAGAGAGAGAGAGAACGAGAGAAATAGAATTGAATAAAAACTATAGCACTCAAAACCATAATAACTAAAACAGGTTGGCCTTGGCACCACAGAGTAAGGCAGCTACAAACTCCCTCATCATGAAGCAATTATAAACGTAGACAAGCCCGTCAAGGACGGCTGGCTGGGGACGTGGCTTATCAGAGGCAGTGTTCTTACAGAATGTTCGAGGCCCTGGGTTCACTCCTCAGTAACACAAAAGAAAGGAACAATTATTCCATTGCTCTAGAAAGTTCTTATATAAGAAACTAAGTAACAAGGCTTACTCATGTAAGCTTACTGAGCTCTGGGTAAGATTAACACAAGTCAGCAGTGACTCTGCCTGGGGCTGCTCCCATGAAGCCATGCTTCCCCGGCCTTCAGTGTGGCCCCCAACCACGTGTAACAGATCACCAGAACCAGCAGCATCAACACCACTGACAATAAAGTTCTTTGGATATGAAGGGTTGGTGAGGTGATGATGTCAACCACAGGCTTCTAGCAAGAGATGGCAGCTCCTCTAATGTTGCAATCTTGTTTTGAGTGAGTCACAAACTAATCAGACATAGAACAGGGTATTCTAGAGGTTAAGACTGTCAGAGGAGGCTTGGAAACTTCCTTAGGTGGCTGGGTTTACCAGAGAGGGGGGCATATGTAAAGCAGAAACCAGACTGGCTCCACACCACTCTCATGTGCAAGGCAACCAAACCTTGACATAAACACAAAGAACGCATGCAAGCGCTCAGTGGGAGAAACTCTCCAGCTGGCATTCTAATACATTCATAGAAAGACGGAGACTCAACAACTTGAGATACTTGAGTATACCCTCCCAGCAGACAGGGAAGATTCATAGGCAGCCTGGCTTTAACACTTTATTAAATGAGAAAAATAACAGAGCAGAGTCAGCAGCAGCTGATCATTATAGGAAAATAGACTTCAAAGTTTAGGTCAGAGCTGGGGAGGTGGCTCAGTGGGTAAAGGCACTTACTGCCCAGCCTGAGGCCTGAGCTCAAACCCTGGGGCTCACGTGGTAGAAGGAGATCACCAGCTCCATGTGTGTGCCCACTACCACCCTAACTCAATTCCTACAAACTACCAATAAACTTAAATGTAATAAGAATGATGATGATGATGATGATGATGATAAAGCAATTTCCTCATAGAGAACTAAATCACAATATGGAGTAGTTAAAATAAATGTGCCCCCTTAGGACTGAGCACTGCACAGTATCATATTCTCTGCACCTTGGCCAGTTGTGGGTTTCAGTGTCCCCATCATGGCTTACTCCAATGACGGCTGAGTGATCCGCTAATATATGGGTGTAATGATACACCATTAGGAATTGGTTTACCTCTATACCCATTTAACAGAATGATAGCAGTAGGATCTCCCACACGACCTACAATTCATTAAGCCACAGGTTCTCAGCTCCCTGATGCTGGGTATAGCTTTTATCTCATGGAGTGGGCCTTAAATCTAATCAGAAAGTGGTTGGTTGCTCTCATTACATCCATGCCACTATTGCACCCATAGCTGTGTCTTGTCAGGCGAGTAGTTACTGTAGTTCTCAGGGTTAACAGCTAGGTAAGATTAGTGATTACTTTTCCTCCCAAGTAGCATGCATCACACCTTCTGGGAACAAGGAGGGGACCAGTGAGGATGAGTCATCTGGCTCATACCTCAATTTCTCCATGTTCTGTGATTCAAGTATGTGATGCCTTTAACAACAGAATCTTGCTGTCATGTTCTGGGGAATAACCAAGACCGTTAGAAATGACCTGTGACAACTGGAGATCTGGTGGGATCTCACTGCCCAACAATCCCAAAAGAGGTAAGCCATTCCTGGCAATGGGCTTGTTACATGTTAGTCTGAGGTGTCTAGTCCAGGTATTACTGTCCTGTTATAGGGTAACTCTATACTTATACACACACACACAGTAGAAGCAGTATGTTTTCGTATGACTTTTTCACAGTCTTTCGAATTAATTAGCCTTCTGTATATTCCTTCCTCTACCCTGTCCTCCCATCCCCCACCTCATTTAATGCTTCTGTTCCATTATCCCCCTTCACACCTTTATACCATAGTTTTTATCCCCTCTTCCTTAAGCCTCTCTCCTTGTGGCCCCTTGATAAATGTGTGACCTCTGTGGGTATTTCAAGCACGCATCTGAAGATTCAATGCTAACATCTACAACACAAAAGAAAACACGCAACATTTCTCTTTCTGGGTCTGGTGACTGTTTCCAACTGTATACATTTGCGTGCAAATCTCATTATTCTGTTTTTCTTACTAATTGAATAATGTGTCACTTAAAATTCTAAGCATTCAATATTAAGAAAAAAGATAAAATATGAAAAGAAACAAAGAAGTAGGACCCATACTTGATGAAAGAAAATAATCAATAAAAACTATGCATTCCACATGCCTTTAATCCCAGCACTCAGGAGGCAGAGGTACATGTATCTCTGAGTTCAAGGCCAGCCTGGTCTACAGAGGTTCCAGGACAGCCAGGGCTACACAGAGAAACCTGTCTTGAAAACAAAAACAGCAAAACTATCAATCTCTCCAGATGTTGGATTTAGCAAAATTTCCATACAAGTATTAAAATACATTTACAGAACTATTTTTTAAAGTTTAAACAACAGTGTGTCAGCAATGATTCAACCAATAGAAAGGTCTTGATAAAGAGCAACTACTTAAAAGAACTAAAGCAAAATCCAGGAATTGAAAAAAATGACTGAAACAAAAAAGTTCAACAGGGGTGCTCAATAGGACATTTGGGGCAGCAAAATAATTAATGCTGTCAATATAAAGAGATACCATTCAATGCTGGACATAGTTAAGCGCACACCTTGAATCCCAGCAGGAAGGATTTTTGTGAGGCAGGAAGACGTTCATGAGTTTGAGGCCAGCCTGGACAATAGAGAGAGAAATTCTAGGACATCCATGACTTTATAGAGATATCCCATCTCAAAAAAAAAAAAAAAAATCCAAACTGAATAGATAGAAAAAATTAAAATAAAGAAAGAAATCTAATTAGCTGGAGAGCTGAAGGGAGAGAAAAGACAAAGGAAAGAATTTTTTAAACATATTACATGATAAACCCCCAAACTGATGTAAAAATTAATTTATGGATCATAAAGCTAAGAGGACTCAAATTAAGAGGAACACAGAAATCCACACATAAAAGCTAAACTACTGAAACACACACACACATACAAATATTGAGCAAGTGATAGCTATCATAGAGGAAAACTGACTATTGATTGCTCAGAAGTGAGTTACTATAAATTAAAATATATATTGTAACCTCTATAGCAACCACTAAGAAAATAACAAAGAAGCAAAATAGACTATGAAAATAGCCTCTAAAATCTGAAAACAGAAAAGCAGGAGGTAAAAATAGTACAAAATAGATGGAAAAAATATAAAACAGAAATACCAGAATGGCAGGCATAAAATTTTATCGATGAATTCATTAAATAAGTTCCACTCAAAAGAAAGAGATTGTCTGATTGGATAAAGGAGCACACTGAACTAAAAAGCCCAACCTACCAGAGGTCCATCTTGATTCTAGCAGGAAATGAAAAACCAGGTAAACAGTAAACACGGGAGCTGAAATGTCTATACTGATGTGGAAATAAAGCATGCTGTAGAAAGATATCACTAAAGGTAAAAAGATCTGTAACAGTGAAAATATCCATAACTATACAAGGAGACACAATAATCACAAATACATATACAATGAACAACTGGACCTTGAAACTCAGAAAGCAATGTCTGACAAATGTGATAAATAAAGGCACACAACAATGGCAGAGATTTCAACTCCTGACAAGATGCTTAGTCCAAAACCAACAGACACTTAAACCATCAACCATGCTGACCTGATGCTAGAAAACCCCTATTCGGTGACAGTAGGCACACAAAACACTGTTTGAGGTAAAACACATGCAGGATCTCAGAAGGCTCAAGAAATTTGTCTAAACTAACATAAAAAAGTCAGGCCTGATGGTGCACGCCTTTGATTCTAGTATTTGGAAGGCAGAGGCAAGTTCTAAGCCAGCCCAGTTTACACAGAGTTTCAGGGCTACATAAGAGACCCTGTCTCAAAAAAAAAAAAAAAAAAAAAAAAAAAAGATTATCAAAAAAACATTTTATTGTCATAGTAGAATCACTATACCAAAAGAAATCTAGACAGATAACTAAAGTCTAGCAATTAGGCAGCATGCTATTTTTAATCCCCAAGAATCGAAGGATAAATGAAATTTTAAATACACCTTTAATGGAATGAGAATATCTTAAAGTTTAAGGTATAAGGAAATAATACCCAGATAACATTTTATAACTTTAGCACCTAATTAGAAAAGAACAGCCTCAAGTCAGAAACCCAAGTGTCAGTTTTGAGGAGACAAGAAATAAATGTAAGTCACAGGAAGACAAAGAAAGGGAACAGTAAATACAGGGAGGGGGACAATGTGTAGAAAGCATGAAATAGAGAGAAACCACCAAACTACAAGTTATAAAGAAAAAACAAAACTCATGAATTCTTATTTTAGCTGGTGAACAGAGAATAAAAAGATTACCAAATACATATAAAGTTGGAACATCACTACTGTCTACAGAAATTAGGTGGATAAAATGGACAATTTCCTAAAAACCCACAAATTGAGATATATATATCCTTTTATAGTGGTAGAATATCTGAATAGACCTATAAAAAGAAAAAGGATGAACCAAAGAAAGAAAGAAAGAAAGAAAGAAAGAAAGAAAGAAAGAAGAGAGAGAGAGAGAGAGAGAGAGAGAGAGAGAGAGAGAGAGAGAGAAAGAAAGAAAGAAAGAAGGAAGGAAAGGGGAAGAAAAGGGAAGAAAAGGAAAGAAAATCTCCCCTAAACAATCCCCATGTTCACATGGCTTCTCTGGGAAAAAAAAATCTACCAGATATTTGAGGAGGGAATGAGACTTGTTCTTACAAAGTGCTTTCAGATTATAAAGGAGAGAGCACTTCAAAAGCCACATGGAGATATCAAAGGCGAAGTGCAGAACACCCTTCCTAAACAGGGACACAAAGTCCTTTTAGAATAGATTAAAAGCAAAATTTAGCACCATAAGAAAAGTAGAACATCCTTTACAGATGGAGCAAGCAAGATTTATCTCTGGAAAGTGATGTTGGTGTAAAACTGAAGACTCCGCTGATGTGATAAACTGTTAACAAGGAAAGGGTGTGTGCCATCATCCAATACATGCACAGGCATCAAAATCCACACCCTCCATAAGGTCAAAAGTCTCAAACTTCTATAGGACTGCCTCCATCCTGCCAATGAACATCATGAAAAAGGGAGAGCTGAGACAATATTGCGTACGGTGGTCCCAGAATAAATGCTTTTCCTTCAGGGTCAAGAGCAAAGTGACGATGCCTGCTTTTATCACTGAACAATGGAATGGATGCCTTCAAGTCACTTCTAACTGTGGGGGAAGCGTGGCAGATGTGACAAGAGAGAAATGAGAAAGAAAGGAAAGAAAAAACTATTCAGACTTGAAAAGAAAAACTGCAACTTCCTTGATCAGCAGATTCTATGGAATTCTTTAGACTGTAACAAGAGGTTCACAACTCCTCCAAAACTGTGAGTGAGTCAAACAGGGTTGCAAGGCATGGGAACAAATACAGGGTCAAGCTCATATCTGCATATTATCAACAAATGTTTCAATTATTTGATATGCCATATACCAACAGCAATCTACAAAAATTAACAATGTCATTCATAACAGCAGGAAAAAAAATGAAAACCCAGGGAAAAGACCTAGAAAAAAATGCCAGATACATATTCACATATTTAAACTGACCAATTCATACTGATGAAATGTTGAGACCTAAATCATGAAAAGACATTCCATAGTCCAGAACTGGAAAATGCAGTGTATGCTGTAAGAAAGTCAGTCCTCCCCAAACCACCTATGGAGTCAACACACCCACTATCAGAACCTTAGTAGGGAAGTCTTTAGTATAAGTTAGTAAATTTGTCTTAATATTCATATGGGAATGTGTAGGCTCTAGGAGAACTAAGGAAATTTTTGAGAAAAACCTAAATTGAACAATTTATACTAACCAAGTTCAAATTTTAATATAAAGTAATAGCATAATATATGATAAAAAGGTTATAAGAATGAATGAACAGGTACTAGATTATATAGATAAACATTAATAGATAATGATGATAGATGGACAGATGGATGGATGGATGGACATACAGATGATAGATTATAAAAATAAACATTATTAGATAGACAATGATGATAAATAGATAATGATGGATGGATGGATGGATGGATTTGAATTGAAAGCCCAGAAATTATTACAGATATGTATCACCATACTTAGCTATCAACTCATTTTTATAAAAGCACTAAGACAATTTAATGTCAAAATTATACTCCTTTTGAGAAAAATTATTCCATGCCTATACACAATAAATATCAATAAGTAAAGGCTACCTTAGCCCACCTGTAATAACAAACTCCAAATGGACCATAGATGTAAACGTTACAGTAACAGTTGCAAAACTTGTGGAAGGAATATGGAAATCCTTACCTCAGTTTTATCAAGATCTTAGGTATAACACCAAAGCCATGTCACAGATGAACCCTTAATGACTGGAACTTAAATGAAAACTTCTAAGGAGACAGAAAGGAAAATGACAAAACTAACCACAGAATCAGGAAAATAACTGCAAGTCATATATCTAGCAAAGACCTTGTATCTAGAGTATATAAATTTTAAACAGTCAATATCAGCCAGGCAGATGGCACAGTAAGTGAAGGTACTTGCTGCCAAGCCTGACGACTTGCATTTGATTCCTGAAACCTACATGGTGGAAGGAGAGAACTAACTTTTGCAATTTGTCCTCCATCCTCCACATACACATACTGGCATGTACATACACGTATACACACATACACACACACACACACACACACACACACACACACACACACACAAACTCACATATAACATAACTTACTAGTGGTTAAAATATGCATTTAAAAACACAAGAGACGACACTAGCTCTTTTTCTAATGAAAATTAAATCACAGATTGAAACCTGTGTGCCAAGGGCTAGAGATATGTCTCAGTGAGTAGGAGTACTGGCCGTGAAAGCGTTAATATCTGAGTTCAAATCCTCAGATCCCACATAAGAAGATGTATGGTCTTGCACATCTATACATCTGTAACCCCAGGGGCCGTGGGGTTGTTGAGGAGATGGGAGAATCCCAGGGGCTTGCTGGTTACCAACCTAGCTCTAGGTTAGAGACTCTTGATCAAGCAAATAAATCAGAATGGATAGAGCAGAACAGTTAGCATTCCCTTCTGGCCTATGCATGCACATACAGGCACCTTGACTGGCAAACAGGCATACACCAGTTGGACTCACAATAGAGTGGGAAACTGCCCCTTCCATCTTTGCTCCCACTGTGGTTACCATGTTGACACACTGAGGGACAAACAATTGTGTGGCCATTGCAATATAAAAATGAGTAAATACATTTAAAAAAAACATCTACAGACCCACAAGAGTGGCTGTGGTCAGTAGTGGCTGAAAAGGTTGTAAAGAAACCAGACCCTTCATACTCTACCAATGGAAATATAAACTTGAGACATAATTTGACAATTTTTTTATAAAATTAAATATGCACCCAGCATATGACCCATCAGTTCTATTTGTAGGGATTACAAGAAAAATTCAAGATGCATACCTACTCAATGCCTTACATGAATACTAACGAAAGTATCATTTGAGGTATCCGATAACTGGAGACAATTTTCACTAACTGATGAGTGGATGGTCAGGCTACAGTCTATCCATCTGATTGAATGCTGTTTAACAGCAAAAGAGGAAGAAGACCATCTAGGTGCAATGTGTACAAGTCTAAAAATCACTAAGCTAAGCAAAAAAAGCTACAGGCAAAAATTTTAAAAAATACAAAAACGAGGTTTATGTGATTCACTACGTGGCATATCAGGAAAAGGCAGTTGTAGGTCAATGGCAGAGGACTTGATTAGCATTCATAGAGTCCTAGTGAGGGATGGGGGTGGGGTCTGAGGTGAGAGTTGGGAAACAGAGATCATGCAACCATGCAAAAGCATTCTGGGAAGGCACAAGATGTCCTCAAGCTATACAGTGATAACAATGTAGAACTCTATAAATTGAACTAATATCAATGAATTGGTTGCATCCTTACAATGGATATGCCATATGTTACGGAGCCAGGCCTCCATAAACTGTAATGAATAAGACACTGAAGAGAAGGTAAAAGTGATCTGGGAGAGATGGTTGGAAAGTTTCCATACCCAAGGCAAAAGGAAAAATGACAATGGAAAATACAGAAGAGAGTTTGTGCCAAAGAAGACAAAGTAGAAAGGTCTGGCAGATGGGCATGCACACATCCAGAAGGAGGTGGGAGATGGAACGAGACAAAGTACTGTTTGCTGGGATAACTGCCAAGAGGAGTCCACAACTGACTCAAGAAGCTCCTCTTGATCCCCCAACAGGAGAAAGGAAGGAGTGTGCCTCAGAATATTCCAACAGGATGCTGCAAGCCAGAAACCAAGAAGAGAGTGTGTGCAGGAGAAAGGGGAATGCACCTTCAGCAGACCAACAATAAACTGACAACTGACTTCTCTGTGGAAAAAAAGAGGAAGGAGGAGAAGGAGGAGGGAGAGGAAAAGGGGTGGAAGAAGAGATGAAAAAATGATGATCAATGATGACCAAGAACAGTGAAGTTGCATCTTTAAAACAGTAAAAGAAATGGACACCCCAGAATTCTACATGCAATAGAAACATGATTCAAAAATTGAGATGACAATAAAGAAATTTTCAAAATAAAATTAGAAATATCATACAAATGAGTTCTTCCACTAGTCAAAAGATAACTCCAGGGGGAAGCACACACTCACATGAATAAAAAGAAGCTACAAATAGAAATAAATTTTACGTACAATAATAATGTGCCCTGTGATTTGTTTTGGGGAGGATGCAGTGAACATTTATTGATAGTATTTAAGAGAGTGGGAAGGGCTCTCTAGGCCCCTCCTGTCATTATGGGGGTATGGGATGGAAACTGTGAGGAAGATGCTCACAATCCCCTCACAATTGTGAGGGACAGGGACTCCTCAGCAACTGAGGGCCTCTCTCTTGCTCTCAGTGTCCTTACTGGGGTGGGTGGTCCAGGGTTTCTTACTCCTTGGAGGCCATGGAGGCCATGAGGTCCATGACCCTGTTGCTGTAGCCGTATTCATTGTCATACCAGGAAATGAGCTTTACAAAGTTGTCATTGAGAGCAATGCCAGCCCCAGCATCAAAGGTGGAAGAGTGAGAGTTGCTGTTAAAGTCACAGGAAAGACAACCTGGTCCACAGTGTAGCCCAGGATGCACTTCAGTGGGCCCTCAGATGTCTGCTTCACCACCTTCTTGATGGTATCATACTTGGCAGGTTTCTCCAGGCGGCATGTCAGATCCACAATGGATAGATACACTGGGGGTAGCAACATGGAAGGCCATGCAGTGAGCTTCCCGTTCAGCTCTGGGATGACCTTGCACACACCCTCGGCTGTACCATTGGATGCAGGGATGATGTTCTGTGTAGCCTCACAGCCATCACACCACAGCTTTCCAGAGGCGCCATCCACTGTCTTCTGAGTGGCAGTAATGGCATGGACTGTGGTCATGAGCCCTTCCACAATGCCAAAGTTGTCATAGGTGACCTTGGCCGGGGGGGGGGGGGCTAAGCAATTGGTTCAGGATGCATTGCTGACAATCTTGAGCAAGTTATCATATTTCTCATGGTTCACATCCATCACAAACATGGAGGCATCAGCAGAAGGGGCAAAGATGATGACCCTTTTGGCACCACCCTTTAAGTGTGTCCTGGCCTTCTCCATGGTGGTGAAGACGCCAGTAGACTCCACGACATACTCAGCACCAGCATCACCCCATTTGATGTTAGCAGGATCTCACTCCTCGAAGATGGTATGGGCTTCCCGTTGATGACAAGCTTTCCATTCTCAGCCTTGACTGTGCTGTTGAATTTGCCATGGGTGGAGTCATACTGGAACATGTAGATCATGTAGTCAAGATCAATGAAGGGGTCGTTGATGGCAACAATCTCCACTTTGCCGAGTGCAGAGCCGAAGGCAGCCCTGGTAACCAGGCAACCAATATGGCCAAATCCATTCACACTGACCTTCACCATTTTGTCTACTGGATGAGGCTGGCACTGCACAAGAAGATGCGGCTGTCTCTGGAACAGGGAGGAGCAAAGAGCCACCCTGTGATTTTTTTTTGACTACCTGTGGAGTTGACATGTGTGACAGAAATGAAATGGAAGAAAATGGGGAGCTCTGCAGGGCTGAGGTACTGTGGGAGCCCTGCAGCATCAATCTAGAGGGTGCAGAGGGAAGGATGGGTGCTGAGCTCAGCCCCTTACACGACAGGTGAGAGAATAAAATGAGGTGGGTGGCTCATAAAAAAAACATGGGACCACCTAAGCAAAGCTTGATCAATCAAAAGGTGCAAAGAAGAAGGGGAACAGAGGCTTGTGGGATGATTAGAAATCAAATAGATGGAAAACTAAAACCCAAACATGCTATTGGCTGTTGTCAACACAAACAGACTATCCGGTGCTCTGAAGATTGTCTGGAGAGATCCACAAACAAACAAACAAACTTAGATGCTGCTCGTAAAGGAAGTAACAGTCAAAGAGGTCAAAGAACAGGAAAAAGCCACCCAATGAAAACCCTGAACAAGGGAAGGCAGGTGTGCACTGATCGGACACAGAGAGGTTTGGGTCAAGAGCCATGGGAAGGACTAAAGACAGGCATTTCATAACAGGAGTTCAGCATACAAGAAATGATTGCAAACATGTGTATCTAATAATGGAGTATTAACTATGGATGAAAAATGATGGGATGAAAGGAGAAACAGACACAGTCATTATCACAGATATTTCAAGTGAGAGGTTTTGCTGAACTTTCTCAAAACCCACAGAGTAATTAGACAAAAGATGTTTAGTTACACCAGAACCCAACAAACAGATCCTTAGAATGCCCCCCTCCAAAAAAAATAACAACTAAGCAGTTAATGAGCAAACAGCCTGTAGGCCAAGTGGAAACGCAGAATGGTCATTTCAAGACACACTGGGCAGAAAGCATAAAGACGTGTCACGGCACTGGAAGGACTCGTCCACATCCAGGCTCCAACAGGAAGTGCGGAGCTCTGAGTGTGTGGCTGGGGAGAGGAACTACCAGAGGCCCAGTATACAACGTGCTTGCAAAGCTAGGGAAAGTAATGAGGCATGACACGGAAATCCACAGTAACACAGAGGGAAAGCAGGCAAGACAGAAGGTCAAAAGAGGCTCACTGAGGAAAATAACAAATTTGATAGGCTCTCAAGCTAGGCTGAAGAAGGGCAAAGAAGGCACAAATTGTCAGTGCCAGGGATGAAAGGTACCACGTGTTTCTCTGCTAAGCTTGGGGTTTTATTACCAACTTGCGTGCAGAGATTTGAAGACTTAAGCAAGTGGCAAAATCCCTTAAAAAGAGAAGCCAACCACACAATTAAGGAGACACGGACTATCCATCTAGATACATCATTCTCAGATTTACAACTCTACCAAGAAAACTCTAGGGAAGGTGGCTTCATTCCTCATTTATTTCACACATTTCAAGGAGAACCGAGACAAATTTCTCCCAGAGAGCTGGACCAAAAGAAAGCAGGTGTCCCAAGTAACTGTACAAAAGTCACACACATCCTTCATATCCAAAAAAGTCATGGTGGGGGAGGGGGCATAAAAGACCCACTCCTCCCCTCACACAGACACAAAGGTCCCAAACAAAGCACTGCTGGCTAACTAAGTCAAACTGAACACATGAATGACAGCACCCCAGTTGGACTGGCGACAGAGTAGGAAACTGTCCCTTCCAGCTTTGCTACCACTGTGGCTGCAATGTGGGCACACTGAGGGACCAACAATTGTGTGGCCATTGCAATACAAACTCAGCACCTGCTCACCATGAGGATTCACCGTTAGGATCAAACTAGAGACAAAACTATTTAATGAAATGAAAATAATACTTATACATAATGCCACAGCTCAATACTCAATGCTAGGATCATTGCCACCTAAAACTGTAACTGAGGCTCGAACTGGGACAAGGAGGCAACAAATAGAAGGAGTAAGGACTGGATAAGAAAAATAATAAAACTTTGCATTCAATGTGCAAGGTAAGCTACCCAGCAAAAAACGCAAATGATCCAGCCGTGAGTTAACAAAATTCCCAGGGTAGGGCCGAACTGACAAAAGTCTATTATGTTTACACACACACACACACAGAAAGATTAGAAAGCAAAACTTTTACAGATGTGACTCAGAAAACAGAGTCAATGGACTGAGATCCAGTTGGATGGGGAGCTGTGTTGCCTTCATCGGGAAGAAGACTCAGTAATGTGGTCATCAACACCCTCAACAGAGCATATACCTGGAGCAATGCCAATCAAAATTTCAGTTGGGGTGTGTGTGTGTGTGTGTGTGTGTGTGTGTGTGTAAACTAACATGGTGATTCTACAATGTACATGTAAATGCCAGACATTAGAAGTAGGTTAGAAGGAAATCAAAAAGAAAAAAAACAATGAGTACCCTAGCTGGTAATAGGGCTGCAAACAGTTTTATTAGAAACATACCCCCAAAAAGACAGAATATAGAAGGGAAAAAATTCCAAACAATGTCCGATGAATCTATGAAGAGAAAGCTATTGCAATTCGGTGGGAAAGGATATTTTAAACAAGTAATCCTAAATCAAGAGCTATTTATATATGTAAATACCACCATCACCCTAAGTTATAACTTCACAGTACACCCAAAAAAAAACAATCAATTCCGAGTGGTTATATATCTGTGGAAAAGTCAAATTATAAAACTCCTTGATAGCACAGGGGAACCTCTTTGAAACCCCCAGGCAGTCAAAAAGTTCTCAAGACACAGAAAACACTGGCCCTAAAGGAAAGATTCATAAATGGAATTCATAAAATTAAATGTCGCATAATAGAAATTAAATATACATCAAAACAATTGAAAGATTAAAAGGCCAGTGTGTAGAAGAAAACATTTGTAGACACATATTGCCAGAGGATTTCCAACTAGAAAATATGAAGAATTTAATAAAACTCATTCAAAACAAAACAGAAGCTGTCAAGGAAAAAAAAAACAAACAAACCACTTTTTAAATGAACAGCCAAAATCTTAACTAGCATTTCATAGACAGTATTACTCCTCAAATGGCCAATCAAATATGTAAAAAGCATTCAATATCATTTATTGGGGAAACACAATGAGATGCCTACCCTCTTTCCACTCTCCACTATGCACAGCAATCCAAAATGTGGAGGAGAGTTTCCATACGCAATTCTGGGCCTGCAGGTGGTGTAAGCACCTTAATCGACTGTTCAGCATCAAAGCTAAGTTGTACCTGTGACCTATGATCCCTCCACCTCCAGCAGATGCTCAACCTATAGCACACGTATTTGAGTATAGGAATGTTTATGGGCCACAAGTGGTGCTGCATGCCTTTAAGTCTAGAACTTGGTATGCTGAGACATAGGATCATGAGTT
Source organism: Arvicanthis niloticus (assembly GCF_011762505.2). Lineage (NCBI taxonomy): Eukaryota > Metazoa > Chordata > Mammalia > Rodentia > Muridae > Arvicanthis > Arvicanthis niloticus. Next base: position 19,755,040 of record NC_047665.1, read on the forward strand.
CAAAATCATCCTCGGCTCCATAATGGGACCCTGTCTCGTGTGTGTGGTGTGGGGGGTGGGGGGGAAATAGACACACTCATAGCAGCACTATCTATAATGGAAAGGCTAAAACCACCAAATGTGCATCATAGATTCTGAAAATGGTGATATGCAAATATGAAATACTATACAGAGACGATTCTATTTGTATAAAGCTCTAAAATAAGTAAGACTATTCTATAGCTCTGGAATCAGCCCTATTGGCAATCTTTTTTAAGATTTTTATTTTTATTTTATGTATGAGGGTTTTTTTTTTTTTTTTTTTGCCTGCATGTATGTATGAGCACCACGTGTGTACACCGTGTCCAAAGAGGCCAGAAGAGGATATCTAGTGTACTGAAGCTGGAGTTACAGATGGTTATGAGCTACCCTGTGCTTGCTGGGATCTCAACTCAGGTGCTCTACCAAAGCAACAAGTGCTTGAAATGGATGAGCCATCTCTCCAGCCCTGGATGTTGGTAATCTTTCAGGAGCAGATCATTATTGGAAAAAGCAAAGGGAGTATACAGGGGTGTAAATATCTCAGTATTTTGGGTGCGAAGAGTAGTAACATTGCATGGAAATGCACTTCCCTGGGTGAATATTAATCTTTAATAATGAAATTTAGCTAAAAACAAATGCCTTGCTAACTGTGTCTCGGTATAACAGATGTGACACACAACAGGCTCAGCATGTCGTGACTTTGAAGAGATGTTCCAAACCTCAGATCTTAGCTTTTACTTCCTGTTTCAAATATCTTAAGATGCTCCTAGCCTGGGCGTTGCTCCGCACCAGCCACACTGGTTGGTTATCCCCGTTTTATCCCCCACAGAACTCTACCCCTCTAGCCACATTCTCTAGACCAATTCAAGGCAGTTCCCCCTCCCCTCTTCTGCCCACTTGTCACTCCAACCACCCCACCCTCCTCTTCCTCAGTCATTCTGCACTCAGCACAGATACTAATCATTCCCAGATCTTTCAAATGCCTCTCCTCCTGACTTCTGCAACCACCATACATCCCATAAAGCTGCACCCTAGCACAATATGGAAACGCCTGGGTATCATTTCTATTTCCCTTTAGCTCAGGATGGTGAGGCTGTATCAGATTTGCTCATATGTGGGTCACCAGTGCCTGTCACAACTGCACATGTGAATAATCAGATTAACTGAATAAATAAAATTAGAGGAAGCCCTGACCACACCTGCTTGAGAGTTTTCCTCCCCCTACAGCGTGGGATTGTCACATGCGCTAAGGGCAGCTCCTCTTTTCTGAAGTCACTTTATCTGGCTCTTTATCTGGCAGAGAAATTGGCCGTGACCCAGAGTCAATAATCAAACCAGTGAAGTTTACTGAAATTCATGGAATAATGGAATCTCAGTCCAGATAAAATTATGAGCTCTAAATGCTTTAAGCATCTTCTAATTATAGCCCACTGTGGAAATTTATAAAATAAAATGGTTGAAGGTTTCGTGTCCTTCCATCCTCGCCTGCAAAGACAGAGAAATAAAACACTGAATTCATCATGTTGCCAATTCCTTACCCAAATGGTATCCATTGATAGTGTGGTCTATTCCTAATGTCCCATTATAATAAGTAAGGCTTATCACAAGTGATTTAAAAGACATATCTTCTTTTCATAATCAGACATGTTAAGTGGTCTTTCACTTGTGTCCAGTAGGCCATGCTGAGTAAGTGTCCCACCCATGAGTTACCAAGAGTGAGAGATCAGAACAACATCGAATTTCAGTAACTTCACATAGCTCTAATTATCCATCTTGATGATCCAATGCTCTGGTAGGTTCCCCCTGAAAACATCTTTTTCCTACTAATATGTGCTTTGCACGGGCTCCGCTGTCAGGATCACCAAGAGTGGGGAAATACTAATCTGAATATCTGAATAGAGGCCTGATTATGTGACTTTGAGAAATGCTTCCCTGGGCTGGGAGACGGCTTGGTGAGTAAGAGCTTGCCACACAAACATGAGGACCTGAGTTTGGATTCCCAGCATGCAGGTAACATGCCAGACCTGGGGTGGAGGGGGGGGGGAGGATGGGGCACTAGCAATGTCAGTGCTGTGAAGTAGACAAGAGGAGTCTGGAACTCTCTAGCAAGCCAGCTTTTCCAAACAGGTTGTGGCTTCAGGTTCAGTGAGAAATCCGGTCTCAAAAAATATGGTGGAAAGGAATTAAGAAAGACACTTAATGTCAATCTCTGGTATCTACAAGTGTGCGCACGCATGCACCAATGTAAACACACGTATACCACAGACAAAAATAGTTAACTAAAATAAAGAATAATGTTTCCTGGCTGGGACATAGCTGAGAAGTAAAATACTCACCTACTATGTGTGAGGTCCTGCATTCAGTCTGCACTACCACAAAGACAAACATGCTTCCTGTCTGCTATAAGCATTTCCTTGGCCACACTGCACACATCTAGCTTTTCTCTGTGATGTTAGCCCTGTTCTGAATGGATAGTTAAGTGCACGGACACATAATGCAACTTGCTAACTGTTGTTTCTTGTGAAACTTAGTGAGTCATCCAAATGCCAGATTACCAAGTTCTCGCCAGTGCCGGGCTGTAGACTACATACAAGAATCAGAAGCAAAAACAGACCCTGCCTCGGCCTTTCAGTGAAGATGTTATCTTTTTTTTTTAATCACATAAATACAAAACCATAATAGTAACAAATGCAGCATCTCTGTCTTGGACCAGGGCAACTGGCTCTGACCCAGTCTCCCCATTACCATTCTTGGCTTTTTACTAGCCATTCTCTACACGGAAAATTACCCCCAGGTCCTCTGTCTCTGACTGTGCTTTCTTTTGGCCTTGGAGTCTTTTGAGCAAGGAAATGATAGCACCAAATTTCAAATTCAAAGAAACTGTACTAAAAAAACAAACTGTGAGTATCACAGGTAGAACTGGAGGACCCGTTAGAAGATTCCTAAAATAAAATAAGGGAAATGGCAGTAGATGGTAGCAGGGCGGTAGTGGTGACAAAGAAGAAAATGACAGGAGTTGGTGGCAGAACCAGCAAACCAGGCTTAGCCAGAATCGTCTTTTATTTGTATTCATTATAGATAAGCTGAGTAACCTTCCACCCATACCTCAGCATGAATAAGAGACCATAACAATTTGAACTGATTCAGTGACTTCCGATGCTTCTAGCTAATACGTTATTATTTTGATCATCAAATATCTGTGAAAATACCTCCTACTTGTTAATACGTGGCTTGTAGTGTCTCCACTTTCCAAGGAGTAAAGAAGAAAATAAAAGAATTTAGGTCAGGTGGAAAATTACAGTCTAAACAGCTGTACAAATGAAGCAACCATTTACTAAACTGGTAAAAGAGATGGGCTGAATAGGTATCATTTGGGCACTCAGTGATCAGTTTCCTAAGGGGTGCACTGGAAATACCAACGGTAAACAAAATGGTGTGGAGTGAAGGGCAGAGTCTTCCAATAGAGATACAAATTAGAGCTTTGTCAGCATATTAAAGTCACGAAGCAAAGGGGGTGTCTTAGTTAGGGTTTTACTACTGTGATCAGACACAATGACCGAGGCAACTTTATAAGGACAACATTTAATTGGGGCTGGCTTACAGGTTTCAGAGGTTCAATTCATTATCATCAAGGCAGAAGCATAGCAGCATCCAGGCAGGCATGATGCAGGAGGAGCTGAGAGTTCTACATCTTCATCTGAAGGCTGCTAGCAGAATACTTGCTCTAGGCAGCTAGGATGAGGGTCTTAAAGCCCACACCCACAGTGCCACACCTAGTCCATCAAGACCACACCTTCTAATAGTGCCACTCCCTGGGCTGAGCATATACAAACCATCACAGGGCGATTCCCTAAAAATCAGATAAGACCAGAAAGGAGGGATCAAAAGACTAGAGTTGGGTCAACTGCAGTGTTCTCAAGATCTGAAAGAAATCCGCAGATGATGCTGTGGAAGGGGGCTGCACTATGGACAGAGAATGGAGATAGACAGGTGCCCAGAGGCCATTGTGATGGCCCGATTGTTATTCCATCAATATTTGCTCTCTTCCTCCCCTCCCCTCCCCACCCCCACGGTGGATGGAAGATACCTCCCTGCAGTACTTAATTATATTAGGCCTGGCTGTGTGTATCTTTGGCCAGTGGGAATGCTAGAGGGCACAATAAAAGAAAAAAACCTCCACTGTGCTTACTTCTATAAGCTGCCATAACGAGGACGTCCCCAGGATGCCTGCAGTCCCTTCAGCTTGAGTCCTAGAACCAGCACACGGGGGACAGATCTAACACAGCCCATAGCCCAGAGTAAATGCCAGATGAGTCACAGCCTGGAGCACAGCCACCAACTAAGCTCACCTTCCTTGGCTGAAAGACAGTTGGCCTATACCAATGAGCCAGAGAGTCAACGAAAGCTACCGAGCTTAAAGGAGGCTGGGATCAGAGCATTACTAAGCAATAGCAAGTATGTACACCAACTGAGAACAAAATCTGTCATGAAAAAAATTGACCAGTTGTCAGATGTTACTAGCAGGTGGGCTGAAACGGGGAGGGGGAAACTGATCCCGGATGCGTCCAGGAGGAGAGCATTCTGTAGCACCTCCAGCAGGGGTGGGGTGGGGGTGAGGGTGGGGTGTAAATGCCTAACTGGGATACGTTCGAGAGTAGAGGGAGGAGAGAAGGAGGGGGCAGTGTCTATCTATAACTCTTCCTCAAGTGTCATCATATATGAGAGAAGAGACGTGATACACACACTGAGGAAAAATGTAGGGGTCAGGACACACTTAAGATAGCAGTGTCACAGGACATAACATTGGATTTGAAACTGATGGACACGCTCCAGAGTCGGAGGGATGATGATTTGTGTGGACAGGTCGAGTGATAGATGCGCTAACCAGAGCCTGTGAGGTGGTCTGTGGGTAAGAGGATGAGGAAGGAAGAGGTGACCCAGAGCAAAGGAGAATAAAGAAAGACACCAAGTGTTTATCTAGGACAGCCAGCTTTGAGCAGACGGGGAAAATGGGGCAGGATGGCCCACTGTATCTGACCTTACTGTATTTAGGTCTTTGCATTTCCACTAAGTTACATATGATGAGGCAGAGACAACTTAAGCTGGCTGGACTGTATCTCCCCTGGAACCAGCCCTGCTGTTAGAAACCAACAAAGAACGTTGAAGAGATCTCTTAGGAAAATGAGCAAAAGCATGGATTATTGGCATCTACTGAGATGACTTTTTTTTTTTTTTTTTTTTTTTTTTCCGAGACAGTGTTTCTCTGTGTAGCCCTGGCTGTCCCGAAACTCACTCTGTAGACCAGGCTGGCCTCTAACTCAGAAATCTGCCTGCCTCTGCCTCCCAAGTGCTGGGATTAAAGGCCTGCAGCACCACTGCCCAGCTGAGATGACTTTCAAATACCCATGCCACCAGTCAGATGCCATGAAAACTACGGTAGCACAACGAACTAGAGACAGAACTACAGACTCCAATGAGTAAAAGACAGTGGTGCCGTAGCCTGAAGCTGGAGGAAGAATCACCAGGAATAAATGTGAACACAACGCCTGGGACTCATTCAACATGGCCGACGCTAACTGGGCTACTGAACACCGGGCAGGCCGCATGTGCAACTAAGGAACCAAAATGTTTGTTTTATTCTATTTCAATCCATTTACACTTAAGGAGCTGGAGCCATATAAAGCGTCTGTTCTACAGATGCAACTTAACTGCTTAGGGAGAGTACGCTTAATTTTAACTCCTGAAACACAAATCCAGATGTTCTAGAAATACAAACTATGCACCAGATTTTAAAACTAAAAAAGAACAGCATTCATTATCTCATTAATCATCTTTATATCGGCTACATGTTGAAATTATGATGAATCTTCGGGTACACTGGCTTTAAAATCCAGTATGAGAATTACTCTCTAAAATGTGGCTATCAAGACTTAAAATTACATATTGGGCAGTGCTGTTCTAAGTATGAAAAGAAATCAATATGATCTGAAAGCATGACTCTCAGTTGCCTGTTGCTATAGTGTCTATAAAAGACAGTCTGTCCATCACTGTCAGAGGAAGAATTATTCATGACAGATGCAATGTAGGCACAACATTCAACTTTTAAATCTGTAGTCAATGGGCACACACTTAAGGGGGAAACGGTCAAGCAGCAGCTTCAGCATGAAGCAGTAAGAGAACTAAAACTTAACTGAAAAAACACCTTCTGTTCACTCCCATCTGAGGAGGAAGCAACTTTACAGTCTAGAGAGACTTTGAAATTAAAGGCCTGAAAGAAACAGGTCCCAGAGTTGGAGAGATGGCTCAGTGGTTAAGAGTACTTGATGTTCTTGCAGAGGACCTGGGTTCAATTCCCAGTACCCACATGCTGGTTCACAACCATCTGTAACTTCAGTTCCAGAATATACAATGCTTCTTCTGACTGACTCAGACATCAGGCATACATGTAGTGCATAGACATACATACAGGCAAAACACTCATACATGTGAAATAAAAATAAATATCTTTTATTTAGAAAAGGAAACTTGTGTCTATTAATACTTTTGATACAGTCTATGAATGATTGCCACATTTTTAATGACAAACTGACAGCTTGGTCTTCTGATTCTAATTTAAAATGTGTGATAGATTTTTTTAGACATGCGATTAATTTAGATTGAAATGCTTAAGAGTGTTTGATTAAGTCTAGACAATATTAATTTTGTAAGTGATAGAATATTCAAGGAAATTGGAGCTAATTTCAGGAAGACTTCACTTACCGGAGTCAGAAATGTGCCCCCCAAACTATCTGACTCCTTAAAATAGAAATTCAGGTATATTACATTTATAGATAAATGTAAAATAGTTAAGGTTTTGAGATGAAGCTGATGATTTGAAGAATTCACTCTGTGTGA